>NC_059471.1:127000439-127307303 GCF_018139145.2 Gymnogyps californianus
TGTTTGCACAAAGAAATCTAAAATATTGCTCATGCAAAAGTCTGGATGCAACTACAGAGGTCAGAAGGAAACACTTGTCCGTGGAATCAAAATGAATAAATTAATAGATTTATGGCTCAAACAGTCTGCCCAAGTAGCACGGTTTTACTTCCTATGTAAGCCATAGAATTTCACTTGGTTATGTTTGCATTCAATCCATAAGGTGAGAGACTTCTTTGAATTGTGAGAACAGAAGGGAAAAAAAGCTAAGAAAGATATCAAGGAAATGAGAGATTGACCTGACATGGGAGAATAACTGTCAGTTAAGGAGATGTAACGAAGGGAGAGAAACACTTGAAGGAATAGGTGTCTGTACAATGAGCGGAGGTACTTGCAAAAGACTTGGTAAGTCTGTAATGCAAATACAGAGAAGACAGCACTAGGACAGCAAGGGAGTAAGGAAAGATAAAGATAAATTCCCTTTACGCCTAAAAATCACCAAGGACGTAGTAACTATAACACATATTTGTTAGGTGAGCACATCTGAACTATCGTGCTTGAATTTTGACCTCTTGCTCGAGGTAAATTTAAGTTTCAAAAAGAGAGAAAGGAAAAATGAACTTGGCCTCCAGATGGGATGCCGAAAGAAGTGCTGTTTGCTTTATTTGTCCATGCAGTTTTTTGCCACTCCTGCTGGAACAGCGTGAAGGACAATTACTTTAAGTGTAATGAAATGAATGCCCTAATGTGAACACTTCCAAACATGAGATCCATCACGCCTTGACAGACTGTAATGCCAGAACCCTCCGCCATCACTGCTCTGTCCGGAAACTGCCCTCAAATATTTGAGACATTCCTGGAATTAACAAGTAAGTGCTGATTTGGCCTGGCTGGTTGCTGCCTGGTATCCCTGGCTGGCACTGCCTTACAATGGATGGCATTGTTACGCTGCAGCAGTTCTTTTGCTTTTCTTCTTAAATTTCCCAGCACCAGCAAGAGGAAGACTGATTCATTTCAACTAATGTGACTCTTGAATCAAAGATATGACTCACTTTAAGGAAGCTTTTGTTGGATGCTTAGTCTATCAAACCATGCATACTTTAGATTATTTGGCTTCTATAGATGATATAATCAGGCAGACACAACCATTTTGGTTGAACTCAGGTACATGTTATTTTTGTGTTGAAGAGCTGGACATAAACAGTTATAGTGCAGCCTCATCTAAAGTCTACAACCAAGCCTTTCTGTGCTATCTGGAAAGAGCTGCATAGTACAGTATGTTTAACTTCTTAGAAAATGACAAAAAACAAGTAAAAAGGACAAAAAAACTTTGTCAGTTCCCAACTCAGTGAAGCTGCAGTGCTCAGAATTTGCTTTATGCAATATACATAAATGTCAGCTCACAATGCAAAAACTGGAAAAGGAAAATACTCTATTTTCTCCTGCTGTGCTTTCGTCCCACGAAGCAGACCATAACACATCACTTAACTTGGGGCTGCTCGCTGGACTAAACAGAATAATGTATTTCAAACATCTCTTTAATGAATAAAACTAAATGTGCTTTTTAAAGCTCCCAGATACAGAGCTAAGTTTCAGGTAAAGTTCATCAGGATGCCTATGGAAAACACCAGTTTAGGATGATACTGTTTGCTCTTCTATCCATGCATTTTCACAACTAGCTTTCATTTGCAAAAATCCTTCCAAGTGTTACTTAGTCAAGGCTCACAATGGCTCTCTGAGATGGGAAAACAGTGGCAAAGGGGTGATGTGATCTACTCAAGGCCACAAAAGGAAAACATTGTCAGAGACAGCACTATTAGAAACCAGGATTAGCAGAACTCTTTCTTGTATCTGAGACATACTTTCATTATCATAGAAATAACTGCTCAGATCAGCCACACTTCTTTAAGACAAATACAGTCCTGATCCTATTATTCAAAAGTGTCTGGAAAGAACAAATTTGCAAGGCAGATATGTAACATGCATGGTCCTTTTACAGAGAAAAGAAGGACTGCTATGGATATTCAAATTACCTGCAAGCATTAACTACCAGGTCATTTGAAGTGAAGCTGCTAAATGCAGTGCTTCCCTTGGGTACATGTAGGTACACTGGTATATTTTCATATATTTATACATAAACCATACATACAATACACCTACATATATCTGAGCAGGCACACACAATATAAAGTGACTAACATACAACTATTTGGCACGGTAGCAGTACTGCATACCTGGGACTTGTTCTGTGAGCAGGCTCAACTCTTTCTGTACTGGACTTGCAAAGAACCAGTGGGAAGCATGAAAGTAGCACTCCTGCCATCTGGGCAGGAAGACTAGCAGTTACATGCCCTCCTCTCACGTTAATGTCTTAACAGTCCCATATAGCGGTCTAGTCCAATATAGTGGTCAAAGAAACCCATATAGGGTTTCTTTGAGAGAACTATCCTTTTCCATCTCCTGGCTAGACAGTTCAAGTTGCCCCTACAATGTATACTGAAGAGTTCAAGCAGGAATGATGTGTGTGTAGGTAAGAGGAACTGAACTAGGATCTGAACTAGGAATCAAGAGGCTCTGGGTTCTCAGTCCATATGTTCCTGGGACCTGCTACCCATGTCATAGGACAAGTCTGTGTTTCCACTTACCTATTTATTAGAAAAGGGACAAAAATAATTACCCACAGCACCTGGGAGACTGAAGGGCTTGGTATGTGTGCGTGCGTATTTGTGTGCATACATAAAGTCTCCTGAATAACATGGGGATGTATGGGGGCAGATGCTCCATTTAGCCCAGTCTTCCCTCTCCAATGGAGGCCAAGAGTGTGCATCTAGAAGGAAAGGTATAAAACCAAAGCAAGCCTCTTGTCATACCTTCCTAGAATATTCTCCTTTCCTTCAGTGATGTAGTTGATGGGCTTATATCATAGAATACGTCAAGTTGAAAGGGATCCATAAGGATCCTCAAGTCCAACTTCCTGCTCCACGCAGGACTACCTAAAACTAAACCGTGGGCTCCATCAAACCTGGAGATAGGGTTAAATACAACCAGTAAAGCTAGTAACCAAAACCATAAACAATATCCCTAAGTGGTTACAAAACGTAAGCACAACTGTAAATATATTGCAATGTCATATTGAAAAACTGCTTTGTGAACTACGAATACCTAACTGAACTTTCTTCGAGGCAATGCTATTTCTCGTTTCCACAGGAAGCCCCAATGTCAATCAGAAAAGGGTTGTATAACCAACCAGCAGAGCACAGCACAATATATATGCTCAAACCTAGATCTGAAAAGCAGAACAGCATCATGGTGCACCTGAACAAATAAATACTTTGAAGAGGCAGTGCTTATTAGCTTGGGTAGAGTGCCATGCCGTCATACCTGTGCCACTTCCCATTTCTCAAGGTGGTTTGTTCACCGCTAACTTGGGTTCTCTGCATTGTGCTGAACTGTGCAGGTAGTGCCCAGTTTTCTAATCTCTCCTGGACTAACTTCCCCAATAGCAGGACCAGACTGGTATTGCAATATCTAATGGCAACATGCATATGCATTACCGCAGCCTGGTTTTGCTTCAACGTTTTCTGAGATACCAAGGCTTTTGGGAATAAAGGATGACAAAAAAAATTAAAACACTCTGGAAATATGGAGGATTTCCCTGCATTCAAAACTATGCTATCTGTGAGCCTGATCACCGTCTGAATTAAAGGTCCATTTCAGTCAATCAATGCCAGCTCATGGAAAACCAATCAGGAAAGCTCAAATTAGAAATGAAGAAGACCTGCTATCGTTTTTCTAAACACATCCAAGCATGGCAATGTTGGGTAGAATTCAACTCACTTATTTTAGCTATTTGTAAATTCTGTATTTAGCCAGGTACCCTTGCTAACCAGTGGATAGAGACAGGAACCTGTAAAGAGAAATTTGTCCCATCATAACAGGTCTATCAAAGGAGGAAAATAATTCACGCTCTGGAAGGGCCCATTTCTCTTCAGTTATTTTAGAGAAAAATCTAAAATTCTAACTTTCAGATTTCCAAGGTTAAGCAGGAAGGATTTTTACCCTTAGCTGCAACTTTGACCTTGTCAGCTCACAAAGTAGCGACGGGTTGGACCCAAATGCTAGATTCCAGCACTTCAGAGCTTGGAGGAAGTTTAAATCCCAGCTCACACCAAACTTGACAGACTTTTCCTGTACGCACATGCTTCTGTTTTGCTGCAGGGGAGGTGTGTGTTGGGGGAATTCCTCTAATACTTTTCTGCTGTAAACTGGTACTCTTTTCTTCCTTCTCATCTGATGGCATTCCCAATATACAGACGGGAAGAATAAAACATTTGGGATCCCTTCCTCTATATCTACAAAAGGGATTTATGTATGAATCCCATTAGTACTACCAGAAGTGTTGTGAAGAAATCTGCACGAAGAAGAGGATATGACCCTGAGTTAAAAAAAATTCAAAGCTCAGACATCTGGGGACCCCTGTCACGAAGACAAACAAAGAAGTAAGGAATGTAGCACAGCTTATTTCCCCAACAACAGGACATCTAGCCTAATAAACTCAAGTTGCCTTGATTCAGAAGCAGAAACTATTACAAATTAAACATTTTCAAGGTGGTTTCACTTTTGCTTATCATTTGTTTGGATATACAAAAAACAAAACCGGAATAACTGACAGATGCTCATACAGGAGGAAAAGCAACCCAATTCCATTCATTGTTTTAAATACAACAGAAAGTAATGTTATTCCCATTAGCAGAAACGGATCGTGATGCTACTCTTCAGTCAGTCCAGTCTCTGCTGTACTCAGAAGAAAGGTACAGAGAGAATCCCTAAGCATACTTCCCTGTTATTCTCATTCCACCTGGAGAGGCAGAAAGAGCCTGTGCACAAGTTACACCCAGTGCGTACAAAGGCACTGCCTGTGGGGTTCTGCAGCGAATTGTCTGCCTACAGGGAAACCTTAGGAAAACTTTTAACAGATTCCTGCAAGAAGAATTAAATAGTCCTTCAGAGAACAGATGGGAGGAGAAAAGAACATTTTTCCATACCCTGCACCTGCTCCAGCCTCATATAACTAGATGATTATAGCATTCCTGTCTTAAATCATTCTCAAAAGGGGACCAAGTTTAAACTTTACAAACCTCAAACCCTAATTTAACCAAATAAAATACCACTCAACCCTGTCGAATGCTTTATATGAATTCTTAAATAAAGGAGGTAAGTTCTTCTCAAGTGAGGTATCATATTTATTTTGACTTTAGACCTAACTCAAATCCTGCAACTCTTCATGAATAAGAAAGAAAGAAAGACAAAAAAGTATTTCAAGTCCGCTTGCCAGATTCCAAACTGGGTAAATACAATTTTCTCATTTCAGTCCATTTTGCAGTTTCAACAGTCTAAGTTTTCTCCTTCTCTACTTTAGGTTAGTGAATAATGTTCTTGTTTCTTATTCCAAAAGTGGTCCTGTTTTTTTGAAGTTGATGATAAGATTCCTGTGCAGTTTCTTTAAAAATTTAAAGCCCTGATTATGAAAACATGCATTCATATACTAAGCTTACATCTGGTTAGCTATTTCCCTGAATTTTTAGTCCTACAGGACTAGTCACACACTTAAATAGTACGTAGTGGTAAATATTCACAAGAGCAAGACCTAAGTTTATAAGTTCCATTAGAATCTTTTCAGGTAAAGAAACCTACCGAAATTCAAAATACTAATACCAGTGTTTGTATTACTGTCACTGCTCTGAAAATATAACAAATATATAACATAGAATGCATATGTAATGTAGATATTGCAATATTTACAAATGCAGTTCCCAGTAGAAGCAAGATGTCCCAAAAATCAGTGACATTCTCAAATTCCAGAAGAAACAAATCTCCTTTCTGAGCTGTTACACATTGCAAATTGCAGTATCCATCATATAATTTTTATAATTCTTATCGGTAGCTTTTCCTGTTGTTACTACTTTTGACATTGAAAAAGTACTATTGATCAGAGAATTTAATTCGTTTTATATCCTTTAAACAAGAGCATAGACTATTTTTCAGTAGTACTCAGCTCAGAAGTACCTGCATATACAGCCCAGACCAGGGCATAGAGACATTACTGGAAGCATTCCCACTTTGCTAAATGGTCTGCGGTGCAGGCTTATTGGGAAAGTTCCCGGAGCTGTAAGAATAATTGCACTGAAGCCAATGGAAGTTCTGGGTGTGCCATTAAATGAGAAAGGAATAGGTCCACATGGGCTTGTACAAATTAGAAATATTCTAAAAAGACTGCAAATCTCCTGCTGATACCTTAATTTGGATTTTTAAACCAGAAATTCCTTCCTCTGCTTTTCACATAACAACATCTTCATTTTGTCCTGCCTTTCACTCAGAAATCTGGTCACATACATGGTCAAGACCAGGAACATAAAAATCCAGCACTGAATCCTGAATTCACTTCTTTCTTGGGCAAAATTCCCTCTGAGATCAATAAAAGAGTATGGGCTAAAAAAGCAGCTGAGAAATTATCTAACTCAAATAATGGATGACACATGATGACATGGTCCTGTGACAGTCTGCCCAAACTGGGAGAACTGACATGCAACAAGACTTTTTTCATGACCTGCCAAATGCCCTTTGACCTCTTTTTAGGGATTTCCTTAGGCCTTTTGCTGGAATTCAAAACAGTTCTAAAGTCCATTGTCAAAAATGCAGACACCTTACAGTGTCTTTTAAATCTCAGAAAGACACCCGTGTACCTAAACTGTTCTCCTCACTCTGCCAAATGCTTTGTCCTGTAAAATGATAAAAAAGGACTGATTTGTCAGCCTAGGCACTGCATTCTACTGCTGAAATTATGTATTTCTAAACATCCATAAGAAACAGTAAGACTAACCTAAAACTGGAGCGCATTACTTATTTCATTTTCTTTAAGAAAAGGTATATGTCACAGAAATGATTGTATGTCCCATCAAGCTCTTAAAGTAGGAATTCTCCTCAAAGTTTGCATAATAAGAATGCCATAACATTTTGTTAATGTGTATATTGCACTTTTCATTAGATGCCACACAAACAGCCCAGGCTGAAAATCATTTGTGTGGATAGTTTATACCTGTTAACAGATCAGTAAAACCAATTGCATGAGCAACAGAAAATCATGTGTACAACAAATAATTCATGCTAGGTATGCAGTCAGCTGTTACTGGATGAATGGATTAATATATATACTGAAAAGTTAGATGGCTTAGTCTCCAGCCCATGATGGAGTATGCACGAAGTGGTACCAGTGTTTACACGTAGGAAGTAAAAAAAGCACATTTAGATCAGTATAGTTCTATGTAAACTTCATAATACATAAAACATAATACACCCTCCTCGCTAAGGGACAAGAAGAGCTGCCATCAAGGAAAGCTTGTTGAATGGCACTCATCTCCTGTCGCCCAAAGTGCAGTTCCAAAGATTAGAGTGATGTCTGATCTGCAAAGGGAAAGGACCTGAAGTAAACAAAAAATTTCTACATACAGTCTTATTTCTCTATATCATAATGAAGATGTATAAGGCTATGGAAAAGAGTTTCTGGGAACACCGTGTCTAAACTGTGAAGCAAATTCTCTAGAATAAGATAATAGGGTTTCCACTGTTTTTCTCTTTGGAGCTTTCCTGCACAGAGTTAAAAGCAAGTCTACGAGAACCTGGAAGCTATGCTACCCACAGAAAAATTTCATGCAGCAAGAAATCATAGAATCATAGGATCATTTAGGTTGGAAAAGACCTGTAAGATTGTCAAGTCCAACCATTAACCTAACACCAAGTCCACCACTAAACCATGTCTCTAAGCGCCACATCTACACGTCTTTTAAATACCTCCAGGGATGGTGGGCGACTCAACCACTTCCCTGGGCAGCCTGTTCCAATGCTTGACAACCCTTTTGGTGAAGAAATTTTTCCTAATATCCAATCTAAACCTCCCCTGGTGCAACTTGAGGCCATTTCCTCTTGTCCTATCACTTGTTCCTTGGGAGAAGAGACCAACACCCACCTCGCTACAACCTCCTTTCAGGTAGCTGTAGAGAGCAATAAGGTATGCCCTCAGCCTCCTTTTCTCCAGGCTAAACAACCCCAGTTCCCTCAGCTGCTCCTCATAAGACTTGTGCTCTAGATCCTTCACCAGCTTCACTGCCCTTCTTTGGACATGCTCCAGCACCTCAGTGTCTTTCTTGTAGTGAGGGGCCCAAAACTGAACACAGTATTTGAGGTGTGGCCTCACCAGTGCTGAGTACAGGGGGACAACCACTTCCCTAGTCCTGCTGGCCACACTATTTCTGATACAAGCCAGGATGCTATTGGCCTTCTTGGCCACCTGGGCACACTGCTGGCTCATATTCAGCCGGCTGTCGACCAACACCCCCAGGTCCTGTTCTGCCAGGCAGCTTTCCAGCCGCTCTTTCCCAAGCCTGTAGCATTGCATGGGGTTGTTGTGACCCAAGTGCAGGTCCCATCACTTGGCCTTGTTGAACCTCATACAATTTGCCTTGGCCCATTGATCCCGCCTGTCCAGATCCCTCTGTAGAGCCTTCCTACCCTCAAGCAGATCAGCACTCCCGCCCAACTTGGTGTTGTCTGCAAACTTACTGAGGGTGCACTCATTCCCCTTGTCCAGATCATCGATAAAGATATTAAATAGAACTGGCCCCAGTACTGAGCCCTGGGGAACACCACTTGTGACCGGACGCCAGCTGGATTTAACTCCATTCACCACCACTCTTTGGGCTCGGCCATCCAGCCAGTTTGTTACCCAGCGAAGAGTACACTCTTCCAAGCCATGAGCAGCCAGTTTCTCCAGGAGGATGCTGTGAGAAATGGTGTCAAAGGCTTTACTGAAGTCCAGGTAAACAACATCCACAGCCTTTCCCTCATCCACTAAGCGGGTCATCTTGTCATAGAAGCAGATCAGGTTAGTCAAGCAGGACCTGCCTTTCATAAACCCATGCTGACTGGGCCTGATCATCTGGTTGTCCTGTATGTGCCGTATGATGGCACTCAAGATGATCTGCTCCATAATGTTCCCCGGCACCAAGGTCAGACTGACAGGCCTGTAGTTCCCCAGATCCTCCTTTGGGCACTTCTTGTAGATGGGTGTCACATTTGCTAACTTCCAGTCAACGGGGACCTCGCCGGTTAACCAGGACTGCTGATAAATGATTGAAAGCGGCTTGGTGAGCACTTCTGCCAGCTCCCTCAGTACCCTTGGGTGGATCCCATCTGACCCCATAGACTTGTGTGTGTCTAAGTGGTGTAGCAGGTCGCTAACCACTTCCCCTTGGATTATGGCGGCTTCATTCTGCTCCCTGTCCCTGTCTTCCAGCTCAGGGGGCTGGGTACCTCGAGAACAACTGGTCTTACCATTAAAGACTGAGGCAAAGCTCTAACACTGCATCCAGTCAGCCAAACAAGGATTCTTTGCTTCCATGGGAATCAGCATCATCTTGACCATAACCTAGAACCCTGAATCATTGTTTGCTGTCACCTTACACCCATTTATATGTGCAGCTGTCATCTGTTTGCTCAGCAGACAGGGCAATAAGAAGACACCCAAATAAATCAATACACATAACATAAAACTATTAATCCTATCCTCAAATCAGTGCCAGGCTCATGAATCTGTGTACCACCTTCTGAAAAAATAAGCACTCCTGACAGAAATACCATCTTTCTTTGGAAATCTTAATGCTCCAAATACGACCTTACAATAAAAAGCTCATAGCCCTTTTCAGGTCAGTACTGTTCTGACCTCCTCCTTTACACAAGCAGAAGTAGTCTTGGAGGGCTGTCACAAGTACTACCTTACTTCAGACTCTATCAAGTAACAAAAAAATATAATAATGACCTTGTGAATGTTCCCCAGCAAATAAAAAGAAGCAGCAGTGACTGAACCCCAGCTCTCCTGATCCCCAGTACCGTGTTTTCATCCAGTAAAACATTCTAGGTTTCATGCCTAGTCTGAAAACACCATCGTAACTTCTGGATAAATACAGGATCTGTGTAATGATGGTGAATGTTGATCTTGGGGAATTTACTACTACTGACTTTGCACGTCCTTAACACAATGTCTAGAGCAAAACGGTCAAGAGTTTCCTTCTGTACCTGCCCCTTTAGCGTGCAATGCCATGAGTGCTCATGGTGTCTATCAGCTGTACTTGTGAGCCACAGCAGGAAAAAACCTCAAGCAACAATCAGAAGCCCATGGAGCACAAGCAAAACCTGTGTTTTGGAAAGGTAGGCCTCACCGAACCTGGAAAGTATTACAGCATCTTGCTTTCCTGAGTAGGAAGCCCTTCACCTCCATTTTAAGCAAGACACAGCAAACAAAAGTCTATTCTGTCTCCTACGACATGGCAGCATGCGACGGTTCAAGTGTTTGCTTGTCTCTCCTCAGAGTAGGTGCTGCAGATTAGACATACCTATAGGGGAAAAGAGCGGCTGAGAGCTTAAGAGTCGTTTCAGGGGTGACCCGCAGAAGATGTGAGTTTGCTTATGCACCGTGTAACCCCCTTGGTTTGATGAAAGCCTCCGCACCTCCCCTCCCTCCCCTCTCCTTTAATCTCCGCATGCTGCTATGCGGAAGGTGCCAACTTGAGAACAGACAGTTCTGAAAAGAAGGCAATTAAAAAAAAAAAGCACAGTACTTTAGAAATTTAAACAACAAGCCCTGTGATCAAAATAATTCATAAAGGGAAGGATTTTATGAAGTCATTTCACGAGCACACAATGCTTTTTCTTTTTGCTTTGTTTTTTAAATAAATCCGTCAGTACACATGCCAAGGCAACACATCTGAATACAATATCATCAGACACACCCTGAATCCCTGTGCCTGTGCTCTCCCAAGTTACAGCAAAAGCTAAAAGCTGGGCTTTTTGCCTACATTTTAACAATTATAAATGTATTTCTTTTCGTTTGGGTGCATTAGTTAAAACCTTTTTTCCCCCGTCCCTCTCTCTTTCTCTCTCCTCCTTTACAAGCGCTTCTTTTCTCCTCCCTTCACAAAAAAACATTATCTGAAAAATGGATTTTTCTCTTACTGACGGTAAGTGTGTCTGTTTAAAAAAAACCATAAGGAGATCTAACTTACAATGAATCCCTCTGGCATAAGGAAGCCTGTTCTAATCTCTCTTTATCGGGCTTGAGTGATAGTTTTGCTCAACGAGTATTGACAGGGCCGTCCTGTTTCTCAGGCTTTCATTTTCCCTGAGTTGGAAAAAGGATACAGTGCATTTTCACGTTCTCCAAGTCTGCAGTTGTTTTTATATAAGAAGCAATTTGCTTGGGTCACATCAGGTCAAATGGGAAGCCTGCCCAGCTCTTGGTTTTAAAGGAAAAACATACAGAAAGACACAAAAACACAGCAGTTTCCTTCATTAAATTCCACTCTACCTGCCATGGGCTTGCAGCCACAATGGAATTTCCCACCCTGGCTGACCATAGCTAAACTTTTATTTTTAGGGTTGGGGTTTTTTTTTTCCCCTTTAAATAAAAAGTCTTATTAGCTTTCTTTCAAGTGAACTTTGAGGTAAGGGTTATTAAAGTCAACGCAATTGTCCATTTTTAAAAATAAATAAATTAATAAAGGCCTACACAGGAGTGGGGCCAAATGCCGAAGTCCTTATTGAAGCCCAGATTCTGATCTCTGTTACAATGCTGTAAGTCAAAAGCAACTCTTCTAAAGTTGTTGGAGTTGTGCCTGGGTAAAAGATCAGGATCTTGCCTCAGTTTTTAACTCATTTCTCACTCAGGGAAAACCTCAGCTGACTTCGGTGCAAGTTTGCCTGAATTAAGACTGCATGTGAAGCACAGCATGAAGCCTGTCTCTGCAATGTGTTAGGCGTTCTGCTGAGCTCTTCCAAACTCGCAGTGGCTAAAAAGAACGGCACCCAAATAACTGCCTTTCTTATTACTTAGTAATTGCAAAGGTTACCAGCATTAAGAAAGCTTACTTCCAAGGAAAAGGAAAGCAGCCACAATCCTCCCCCAGCCTCCCAAACAATCACTGAAACCCGAGGTGAAATTCTACCCTGAACTGCAAGAAGATGCTGCTGAGGGAGTGACTCAGTGTGTACATTTTTAAGAACAATAGATCACGAAGATGCTTCATTGATTTCAATATAGCCCTAAGGAGAACCTAACATAGTTGCTTGCTTTGCTTTGCCTATGATTTCATTGTACACATGGGCAAGGGGGGAGAAAAGAGAAAAAAAAAAAAAAGGATACATCCTGAACCAGAGGTGAGACTGTTTCTTTTAAGGTGCTAAAAAGGTGTTTAATTTGAATTCGGATCCATCTAACTATCAAAGCATTTGTACCTGGCCTCTCTCTGCTGAATGCCCAGCTATTCCCACTGCTTTGCTACAAGTTTGCATTTAACTGCAAATGCTATAATTAAGTTTGCAGAACAGTTTCCATTCAGACTGTTTGCCCATAACTTTCTGCAAAGTTCTCCTTTTGGGCTGAAAGACTGGCCTCAAGTGAATGATGCAAAGTATAAGGCAAACTGGGGGCAGGTGGAAAGACAGTAGTGGAGGATCTGCTCAGCCTTGAATTACAAGTGGATGGCCCCCTCCCTTTCTCACAATTTCCTCCACCCTGAAAAGCCATTCAGCTTTTTTTCTACTAAATTAAAAAAAAAAGGGGGGGGGGGGGAAGGCAAAAAAAAAAAAGAACAGTTGGCTCACTGCCCCTGTATCCTCTGTTTTCCAGACACTCATGTGTGAAACAATGGCAGTTTTGCCTGAATCAGGGCTGAGGATTGCTGAACTTGGCCTTTGAACGATTTTTTGGACTTACTATCGTGACTTTCATCCAGAGATCACAAAGGGCTTTGCACTATTTATCACACCAGGCAGACCTTTGAAGCAGTTTGAGCTGTATGATAGCAGAGTCACTTCTTCCCTTGCAGTCTCGTTTCCCCGGCAGTCTAAGAAACAAACGAGTTTTTAAAAATTTCATATACTCTCTTCAGTTTCAAAGGCTGGCTAGTAGGACACTGCGAAGTTCTCTTCATTTTATTTTCCTACGGTCAAATGGTTCTTTTCTTTTTCTTTTCTCTCTGCTCTCTGGTGTCTGTTTTTCTAGTTGATTCATCTATTATCCCTCTTTATATAATTAAATTTCTCTACTCAGTGTGTCATTGTGCTCAGGCCGTATTGTGCTCTGTCACCTCCAACTCCTGTCCTTCAGAAACTCCACACCCCAATTCCTCTTTAAAGTTGCTTGCTGAAGCATTTGTTCTTTCAGCATCGCCATACGTTTATAAACTAGAGATTAGTTCACTTTGTCTGCCTTCCAAAGCCATTTGCTGCTTGAGACCATTTCATGAGCTTGTCTATTCATGTGGATAAACAAAAAAACCTCAACTATAATATGAATTAGGAAGAGGAAACAGCAGTTGCATGGAACAAATACCAGTGAGGGTGAAATTAGTAACAGTCACAGTTTTTACTGATGCTGCCCCTGCCTGAACTATTTTACTCTGACACACCTTTAGACAGTAGGATTTCACAAGTTAAAAGGATGATATACTTTTTTAGTAGAACTGACTGACCTACCATAACATTTCGCTCGTGATTCCAGCACTTCTATACTGAAGAGTCCCTAGACTCACGAACTTCTGTCTAGATGATTAATCTGAATACTCTGCACTTCCCCAGAGCAGTCCATTATTTCCCACAAAGCCTTTAAAACTTTCTACTAAACTCAGGATTTTGAAGTGACGTCTGGCTAACAGATGCGCTTGTTCTGGAACTTTTAGATACCTTCCCTCAAAACAAGAGCCCTTTCAACAATTTAAATTCAAGTCAATGGCAAAATTCCTATTGATTTAAAAATATATGCTCAACTCTTGAAATAGGGAACTGGGCCTTAGTGTCAGACACTTTGTATGTAACATCAGAATATATAATGAAATTCCAGTCTCTGGATGTATTCATCAAATTGTGTTGATTATTTGCAGCTTAAAAACACGGTAGGAAGCAAAAAAAGGAGTTTTCAAATGGTTTACAGGAGAACTGATGGCTGAAGATAGATGTAGCCCAATTAGCTACCTTGAGCAGCAGAAGGCCTGCAAGACGGCCTCCTTTCCCTTGAGGTCGTTCTAGATGCGCCATTTACGTCCGTTTCCTCAGCGCGCTTCCACTCCTCTGGAAGGGTCTCGCCCAGTTTGCAAGACATTGCACACCCCATTTCCTTTAAAACCCTTGGACCTGCATTTCCTCTTGCAGAGATGTACAGCGCTGAAACCCTCCAGGCTTCAGGGTCTAGATTCACATCTGCAAGACTTGGAGGAAAACTGGATCCTCTCTACGCAATCATAAATGGTATGAAGTGGATAGAGGCGAGAACCAGAACTTTTTGTGTATCTGATGCAAACCTCTACATGGTAAATGGCTCATCACAGACTAGTGATCTATTGGAGAGAGAACTGGGAGACCAGGTGTGCTGCTGAAGTCTTAAAGAAATATTTGCCAGCAGAGCTTCGATTCTGGTCAGGGAAACTTAGCAGCCTTAAACACCACAACTGACTAAATAAACGTCTTATAATTTTATAAATGACAGCAGGAATGACTGTAATTATGCTTATTAGCAGATGAAAATGTCTCTAAAGGATTGGAATTGGGGGGCTTATAAAGCAAAACAGGAAACGGGCTCATTGAACACATCTGTGGTGCATGGTTAATCTAAGCTGAAGCCTTGCGTACGTTCATTTTCCATGCCAAGCATGATCATCATAAGACATGATTATATTCTACCAGTTCTAGGGGTTATAGCTTGAACTACTATAGAAAACTAGCTTAAAATTATAATCATGTTAAGATATTACATGTATTTTCTTAAAAATGTGCTTAGCAATTCCGTCTTCTGAGTGCTTCAACAATATTCCCAGAATCAAACCTTTAAAATTAACTGCTTCATTATTTGTGTTGCTTAGGAGTTTTCTGAAGGCAGAGTAGGAAAAAAGTTTCAAATATGTTACAAGTTCTTCTCTATAACCTGCTTGTGCTGCATACATTTGGATTGAAATTCCACATAATTTATGATTTTTATAGCCCTCAAGAGAGTGGTAAGCACTGGAAAGAGAAAGTAAGATATACTAATCAAGCCTACCTCAATGATTTGGATATTTAGGATGAAATCATGGACCCCAAAAGAAAACATTTACCATTGATTTCAATATATCTGGGATTTCAGCTTTCTTATTTGCTTAAATTGTAGATAATGTAATTACTAAAGTACCTAATTGATAAAATAACTGGGCAGAGGTAAAAGCTCACTAACGATAAGTTAGCCACCAACAAAACCAATATTTACCCTTTTAATTCTCTTACATCAAGAGCAACTAGCCTTCCTGCCTTTAAAGCCATGCACCATACCTAATCTCTATACAGCTGAAAGCCACAAGACGCATTCCACAGACGAAGACAGATATGAGGTACAGGACCTCCAAAAGCAATTCACAGGTTGGAGATTGCAAACTCTCTCAAGGGTCCTGCTGTTTTATTGCACAACTGGGCTGAACTGAGCTTGCAGCTGTGATGCTGGGTGAGCTGCTAATGTTGGCTTCCCTGGTCCTCCCAGTGAGGGACAGAAATGATTCAGCAATGCCCTGTGCCAGCACAGCCCTGCTGTGCATCATACATCATTCCTCCTCAGCCCTGCAACCGCGTTGAACTCGAAGTGCTCACATGCCCGAGTACAGCTAAAAACTACAATCTTTGCTATCACTATTAGGAGACCTGTAGCTTAAAGGTCTGTGGGTCTATACTGCTTGCTGTGCTGAAGGGTAGCTGTACCTGGGCCAGCTCAGGGCAAGCAGAAATAAGCCCCATAGGGGTCTTTAATAGGAGAGGTCAATTAGCTGCCTAATACAAGTATTTGAAGATTTTATGAAAAACAAAAAAATTCAGTGCACGGCTGACTTTGTAAGGTAGGTGAGGATACCCAGACTTCTAATTTAAATTTCATCAGAGTCACCACAACTGAAATACTTAGCTATTTGTTCACGTTCCAAAACCTGCCAAGACCATCCTTTTTATTAATTTAATATTATTATCAGTATTTTCCCAACATGCGCAATTCCTGCATCAAAAAGAGCTAGCTGGGTACTATGTTTGAGATGCTAAGGCTGTATGAATTCTCTAGAAATATTCACCATTCACTTGCTCAGAATGGCAAGTTTCAATGAGATTTTCCTTGCTTTAATCGGTTTGAGCTAGCTCTTTGGCATTCTCTTATAAATAATAGAAGCTACACACTGCACTTTTATAACATCATTCATCTAAGGATCTCATAACTTAATTAAGAGGGACATTGTCAGGTTAAAAATCATATATTTTTTATTAAGTAATTTCCTTATCTATGTTACTAATAACATTTTAGGCTATTAAGCTGAAACAAATTCTTAAAATCTAATTTAACATCTACTACTAGCGTGTATATATTATATATACACACAGCTGGTTTACTTTCTGAGATATTAAACCAGATGTGCTAGCTTTACTTTTGTTTCAAGTTGGTTTCATTTACAGATTTTCATGTGTGAACAATGCTCTTCCTTCAGAGTGGTATAAACACTCCACAAGAACATTTAAATGCAAACAAAAAACTATATTAACATGTAAGAAAATAAAACATATGTTTTTGTTAATATAAGACTTGCAAGGATTCAACAACAATAAAACTTTAATTTTGGAGAAAACGGTCTAACATTGTATGGTGGTTATTTCACTTTCTCTAAAGGGAAGGTGACAAGTACTACTTCTGTATTGCTTAATTATGGGAGAGCACAAATCTGTTTGCTGTGAGGGAATACATCATTAATAAATTCATTCAGCTATATTTGAGCCTTTTCAGACATCCAGAAATGTGCTGTTACTTCACTGAGGCTTAAAGCAGAGGTTTGCTTTTGATGGGAGAAATTAGCTATGGGGAAAGTTAGCATAATGAAGTTTCTACCTGTCACAGTTTAGTTAAACTGTAAGTTGTTGAAGTCTACACAGCACTTCCATAATACACGGACAGTAGCGAAAACACTGTGGGGTCTCTTGGAATCTATATAAATAAAGTGTAACATCAAAAACTACAGTACGTATTTTTCCAGCCTTCACTTAATACAGGGGAAACCTAAGACACATGATCAAAGTCACACAGTGAGTTGATGATAAAACCAAAGTAAAATCCATAGCCTGCACTACTCACTCCTCACTAAACTACTTAGTTTCTTCCTGACGTTTCAATGTATTTTATATGAAGAACAAAAAAAGCTATTTTTCACTTGTACTCTTACTAGCTTATACAGCAAGGAAGATGGGGTTTTGACTTCCAGTAGGTCATTTTGCTTAGAAAGAGATTCCCTCGCTTTCCTCCGTTCCCTAGGTTCAGTGATCAGCAAAGTGGGTGTTCACTTGCAGATCCAGAGCTCCTGCCACACCAGCCAAAAGGAGTTTTACCTTTCATTTTGCTTTTTAATGGTCCATTGCTCAGACATCAGTCCCAGGAGACATACTCCCAACTACTAAACTATTTAAGCAGGTGGGGGTTGAAATGGGAAGCAGGTCATGGAGTCAACAGCAGTGAGTCAGCTCTGTCTACTGCTTAGAAAGAAAACTGCAATAAGACTGAAAATAATAAATACAAATAATGAAATATACAGCCAAAAGGCCTCTCAGGAGCCAGTGAGGAGCCATGGAAGGGTGCTAAAGCCAACTCTGAAGAATGGTGGGGCAGCCTGATTTTCAAAACCAAACACAACACCGCTGTGCAGAAGGATCCCTTAGATGAGAAACACTAGTGTCCTTCAGCATTAAATGAGATTGCCTTCAAACTCAGCTCCAAATGCTACATGCTCAAGGTTAATCAGTTTTGTAGTGCAGAGACAACATGAAATTAGGCCGAGGACCACCTTCCACCACAGGAAGAATTAAAGAAACACATTGTTATTCTGCCTGAAAATGTGTTTACCTAATAAACATGTGAGCTTTCAGAGGTACCCTTTTGCTGGCTGACTGCAGCAGTGGGACTTGAATGTATATTTGTTTGTTCACAGCCAAACCTCTGATAACCTCCGATAACCTCCGGTAACCTCTGATTCTCTGATAAAACTGTCATTATTTCACCTTAACATCACCTTATGTCAGTGTCAAATACACCTGCATGAGAGCCATAGTTTTCATAAAGAGCAGAAAAGTGTATCCAGGATGCTACAAAACAGGGATCCCTAAGCCAGGATAAAATTTTTCAGTTACAGACTTTTCATGTTGCACCTATTCAGGATCCAGGACGTAACAGCTGAGAACCCATGGCGTAGGTCAGAATGGTGGCATTCCTGTGTCAGCTGCCGACCAGAGAGGAAGTTGCTTCGTGGGCTTGGTTAAGTCTTTCAAATTACAGCTGTTTCATTTTCTTAATTTGTCATGCGCAAGACGTCTTGAGAGACAGTGCTTTAGAGCTATGAAGTCCAACTATCATTATGTACATCTCAGCCAAACTAGCCAGTGACAACTACAGATAGGATAATGCTTTTCAAAAACGTATTTGTGTCTTTCTGTTGGTGTCTTAAAAGTATGAGGTCTGATTACTATGGTATTAATGTGTGTAATTGTCTCATTAATCAGCACAGACCTTTTTCAACTGTATGTATGCTTCAGCAGTGAATAAATTGTAACAGTGATGGTATTTTTCAAGCAATACAATTTCTAAATGTCACACACATACATGTCTGAAGATATCTGCCTTCCTCACTGGCCATTCCTAAGACCAGAATACTGAATTAAAAAGGTAGCTTGTCTAATACAGCAAAATCAGTACTGAGAGTCATGCACAGCTATTACTCTCCATGCCCACTTTGCCCACTTTAAGGCTACGTTAATGCCCAGAAAGCTAATTTAGTCCTGTATTTCTATGCCTAGGGGGGTTTCTCTTAAAATTTAAAAACAAATCCCTAGTTCACGGATTTAAAAACATTGCTGAAGCCAAAGTAAAAATAAAACCCAACACATTAAGGCTTGATACAACTTGGAGTACATTTTTACTGTAATTACCAAGGAAAAAATAATAGCAAGCCAGCTGTACCTATTTACAAAGGAATTTAAGACAGACTCTAAGGTCTGATATCCTTATCTCATGGATAGGCCGAGCACACAAGGAAGATGCCCACATTATAGTACTCTTATATTGCTAAAAAGATTAGCCAGAGCAACCACGAGCCAATGGCCTCATCCCTTTCTACATAAAGGCTAAAAAATTCAAGTTGACCATTATCCTAAAATAATCCTGTTAGGCCACCTCATGGTGATATTTATTATGTGTGTCCAGTTCAAAGGTGTTGCAAACCACAGGTAGAGAACATGGTTTTTCAGAGCTGAGCATTAAAAACAAAATACTCAGTTTTGCAGTGCTGATTACACAGGAAACAAAATGAGTTTCTATGTTCCAGTAGCTGAAAGCAAATATGATCGTATTCCACATCTTTCTCTCCTTTGCCCATTATTTTTTGGGCTCACACATGCACTAGTTCTCCCCCTCAAACATGCACAGTCTTATTTACTTTCTTCCTTGCTCTTGCATTCCTCCAGCCTCTCTGTCCATAACCAGCTATCTACCCATGGTTTTACAAGGCATTCATGTTCTCCCTTCCCTCTTTAGCCATCGCATGAGCCCCCAGCAGGGCTTTCTCCCCCGGAAGCCACCCTCCTGTCAGGTTGTGGAGAGCCCCAATAAGGCTGTAGTTGCTGCAGGAACTCCCTGCTGGCAATAGGCCCCTCTAGGGTTCATGCAAAGGACTAAAACGCAGAGTCTTTTGGTCTGTGTTTGACTGAGATCATCATCAGACAATATAGCCACTAATTATAACTTTGCCTTGTCCCTCACCTCCCCCTGAACCAGTTTCCTCTCTTCCCTATGAAGAGAGCTAGCAGCAGTGAAGTACATCCTTCGGGTATGTAAGGAAGGCCTCCTTCATTAAATGCTATGAAGTGTTTTGATATCCTCAGAAGCGTGGTGTTATTTAAGTGCTAATCACTCTAGTCTTCAGTATGTCCAAAATTATTTCACTTGTTACCAAAAAGCTCCGTTGTCACACATTACATTGCCATTGCACTGAAAAATAATTAACAGCCTACATTTTGGGGTCCATTATTTGAGCTGTCTGACTGACTAGGGAATTATCCAGAATTCCCAAGTTTTCAACGGAGAAATTAGAAAACATTAAAAAGGTAGGCCAGGGAACAGCTCTATGAAACAACTCGTACAAAGAATGAGAAAAGAGACCATTCCTTCCAAGCACTAAGACAAAGCAGTAGGTAAAAGTCAAAGTAATCTGATGTAACCAGCAATCTATATGGTAATTTAAGAAGGTAATCTTTCAGATGGAGTCCCAAAAATTATCAAACTCAAGTATTCAGTAAACCATTCTTAAACAACTAGAAACCCAAAAAGTTATGAAGAACAGCACATAGTGCTCAAAACAGAAGGTGTAACATATGGCTATACCATTTTGTATTTCAAACAATACATAAAACCTGATGTATACAAGAGAAGCAGTCTCTAGTACTTGGAGCACTAGCAAATGAGGAATTCACTGTCTCCCCTCTTGCTTGTTCAGAACCTCTCCACCTCTTTGCCCCTCTGGATGCAACCAACTTTATCAGCTTGAAGTCTAGCTAATACAAACACTGTTATACGTACAAGTCAGAGAGTCAATACCCTTGGCTGACCCCAACAAAACCAGGTGGGACTGAAACTCTGCATCCAAACAGACCTCAGACTTCAGTGCCCAGCAGAGTATGACCTGCATCACTTCCTTATCCTTCAGAGCTCCCAGATTCAGTTAGCTAACATTGGGCAAGTACTTTGATTATCAAAAAAACCCCATCAACACCCCCCCACCCCACCCCACCCCCCCCAAACCCACCACAACAACAAACCTAAACCACAAAAAACCCTAGGTAAAGTAACAGTGGTACAGAAAAGTCAATAAATAAATAAATAAATACACCACCACCCTCCCCCCCCCCCGCCCAAGGTTTCAACAGATATAAGCAAGCTGCAAATTTGCACAAGACCAAATCCTTAGCTGGAGGTAGAGGAGCAAATGTCTTGTAAAGGCAGTACAGGTATGTTAAGAACCTGAACCCCAAGATCAAACTCAGTCTCTAAGGAGCAGCAGTCTGGGAAGGGGCACCTTTCAAAGACTCTTTCCTTACATTCCAAAACTGTTTTTTCTTACAGTCTCAAAGCTGTAGAAAGTCATCTTTCTTTTCTTTCCAGTTTCAGCTCCTGACTTCCAGCGCTGCTGGCCAGGCCGGCACCCAATGCACTCAGCCTCTAGCTGCTGTGGAATTTCTCACCCTGGCACCACATGCCCAGCTGTGCTCATGGAAGTGGAAAATCTGACAGCATTGTCTGAAAGACACAGCTTGGGATAATTGTTCCTCATAGTTCCTCTGTCAGTGAATATTATCATATTCCTCTCAGAGGAAGGCTACTACACCTTTCATATTCCTCTGCTCCCAGCCACAGAATTCCTCTTTGCCTTTAAAGGAGCAGTTAAATATGTTATGATGTGAGAAAAGGTTTAAAAATCTTGTGCAGATTAAAGCTAAAATCTCCATAACAGTACGTGCTTTAATAAGTTCTTTGTGTGGCATAAACACGGGAAGAGGAGGAAAAGGAAACCAAAAGGTACCTGTGTTTACGTAACACAGACGGATGTCCTTCATGCCTGTAAAATCCTTATTTTATAAATACAATATATAGATTACACTTGTGTTAATGCAGGAAAGAAAAATCACTATTACACTACAAACACTTTGGTGTAAATTTTAAATGAAACATAGAAAGAAAAGCTGTGCAGCAGCTCACAGCCAGGCACGTATCTGGTGCACGCACAACAGATCCCAGTACGAGGAACCATTTTCATCACAGATCCATGCTTTCTATCTTCAGTTCAATTAATATCATTCATCACATCCAGCCTTGGTATCTATCTAACCTCCTTGGAAGGCTACTGTTACCATCGTGCCTGAGCAACTCTTGACCTCCAGTGCCTCCATCCCCCTGCCCCCCGGAGGCAGAGCATGCTGCTTCCCCAGGGTCCTCTGGGAGAGCGGTGGCAAAGCACAGGAAACAGCTCAGGGCTTATGTGTTTCAGGTTAGTACCCTGACAACTTCACTGTCCAGTTTTTCTTTCAAATGCATGCCATGCTTTGGTTTTTTTAGGGACACAGAACTGAAAAAAACATGCCAACAAAAATCCCGCTCACTCCAGCGGGACAAGGGCTGCACTTTCCAATGTTCTCCACTGATTTTCCTCCCCTTCTCCCCATACCCCGCCTCAACCAGTGATGTCGTATCTGACTACTTGCAAGTCATCGCCTTTTTTTTTCAGAATGCTAGCCAATGCTTAAACATTCATTTCACTGGAGACTGCCAAACCCAAAGTCATGACTGGAAGGACATTCTCTCTACTGCTTCCTTCAATTTCTTTTGCTACAGGTAAAGGTGCCATTGTTATTTAGAGGAGAATAAACAACATTCCTACTTTACCCAGAGAACCTGAATGACAGTTTCTCTGAGCAATCTTCCACCCTTATATTCGTGCATGCTGCTGTAATGGCAAGCCTTGTGCTGATCTCATCTTAACACTTTTAGGTGAAAGCTTATGTTAATAGAGCAAATTAAGCTACGCAGTTTCACACCACCTTGGGCTGGTTCTAGGCCAGGCCTGGTCTCCCGTCTGAAATGGAGATGAGTCAAAACCAAAATAATTTAACCAAAGCCACTCAAGTATTACACTGGTACCTCAAAATAACTTTGGTGATCCAGAAAACATAAATAAGTAGCTAATGCCCAGGTGTGGGAAGCAATGCTGTGGGTAATAAAAAGAAAGAATATCATTGAATATATTAAGTAGAACAATATCCATAGTCTCTATCTCTTTCAGTTGTCCCAACAAGTCTCCCCTCCATTTGTTTCTACACAGAAGTAGGTGTAGCGTAGCTATTCATGTATGTCTCTTCCAAAAATTAGTCATGATGTGAGGTGATTAAGCGATACCTTAAAGACTGTAATAGAGCACTTAAAATGGAGGCACACAAAATCCGTAGGCATTTAATGAAATTTAGGCCAAAATATATATAAAACATGCATAAATAATACATGTATTTAGTGCAATGGATGCCTTTTCCTATATATTTTGTACGTTATGAATTGAAAGAAATGAAAAAACATGAAGTAGATACAAATACATGCACACACAGAGAGAAAATTATGTGGCCCTTTCTAGCATGAAAAGGAAATTATTAAAAGTTGGATAAACAACAAGGGAGGATATGACAGGGGCAGCTGGAGAACCACACTGGGGGACAGAACTTCTAAGTGAATCCACACAAAAAAATGTCTCCCCTGACAATCCGTTGTTCTTCAAAGAGAATAATGATTCTAGAGATGAGTTTGCATTTGTCTTCAGATGTCACAATAAATGCTAAGAAAGCAGCTGAATGAGTTATTATTTCCTCTGAGCAACGAAGGATTTGGGTAGACTGTCAGAGCACCAGCACCCACAATCTGAGGGCAGATACAAAGCAACAGCAAGCTAGTAGGAAGCTCAGGATCTGTCCCAGGCCCTGGGAAAAGAAGACGAAAGAGGCCATGGGGCAAACTGGAGATCTAAGAAAGGTAGATCTAAGAACCACAACTGCAAGGCAGCTGTTAAATCATGAGGGAAGTAGGAGCATTGTTTGAGAAAGTGATCACGAGGCATAATGTTTTCCAAGACGAACAGAACATAAATGCATGTGAATCAGCAGAGAACGTGCTCCACAGAGGTCTATGCTACTTCATTGGAATAACTCAGCCAGTTTGGGGGTGCTGGGGCTGCATCCAAGTCCTTACCCTACTCACACACTCACTACCCTGAGCACAGCGGAAAGGACTAGTAACCCCTCGGTGCTCAAGAGTATCAACAGCTATATTACGGGCTATCTAATCCTCCCTCCCTAAATGAGCGTGCTGGGCAGAACATAAATCCAGCCCTACCTCTGAGTAACAAGATGCTTTTCCAACTGGCCTGATGGAGTACTTGGCCTGATGACGACTCTCACAGTCAGATGTGCAATCCACCCTCTGGCTCCCTGTTGGTTTGGACTCATTGCCTATATACTCTAATACCCAAGACTGCAAGAGATAAAAGAGAGATTCCTGTTTGACTGTATAAGACAGTATGTTACAGACAATAGGTAAGCCATGTCCTTGCACCTGCTGTTTGCAGAACCGGCCCTTTCCACTGCACACTCTTCCCTACAGAGCTCCTATAAGGAAGAAGACACAAGAAGTAACCTTTAAAGCCCCTGTATAGCAGCTGGAAAAAAAATTCACAAACTGACCCAAGAAAGTAGGGTGTATCCTGTCCCACTTGGTCAGGCTGCTTTGGAGTGTTGGTGTCACAATAAAGGAACCTGTTTCATTATTTGCTAACTTCCACGGCACATCTGAATATCTTTGTTTAATCAGAACTAAGTCTAAAATGGACTATGGATTGTGTTACAAAAGCATAAAAATATTTTTTAAATCCACAGCCCTGCCCCCCGCCCCCATACCATTCTATCAAAACATACACAGGAAAATGTTTACAAGTTATAATCTTCTCAGCTAGGCTTAGTTTCCTGTATATATTTCAAGGACAATGTCTCAAGAACACACACATACAAAAATCTAAGAATGCAGGTGGGGTCCACACAGACCTGAGCTCCAAATTTTAGATGTGAACCATGTTATCTTCTTATATGTTGGCACTGGTCTTTCAGTTTGCCCCATTACAGTTGGGTTATGAGATGAAGTCCAGACTGAAGCTGAACGAAGGGGAACGACACTGGAGTGCTGCTTTTTCTGTATGTGAAGTTGCTCACAATTAAGGGGAACTCAGAATCACAGTTTAATTTGGCATTTTCAGAGCTGAGATTTCTTCATTTCAAAGACTGAGCTAAGTCTGCAAATTTCAAAGTATCTAGCACACTATAAAAAACAAGAAAATGGAGCAATCACCAGAAGAGAGTCAAGTGCTTAAACTAGGACAAAGTAATAACTGACATGGAACTGGGACTTTCCCCCTGTTTTCACTCTCACAATCCTGTGGTAAACCATTTCACTTCGTCTTTGGTTTAATTTAGGAAAAAATTATTGAAAACTCTTATGCTCGGAATGAGTATATATTAACCTTTTGTTCTGAGTAATAAGGTGCAAAGAAATGTAGTCCTGGCAGGATACTAATTTCTGATGTTGTCAATTAAAAAACTTCTCCTGGTGTTTTGAACGGAAAAATCTTTCAGAAAGTGTTTTTATCGAAGCACCCAGTTCCAAGTCCTGGATTATTAGGTTAAGCTCCGTCAGCAGAGAGACCAATATAAATGCTTTTCATACCATCTGCCTCGATGCCTTGACAAAAAAATAAAGAACAGGAGAAAATATGTAGGTCCAAAACTCTCTGATTTTAACTTGTTTCCCTTTAATATAAAGCTGGGAAATTCAGGTCCTAAAAATATAAAATTAAAAACACGTGATTACTTTCTTTTCTTTTTATCTTTCCTCAAAACCTCATAGAACATCCAAAATCACCCGGTGTTCCCAGGACCTGATTTCTTTTTATATTTTAAAATCAGAAAAGCAGCTTTAAGTAAGTGTAGGCACTAGCAAATTATTTTCTCCATTCCCTTTTGCTGTTCTGAAAAGAGCTCATTACAGTGTATGCATTTTTACCTGATGTTTATTAGGAGGCTCTATATAATTACCAAGGTTTTGATTTTCCTGTTTAAAAACAAATTAGAGTGGTGTGCAGGGCCTTGCAATATTAGGAGGCAACTCCAACAGCTAATGATGGAGGACAGTGCCTCAGTGAAGGCGTTAGCGATCCATCTGGCCAATTAAAGAGTAACATAGGCAGAGCCCGATACTATTTCTCAATTATGGTGGCTGTGACATTGAGAGTTGAGAAGCAGTGAGATTTGGTGTGAAACAATAAAGTGAATCCATATGGAGAAAAATCAGGGAAAAGCTGCTGTACCCCACAGCAGAGAGGAGAGGGAAAACACCATCAGCCAGAGACGGACCTTGACTTACCAGCGAGAAAGGGGGCTGGACTTTAAAGAAAACAAAACAGTTCAGACATGAAACAAATACCAATAAAGTCCGTCTTCCTACAGATATGTGACCAGAGCCTGCGAGCGCTACACAATACGAGTACAATTATCGTAGGTCTCCTCTCCCACAACAAAGATAAAATTCTTTCTTGGTGAGCAAAAGACAGCATGTGCTGTGTCTCTTCTGGAGCAAAACCTGTGCTGGCCAGCCAGCTGTCCTCTGCCAAACATGCCTAGCTGGTAGGTTCTGCTTGTATTTCCCTCAGCAAGGGCACTAATTTGAGTTTTTCTCCTCTCCTTAGATACCCATTTTGTAGAAAACGAATTATCTTTTCAGTTCTTTCCGACTTGGCTGAAAGCGATCAGCGCACTCAACAGTTATGTATGGGTGTGACAGACAGGCAGAGGGACAGACAGCCCCATAAACTTAGATGAGATAATTTGGCAATAAGTACTTCAGAAATCTGGGGTGTTTAAAATCTGGAAGTGGATCCAAACTTTAGCTTAAGCCATGACTAAGGTAGAGAGAGACCAAGGCCTTGTTCTATTTGCTGCCTTCCCATTCGGACCTCCACGAGGTCTGACCGTGCGCTGTTTTCTCTTGTGGCCATGACTGCAGAAGCAGGCCAGCAGGATCTCCCAACACAGAATTTGGACACGGACACTCCACCGGACTACCTAATGTATTTCATATCATAGACTATTTTAAAACTTTTTTTCTTTTTTTGTTGTCTTGCATCTTCAAAAGCATCTAACTTGAACTCAGAAGTCAGTAATAGCATTTCTTCCTGTCCTTTCCCACCTGAGAGACGACTTCTGCCTCCACTTCTAGAAGGTTAGCACGTCTCTTCCTTCCCATAGCCAGTCTCCCATGCCGGCTTCTACTCCTTTCTCTC
Source organism: Gymnogyps californianus (assembly GCF_018139145.2). Lineage (NCBI taxonomy): Eukaryota > Metazoa > Chordata > Aves > Accipitriformes > Cathartidae > Gymnogyps > Gymnogyps californianus. The sequence goes on from NC_059471.1 coordinate 127,027,478, forward strand.
ATCTTCCAACCGTGACAGGAGAAGGAGTTAAAACCTCGTACTGGTTTCTGGCCAGTACCTTCTCAAGTATGTCACCCCTTCCCACGCACGCACGAGTTGCACTGCCCTCCCTCTGGATGGTTCCACATATCTGTCCTCTGAAGTTACAGAGATAGGAATGATTTTCCTCAACATGAAATGCTGTATAAAGAGCGTGGGTGGGAAATATGCAGTGTAATGGAACTGAAACCCCATAAGGGAAATCAACGCAGGCAGCTGCTGATACACTATTTACTTGGATAAATCATCCATTTTCCTCCTGGGCAAGATGACTTGAGGTATCACCTACCCAGGATGGCAAGTGCAAATATAAATAATAAATAAAACTATCTGAGGAAGAATTCTCACTGTAATGGGTTTTGTAGAGAACTAAGTTTCAGTTAAACTTAATCCTTGCTGTCTTCTGTGTCTCCAGCAGCAGAAACATCTGGTCGGTTTTAGATTCCCCTTGGATTCCCAACTTCAAAGGGAGTTATAAAGAATAACAAATACATGTACTGGCACTGAAAAAAAAAATTAGAGCAGCAGGAGAGAATGGTAAAATTGTCCTTATTTGACTGCTAGTGACAGGCGCCACTGGCAGAACTGTGAGAAAAAATCTTAACAGCTCAGGCAAATAAGCTTTTTTTTTTTTTTAATGACTGGCTCTCTCTGCTAATGACGCAGAAAATCTATGGGATCTGCCCCATAATGGCAAGAAGCACATGTGCCAAGGAATATGCACGCAAGGGTATGCAGAAAACAGATTTCAAATCAGATATGTACTAAATAATAGGCAGGAAACCAGAAACTAAGTTTTGTTCCCAGCCCTTTCACTGAGAGTGCCCTGTGTGTATCGCTGGCTAAATTACGGAGGTCCAAATTTTGGCTCTTTAAAGTCAGTAGGACGTTGTAAAGTATGGTCAAAAACAATGACTGTCATATGCGCTTTTCAAATCCTACTTCAAAACCTCAAGGAACAGGGGTAGGTAAGCAAACACAATAACAGATGTCTGCGGCTCTGTCTTTCCTTTACTCTCTGGTGGCTGGAAAGTGAATGCCATGCTCCTTTTACGAATGCAGCACTACCAGCAACAACTTCTGACATGTTTCTGCCCTTGTGTGCAGTGAACAGAAGCATCTAGCTTCACGCTGATCTGAATCAGTGCACTCGTGAAATAATCACACCCCGTTCCCCACTTCACCCATGCAGAATCAGGAGCTCCTTTATCCTTTTTTGTTCCTCATGTTTTACCATTTCAGTCATAGGGTTAATAAATATAATGTGAAGGATGTGTGAGGATTCAGAAATCTGTGTGAAGCCTCCTATCCGCTAAACATTAACTCTTGTTGTATGAACATTAACTCTTGTATGAACACTAAACTTGTTACCGTCTTTCATCAAAACTATAGACTCCTTAATGCCTGGCATCACGTAATGCAAATTTACAAGACGGATGCTAGAGAGGAAAATTACAGAATAGGCTTTTGCAAATGGTATTAAAACCACAGCCATCCCTCTTTCACCTCCATTTACAGAGAGTCCATAGAATATAAGTTTTGAAGGTAGCCATCAAATAAATTCCAACGATTCCTGAATCAAAGAGACTGATCAACTTGTGGATATTTGACGGGACAAGAAGAGCTATATTTGGCAACTAAATTATTTGTTGCAAATAATTCATTCAGCTCTGTTGCTGGAGTTGCAACCATGACTTTTTTCATGACCTTATTTTGCCTTATTATGTCATGAGGTAAGCAGCTTCCCATTGTTTCATTTTTAAAGATATTTCAGGATCTCTTAAACGCCCCACATAACAGCAAGATCATATCAAGATTTTCCCATCAATACAGCAATCTCATATTTATATCAGAACTTTCAATCATAAAAATCCTAAGTTCTTGTACAATGTAATGATCAAAGGACTTCTGCAACAGGCTCCTTACTGAAGGACCCTATTCCCAAATTTATTTCTCACTGAATATTAGAAAACTGTAAGTGAAGATGCTTTACGAACTGCTACAGAAATAGGAATTACAGAATATACTGTGAAATTTGTCATCCCTGAGACAGAAATCAGCAACTTCTGAAGCTCACACTGCAGCACTGTTAAACAGTTGAATCTGAAAAGGGAATCCAAAATTAACTTGAATGCACAGCAGAGATAGGATGAGCCAATTCTATGTCTGGTGTACTGCTAACGGTTTTGTGGGAGCCATGGTGGGATAAACTCATCCCTCTTGCCCAGGAAATACCATTGGAAGCAATGCTATGTGCAGTAGGACCTCTAGTGACATCAGACTGTTGGGACCAGTGAAAGATAATACTTTTGGAAGCGCTACAATCCATGGCACACTGATGCAAAATTAACTTTTGGGAAAGTCTCTTTGACTTCTTGACCTGAAGACCTTTGACTCTTGAAAGGGGGTCTGCCGTCTTGGAAGGGCTCTATTATCTGTGTTGCCAAAATCCTCCTATTAGGAACACCTTTGGATTAATGCTTCCAATCTCAATTTTCCAGCAAAATGGCCCATTTACCTCTAGAGACGGTAATGAAAGATAAAGCAGATCAGGAAATCTCAGGGTTCCCAAAACTCATACTTCAAGAGGGGATTCCTTCAAGTAACACTTACTATCAGGTTAGCATCAGAAGTTTTCTGATTTCTGTATTTGTAGGCAGAGCAGCAGTACTGCCAGTGTTGATTCTGGGCTGAGGGCAGCACAGGCTACAATAGCTTCAACAACAGTCACGGGTTCTGACTGCATCCAGCAGTTTGAAGGGAGAATTTCCAATATGGACTTGATCCCCAGCCTGCTAAAGCCAAGGAGAGAATTTAGATCAAGCTTGACACATGTTCCAAGGAAACTTCATCTTTTTTTCTGCAAGAAATGCTATAATACAGCGAAACACAGTTCATTTGAAAACCACACCGTCATACCTCCTGGCTATACCCCTGAATCTTCCCTCCTATACCCTAGAGAAATGGCCTTGACTTTCTGAAGACAGACTGGCAAGTGAGTATCAGGTAGAAGTGAAGGCCTAGAGAGATGTGTCAGTATTCGACTATTACAAATAGTGAGGGAAAGAAAAGGTACTGAATGAGAAGGAGAGGCAGAATAGCTTTCTCTTTACATTTACGACAAGTTTTTAGCAATACAAATCTTTCCAGTTAAATCATATCTCTGAGTTTGATGTGGTATTTATTAAAGGCAGTAGCACAACAAAAGGGACATAGGCTATCAATCCTGGGACACCAGTTAACAAACACTTCAGTTAATCCCAGTATTTCTCCAAACACCTTTATAAATGTTTCTTTACATCCTGTTTATAGCACGTTACATTCTCCTGTGACTAGAGCTGGTAGACCAGATCCTGCATGGTCTAATAGTTTCTTGAGTACCTTTCCTGTCCTCTTACATGTCTGTAGGCATTCAGGCACAATGCAGCAATTGAATATAACCATTATAAAGACAGTTCAACTCCTGGCCAACCCTCAGCATGCACATATACATTTGCAAAGCATTAATGGCATGGTAAGCTAAAAACAACCATCCCAATAATATAGCCAGCTAGGCAAGATCTACAGATGCTTTCTGTTTGCTTGGGATATTTTACTGCTTATATTATTATCTTTTTGATGTGTGCTGCTCCACTAGCATGCAGGAAATATCGTGAGCGTGTCCACAACATAAACTATTTTATTTATTTATTTATAGAGCTCTGAGGTGGGGGAGCTTTTATTTTTATATTTTTTAAGGCCTAAACACATCAATATTCCAGCTCTTCATGTCCAAGACCAGTGCAAAATATATTCTTCAGACTAAATCAGCCTTCTTAAGAGTAAATTCAATTTATACTGATATAGCAGGTTACATGCTTAGTCATGTAAAAAAATCCTGATGAATACAGGAGACAGCGGTTGACAAAGCATATCTTCCTGCCTGTCTTGTCACAGGCCTGTAACTGAGAAATACTGAACCAACTACACAACTGTCCAAATACATTTTTATTTAAAAGCAGCTTTTCTGTATCACAAAATATCCCTTTCCAGGTTTGAAAAACAGAAACAAAAGGTTAGGTGGTCTAATGAATGGTAAAGCTTTTCAATTCGTATTACTTTGTCATCTTGTGTTTACCTCCAACTGGAGTGAGAACTCCAAAGTTTGCACAGCCACAGTTTGCCCTGAATGTGTAATCGGACGCTGACTGCTCTATCCCTAACTTACAAAAGTTGCAGTGCTGATATTCTTAAGGAATGCAACATTGTTGTACCTAGCCAAATTTAAGGAAGCCAGATCTGAATAACCAAGGTATCGCATGAGCAGGTTAGTATCTCAGTCCTTGTTCAAAAAATAAGGATCATCACACTGTTGAGACGAGGTCAGATGCTTTATATTTTCCAGCAATAGAGCAATCCTTAACTATGTTCTTTGCTTTTAATCTTCACCCTTGCCCTACTTGTCAAAAATAGCCCCCTTAAATTAATGTTTTTCTTTTGTAGGGTGCTCCCACTGAGACAGATTTAGGCCAATCCTAAAGAATTTAAACTTAGCCAAAACCATAATCTAAAGTAATATGCTTCCATGGCATATACCATATTGTGGCCCCGGACAAGACTGCCGCCAGAAGAACTTTACTCTTTAAGTATATGGATCCTACATGAGAATGGAGAGGAAAAAACTTCCAATACATTAGGAAGAAAAAGAGAGAATGTTTCGGGTGTTATACAGGACAAGGAAAGACTCAAAGCAATACCCAGAAAGCACTCTACTAAGGGAAGGTCCCTTTTAAATCAAATCTAAGAAGCAACAAATGGAAGTGGATACACTAATATTAACTGTATAGGCTTCAAACTCACACTATCATTACATTCAACTGTTTGCTGACTTTGCAAGCAATTGCACCAAGATAGGCACCCAGAATTTGAAAAGTTTGGTCCATGACCAGCCCACAGAGAAGGAAGCCAGGAGAACTGAAACGGTATCAAAGGCTTCCCAATTTGCTGAGCAGAAACATAGAATATCTTTCCAGGGGAGATCTACATATAGTTGCAGAGACAGATTCTGATTAACTGTTACAGAGCTAGAAAGTCCCATTATAACATCAATACAAGAAGACCTCAGCATAGTCTAAGGGTCCTCACCCATTTTAAAATTTTTGTTGATTTAATAGAATATGACAGGTTTAATAGATTTTTAAAAAATGAATTTAGTAGAATTCTGATGAAGTACTGCCCTAAGCACCACCTAGAAGAGCCCAAACACAATCCAACATTCCTGCTTTACAGCATAGCTACAGACTTCAAAATTTGCTTTTGCTTCACAGTTGAATTAAACACTGCATTGCAAAGTTGCCCATGAAACAAAAATTAAAAAATCATTTAAATCAATTGAATGTTTTATTTTGACAAAATAATTTTGTTTTGATTGCTACTTTCAGTTTTGATTTAAATTTTATATTAGAACATAGAATACATTTTTGAAAGAAAAGTTTGAAACAAAAGCATTTCTGTTCCACAAATGCCGAAAAGCTTTATCTGGAAATATGAATAATGAAAATAAATAAGAGTTCTGGAAGTATTTTTATTTTTTTTAAATGAACCGGTATTTGCACAAGAAGAGAATACCACTAGGCATTTTTTTTAGTGCTTCTAGTCCTGACCTTCAGTACTCTTTAGTGAGCCTCAGAAGCCTGTAATATCTCTGCAACGCTATCAATATATCAGTGACAATCTAATTATTATTAATAATCCAGCTGTTGTTCTTGTCTAAGAACCGGTGGAGCTTACTGATGTATGAAAGGTAAGAGGCTTTTTCAGACAGTCATTTATGTAACAACTAACACACGTCTTGTTGGGTCAAGTACCCTTAATTACTATTGCCATTTGGGAAAGTATCAAAACCAGTTCTGAGCAGGATAAAGCAGCAAACTGAAAGTCACAGAGAGTCCTACAGAAGAATCTGGAGTGAGGAGAAGTGAGGGGAATGCTAGTTGTTTCTGCTCTGTCCCTATAACCTTGAACTTAACTGGTAGAGAAATGTAAGAGCAGTTGAGAGTTCTTTAACCATTTGCTCCAATCGCTAAGAAGGCTCTTGATCACTGCTCATACATTTCCAAATGAATAAAATGCAAAATAACATGAAGTCACGTGAAGCTGTGAGACAAATCCTGGCCTAAACCGGGAAGAATTCAGGGATTTCACCTACATCAGGTAGCAGCAAGAGTGCCAATGTATGAAACTATTCACTTAGGAAGACCAGAAGGAGAGCTGAAGTACAGCTAAGCCTTTAACTGTGACAGCACATCATTCCCAGTGATTGGCATCCCCTGGCTATTTCAGGGTTGAGATGCTTATGAGAGGTGGTTCTCTCCCGTGCCATTTGGTGAAGGGTTTTTTGTAACATGGACAGAACCAAATAATTTTTGTTTCTTATGAAGTCAATTTCTGAATGCAGTGCTTGGAGCAGAAGTCCAAGGATTCAAACAACTGTACTGCTTAGATCCCCATGAAAGCACTTTCTAACTGGAACCTACTTATCACAACATTGGATGCCATGCTTCGCAAAGCAGAGACAGGGAAAGTCTTGGGGACAACTGTTGGGATTACCTCACCTGTGGGTTTTTTAAAGTATTAGATTTGGGGAGAGGTATTTAGGAAGAGATAGGGTGGCTAAAATAAAAGGAGTTTGGATTGCATATCTTTACAAATAGGTTATTACCATATGAGAGAAATACAAAGGCTTGTTCAAAAGCCTGAACCACAATCACCTCTAACATAGCTTTTCCTGCTGCACACCAAGCAGACTGTTGAATTTGTGTTCTGCATAGTGGGCCCATGTGCTGACACCTTCCACAATCTGAAAGGTGTTGAACGCTCTCTCCTTCATTTTAGCCTTCAGCTAAGGCTATCTGTAACCCCTTTCTAGCAGTAAGATTTCAGAGCCTAACTGCCCAAGGAAGATGACTGACTCCCTCACTCTTCACAAAATAAAAATACAGATTTAGAGATCACAGAAAACAGAAAATACCCAAATGCACTTCCATGCTGCAGCATCCTCAGCACTAGCAGTGAATGATCCTCGGGCTTAGAGCCACATTAGGTGACAAGTTTCCCTTTCCTAAACACAGTGCCTCTTCCAAATGAGGGACTCTCAGTCCTCTACTACCAGCTTCCCTCTCCCTTAGCTGGTCTTAGTTATTAAAACAAAACAAACAAACAAACAAACCAACCCCTCCCTCTGCTAAGCATCCCTCCTCTCTCCTCTCTCAACTTCCCTTGCATCTCCCTTCATGCCTCCCAGGGTTTGTTGTTTTTAAGCCCCTGCACTAATACCTGGTCTCTTCGTTCTTATTTCTGTTTGCTTAAAACTCCAGCCCCCAAAAGCAAATTTGGAGAAAACTGGCTTTCTCTAGTTGCCCCATTGTTCTTCTCAGGCAAGATCTATTTCAGATGTTTCTATTTCAAATATTTAATGACAGACCTATTCATACAAAGATATGCCAACACCACTCCCCTGTCTCTTTGGCATGATGTAGAGCACAGAAAAAGATTGTCACAAGATACAAGGATTCAGTTAGTCAATAAATTAAGTTCTAACTTATAAACAGTATGTAGCAGATTCCATACATTGCCACACTTCCCAGAAGCAAAAGTCTGACAAAGAGCAGTTTCAAGGGAGACCCCACAGGACAGACACATCCAGTTAGCATGACCACAGTGGACCCTGTCTGGCTTCCCTTCCAACAGGACCTGAAGAGAAGCCGAAGACTGTATTGAGCCTTGGAGAGTTAACTTACTTTTGGGGTCTTGTCTTCACTGCAATGTTGTTTGAAAGTACAATGCTAATGTTGCCCCCAGCATGACTCCCACCCACAACAGAAGCCTCTTGTTCAAACTAAGTGCTATTTTAACTTGACTCTTTGGCCTAAAAAAAGATTATAAGTGGCAGCCCATGTGTTGTAGTTACTAGTGTCAGTAACACAGTGGGAACTCAGCAGTTCTCTGGTTATGGGTTTAAAGTGTTGATCTAAGGCCCTGTCTTGCAACTGGGATCTAGACTAAAAACCCACAACCCTTATACCCAGTTATCTACATTAAGCTCATGCAGATAGCAGGTGATGGTCTGACGTTAACAATCTGCTGCTCCTCTCCTCAGTCTCTGCCGTACATTGCTGACAAATAAATACTCCAAATTTGCAGAAGAAACCGCATGTGTACAAATGAATTTAGGACAGAGAACCCTTACAAACATCAGTCTGTAACACTGTTGTGATAAACTGATTCAACGCATGTAAAACAACACTGGTTTTAAGCATTTTTACCCACTACCTCTGCATACCCAGGCTATCATTTGGAACAAGGGGGGCTTTTTGCAAGTACCTTAGAGTCACCGTCTGTGAAACACAGCATAGCTGCACCAATAGTCAACTCTCTCATGAATGCAGCGTGATCAGATTTTAGCTCTGTGTGAACTGCAGACCTTACATATATGGACAAAAGTATTTTAAGGTATATTGTGGCATGTGAGAGCAAGCTAAGGTGTCCATATAGACAGTGTCTGTGTGGCAAATCCGACCTTTTGCATCGTGACTGTTACCTACATAAACCTTCTCTTCACTCTAATAAGCTGGCATGAGATGAGCAAATCTGAGTACGGGCAACTAATACAAACCACCACAAAAGTGGCCATATTGTCATCTGAACATCTCATGCTCTAGTTTATTTACAGTCTCCAGGGCTGTAATCCCAGCTGGTAGTTTTAATTAGTAGTAAATGTACTTTCACAACAAATTGGACCTTCTCCTTCTTGGGCATCAGAGATCCCTTCCACAGATGACTGTGGAATATGAAAAGACAAATTTGGGGGACGTCAGGCAGGCAGTATTCTCATATCACATATCTGAAAAACTACCATCACTCTCTGGCTCACAAGAGGACTTGGCAGCAAGTCAGACTATTTTGACTATCCAGAGGACTCTTCCCCCAGTGCCAGAGTAGTAAGATACAGGCATCGTGGAAGCTTGTAACAAAGCATGAACTAATGCTATTTAGAAGTCAATACAAAATTGTGGACTGCAAGGCCAGCTGCAGGGGCTGTCTTTTGCTTATGGGTTTTAAGCCAAAGCATGGGATAACATGGCAAGCATCATCAGAGTACATACATATGTATACATATCTTTTGCAGTTATCATATAAGGGTAGCTTTGCCCATTCTGTAGCCATTAGTAAATGCCTTACTATAAAACTGTAAGTGTAGCAGGGTTTTAACAGCCTTTTTCCTCTAGCTGCTCCGGGATTTTTCCTTTCTTGGCTGTAACCAGTTGCAACCAGTTGTGAATAAGTCATTACCCCTCTGTGCAACTCACAGCAACTAAAAGAAACCAGTGTCATTATGCAAGTTTAAAAAAAAAAAAAAAAAAAAAAAAGTTTTGTTTTATGGTTAATTATCCATGGTCTATTTACAAAATAAATCAACCCATTGTGCACCAGCAGGATTTGTGGCCTCATTTGAACTTTGCTTTTCATTAATCACTTTAAAAATAAAAGCTAACTAGATTTTTTTTTCCCCTTTTTTGTTTATTACTTGCATCTGGGTATAAATTGTAAAAATGGTGAGAGAGCAAAGTATGGATTATTCACCCTCAGTTTCATGACTTACATGATCTCAGTCTTGTCTTTCTCCACGTGCCTAAACAGATGCACAGTCCAAAAATTCCAACATTCTGTAAGAAATGCAATCACAAGAAGATTGAAATATTTTTTAAACTCAAACTTTGACTTATTAAAAAAAAAAAAATTGTAAAAAGCTTCCCGTAAGAAACAAAAAGGTGGGAAACATTTACAAACATATTTAAGCTACTGTACGAGGCCAATAATATTACTCATGTATATACCTAAGTAATACACAAATGTTTGTGAGCTCTGAGTACAAGGCTATTTTGTTTAGACAAAACCTACTTGCAGGCAGGCTGGAGAAGGCAGAAAATGGGTATCTGATTTCTTTATAGTGCTTACAATTTATACAAGAAACCAGAATTTTTTTTTTTCTGAAAATGTTTTAATTATGTAAGATGTTTAGATCTTGTCCCCATGATGACAGAGAACTACTGAATTTCTGAAAACTAGCCAATGGAGAGGCAGGCAAAGGACATTTTTAGCTGCTCTGTTAAAAAACTAACTGTATTAACAATTATTTCACTCTGATAGGGAATAAAATATATATTTGCATAAAACTGAAATTCTCCTCAGCTTAAATTAAGAAAGCTTGAACAATGTATTTGTTTCCACTATGGACTCTTCAAGTAAAACTAAAAAATAAGAAAGGCTGATAAACAACCACAATAAAAGCATATATAACACCAGGATATCAAAATGCAGTGCCCCCCCCTTTTTTTTTTCATTTACCAGTCACCCTTAAGCATTCTTTGCCTTTACTATGAGGAACAGAAAGTCACAGTGCTCCACGTAATCACTAATGAAATGCTACGGAAAAAGCTGTGCTGTCAGTAGGTCAAAAAATGTGGTTCTGCTGCACTCAAGACTACAACTTTTTACTTCAAAGCTCCTGAGCTGGATGCAAGTATAAAGAAGACTGAACACAGCCAACAGGTATCTTTTAGAAATCGAGATGAAGTGTTGAAGCTAAGACATTAGATCATTAATACTACATATTATTACTAATAGGAGCTCAGGAAGGTAATTTTTGCTTGCCTGTTGGTGCAAAATAGAATTGTAGAGATTTGAAAACTTAAAGAAACCCACTGCCTCCTCCTCCACTTTGCAGATGGCTGAGCTGCTTTAACTTTCATTTCCAAAAGTAAATTAGCTCCTACTTAAATGAAAGTAAAAATTTAAAGCTGCCTCCACCTGACTGCAAAGCACAGCAGCCGGGCTGGGAGAGGAATGGATAGGCCTTCAAAGAAAATAAAAGCCTTTTTAAGTGACTCCTAATATGAATGCCTGCCCTTGCAGCAGCAAGCTGTGGCCTTACAGCCGCTTTCCATTATAAATGCTAAATTGGGAAATGTTTAACATTCTTTGTTTAATCTTTGCAGTATAAAGAAAAAACAGCTGATTCTCAGAAACACGACAGCCCGAGCAACCATTATGGATCTGCCTCTCCGTTCCTCAAAGCAGAACAGACCATTTCCACCCTCAGTGGTGGCTGACACTTTTTAATCAGAAATGTATATTTAGATGGATCCCAGAAGACAAGATTGAAATTTTGTCTTTTTTTTTTAGTCATGTAAGGGGCCTAAGGCAACCAGCATATTTAATAAAAACTGTAAGCAGAAAAATAGTTTAAGAAATACATGTAGTGAAAACTATGGGCAAAGATGGTTTCAGATGTTTTCTGCACTGTTCTCTGTTAATATCTTTCCACAGTCTTTCCATGAAGAGCATTATTATTTGTTTTGATTTAAAACATTATCAACTGAGTGTATTTTTCTCTTGTTCACAGCACAGTCAAAGCAGTGAGTCCATCTATTCTGCTGCAACCAGTCACAAATAAATCAACAAAAACTCAGGAGCGAACAATCCTCTCTGCTGCTTACACAGGCGAACTCTCCTTGTATCTTGTCTCTGCAAGAACTTCCCTAAAGGGGTGAGTTTCATCATGTGTCCTAAAAGCCAAATAAGTCAGAGGTTTCTTCAGTCGAAATTATGAAATAATACCCCAAATCGAGTCCTCACAGAAATCGAGCTGTTTACAGTTAGTTTTCTTACAAGATTTTACCCTGAAGCACACTTTCCAGATTATCAAGTCTAGTTCCCTGCTCTCTTTTACTACAGGTATAAAAGTCACATCCTAAAGAGTTGTTTTTAAGCCTCCGCATCAACAAGGTGAAGAGAGCTTATCCATTCTTCCCACCCTAGCCACCAGCATTATTCAGTAGTTGGCAGTGACGAGACCAGATGTCAAGGAAACAAACCCAGGAGCACACGAGGATGTGCTCCTTCCCCAAAGCGAGTGTGACAGACTGCATGGTGCATCCTCTCGCGGGGCTCACACTGATGTAGGCACTCAGTCCAAACAGAGCCCTCTTCATGTAGTGACAACAGGAAAATATTAACCACTGTACAGAAGAAAGAGCAAGGAACATCCAGGTGCCGACCCTGCTCTAAGCACTGTGCCCATCCCGACAACTCCTCTACACTGCTGGAATTCAGTGATCCTTCCCTGTGGGTGTCATGGCCCACCTGCATACATCGGGTTTAACAGCAAAGACAAGAATATAGATTCTCGGATGGGAGAAATGAACGCTCTGCTTCATTTGCTGTGAATGTGTAAGACAGTAATTTTGAAAAGGAGGAGTGCAGGAACATTCAGTGTGGCTAGGCCTGATACTTTTGTTACAACTACTCTAAAAATATTGCTTCTTGCTTCATTTCTTAGGGACTTCTGTAAGTCAAAAAGACCAGTGAAACCACTGAAGGCGGTAGCAATGAATTACTGATAGTGAAGGACACAAAATTGACATAAACTTCAACCAAAGTGTCAGAGTTGCAAAACACACTGTTCTGAGGAAGGGAGGGAGGGAGGAAACCTTGCAGAATAATTACTAGATAAAAAAGACTATTGTAGCTAATTCAGCACATTGCTGGACACAGCAAAATCATATTAGCTAGCTATTTTTCAAATATACCCAACCCCAAGCATGTGTCAGGGAAGAAAAATAATGAAATTTAAAAATAAAAATTAATGTAGAGCTCTTTTCATTTTTGTTGTTGTTTTTAAACCTTTAGGGTTCATATTTAACCTTTTCTTTAAAATAACAAAATTGAATTTAAGAAAACTAAGGCACAGATCTTCATAGTGGCAGGACTCAAACAGCTTATGTTTAAAAATAAAATATCAGAGTCTTTTTAAGTTGTGAAATGAAGACTTATTCATTATAACTGAATATTAACATCTCATTTCAGAAACTGTTCAAACCATCCCTTTTGCCTATTTTGCCTATGAATTTAGGAAGACAGAAGTTTCACAGGTTGCATGTCTAGCATCTGGTCAAGTCAAATCACCCTCTCCTCCATAAATTAAAATTAGATTTCCGTTCTGCAGAAAACACAAAATTCCATCATTCTGGTTGCTGTTCAACTGCGTGTATATAACCAGACTTTTAGCAGCAGGCATTTCCAATGTTTTTCTTCTTGTTTAATTGGTAAATACTCAGAAAATAATTAAATGTGTGTTTGACCATTAAGGAAGGTTAGTGCCTTGTTAGAAGTCCACCTAAGCATACAAAGCAAAGCTGGGGACTGAAGCCTCCAGAAGTTAGACGTAACCTAGTGATACGCAAAGAAACTTCTCAGTAACTGAAAAGCATGCAAATACCTTTAAGAGGGAAGTTTGCTTGTCTGCTGTTAAAAGTTATCAGGTTTCGTTCACCTATTCCAAATAAGTCTTCCATTGTAATTAGTGCAGACAAAAAACTTATAGACTAAAACTCTGAGAAGACATATGACAACTCTTTTGATTAAGTTAAACACTGGAATCATTATTTATCATGTTCTCTGTAAAGCTACACGGTCTACATCTTCCAAGCATTTTATAAAGTGTTGACAGCTATTAGGGACACCAGGATAAGGGATTTTAAGGAAGTTACTCTCCTCCACTGCATGCAACCATGTCATGAACTGCTATTGATAAGTTGATTAAGCCCCATCTTACAACTACATAGGTTTCCAGGCCCTACAATTCCTACAGGATAGTCTTCCAGAATTTAATCCTCTGATGACTAGGGTCATCTTCTGATTTCCAGCTAACATTTAGATATGGTTGGTGCCCACAATTTGGTCTTTCTGGCAACACTGGCCTGAAGTTTAAATGATTTTTTAACCTGTCCAAATTATTTCAACACCTTTTCCCTGTGCATTTAAATCCACTTAACAAACATTAATAAAATAGCTTTAGAATATTTCTGTAGGGCACAATAAACCAAGTATCTACTACTATAATTGCTAAGAGATTCTGTACTGAGACAGAAATGGAGGCGGACGTTGTTTTCGTTGCCCAGAGCCAAAGCAAGGGCTGGTTTCAGAATCAGGCAGGGAATCCAGGTGTTCCAATATGCTTTTGAATATATATGTACTCCCCAGCAATTTGGTGAAATATACAACTTATAATATACTTACAGAGCTTAAAATATTCCACTTCCTGTTTTCACAAAGCCCTATTTCATGTATAGCTTGTCTCTGGGATCACTGCTGAAAAGATGTCAGCTTTAACTATTTTTTCTATTATGCCTGACGTGGGCATAATTCACACTCAGGCTCATTTTATGACTCCTTTCCAATGCCAGAAAAACACTTTAAAGTAACTGAGAATCAAGCCCTATAACTTTATAATTGACCTAATAGACTCCTGACATAATATCAACAGAATTAGCAGCATTACGCTAGGGAAGAATCTGTCCAAGAATGTGCATGCAGACAAGAACAATTTGTAAAGGGCAAAAGAAAACAAACCCTGACACAATGCTCGCAACCACAAACAGGTCAGATCCTCAGAGGATACAACTAGGAATAAATTGGTTGCAATAAGTACAGGAATAATTTCTTCCTGTGATCAAGAAGTATGAACTTTTCTTAGTACTGACCCTTTTATTCCCTTTTTTGAACCCCCCAAATCACTCATTTTTTATTCTTTTAGCAGGGTTATACATTTTTCGTTTGCATTTGACAGAAATCAATTAAAATATCCCAACCAATCCTAATCGAAAGACTCTCTGGACAACAATCACTTAAATGAAATAAAAATGAATAAAGTTCAGCGCAATCTAAAACTTCACTATGCTTCTGCACTTGCTGCTGTTATACGGAGACTGACCTGACACTCGCATTAAGGTCAGGAGAGGAAAGGGAAAAAGCTTTCATTGTATACATCCAAAGTGGGGGGGGGGGGGGGGGGGGAGAAGAGAGAGGAGGAGAGAGACAGAAACACTGTGCAGAAACCAGGGATGTTCCAGAGCGCACTGTGACAGGAAAATACTCAATAAGAATTCCTCCAGCCAAAAACAGATCTTAAATAGATCCATTGTCTTCCAGCCTGAAGCCCTTAAAAAGGCTCGAAATTAAAGTCTGTGCTGTGGGCACCCGGTCGTTCTTTCCTTTCATCAGGATTTGCAGGTTTTAATACAATCTGTCGTGAGGAAAAACAGTAGAGCTGTACAGTCCAGAGAGGTAACAAAAGCGAAAGGCAGGCGAGAGTTACATAACTGGCTTTTTACATAAATATTACATTGAGAGATATTTTGCTTTTCAGAAAGGAAAAAAAGATTAAAAAAAAAAGCACAAAACCACGCCAGAGAATTCAATCCAACCTCCCTTACTCCTCATCCCTCTTTCGTTTTGCAACATGTATCGAGTAGTTAAAGTGAGGTTTTTCTTTTCCTTTTTCCATTAAGACTAAACAAATAACAAAATTCAGCCTTAAACACTTCATAATAGTTTTTCTCGTATTACCTGAAAAGTGCACCACATCATGGAAGCTGGAAAAAAAATCTTATTTTAAAGCACAAGCAAGTCTGCCTTGCTTATCTGTAGCACAGGGCAATTAGAAATGACCATGGATGTTAAACTAACTCCCCTCTGTACAGTCTGAGAAAAGGGAAAAAAAACTGCAAGTCTCCCCATCTGTTATTTCCTTTTTTTTTCTTTTTTTTTTCTTTTGGCTGTAGAAAAGCAAAATTATGCAAGAGCTTTTGAATGTAAAGCCTGTGTGTGCTTTTTCCCTTTTTGTCTCTGTGTACACGGTATGTGATATTGCGTAACTGAGTACAGAGTGGGCGGTTAGCATTTACTATTGATTTACACTACTCCATATAATGAATTCAGAGCTCTAAGAGAGAGACACAGACGAAGAAATGCAGAGAGGTGAGATGCGGATTTAAGGTATGCGTGAGGAGGGGCGCCATGGAAAGAGGGAAGCAAAGCGTTTAGAAACAGAATTATGCCTTTCTGAACCAAACATGCTTTTCCCAACCTTTTCATTTTCGTGCCCTTTGCTAGAAGAGCGGATGCTTAACAAAACCCACAAACCCCTCCGTCCAAAAGCAAGGTTTCCCTTCCACACCCACGCCCAAATCCTATTAGAAACCACAGAAAAATACATATTAATGCCACTGTGGCACTTATTGTGCTAGGTATAAAGATGCATAGGAAGCTCATATTCAGCCATGAGAGTCATTAAGGTTACTAAGAGAAATCTTTCTTTAGTAATACTATACATCAACTTTTGACTTACTGCTTCAGGACCTACAGGCTTGTAGGAGCACTGAAATCATAGGCACTATGCACGGTATGTAATACAAAGCCCTGCATTTTTTGAGGTGGTAGGGTGACATGGGAATATGGGAATTGGAGACTGGAAACAAGGAATGCTTGACCTATTTTGCTCACTCATTAGGCCTGCCAAAATATCCCCGTTCTCTCCTGTACACAAGCACACACCTGGAGTCCTCAGTTTAGACACAGAGAGGCCCTCAGCTCTGTAACGAGAATCATTTTGAGTCAATAAGGTGAAATCCTCTCATTCCCACAGGTGAATGCCCACCACATTGCTGAATCCTTTGCCTCCAAGGTGAGACATGGGTTTCCAAATTCTGCCTGCTCCCACTTGACACTAGGTCCTACAAAGCAAGGAAACACCGCCAGGCTGGCACAACACTGGACTGCTGGGCATCCATTTATTTATTCATATTGGGCTGGGGACTTTGCTAATAATGGCAATGTGATTCTAAAGTGTGTTAACATAGTTTCTAAAGCACACTGAAAGACTGAAGACTGAAAGGAGGTTTATTACAAGCCACAGCAGACACGTAGCCTAGTATCAGAAATGAAACTGAGTATGTGCTCATAACAACAACAAAAAAATCAACTATCAATGCTCTTAAAGCTTCTTTTGCATTATCTTTACTGGAAGACATGCATTCCCCATATTGGTTTTTTTCAAATTCTGTGTAATGGGCAACATGCTTTTTCTACAGGTCTGGCATCAGGCATTTTTACAGGTCTTAAATTAGCAAAGCAAGCAAACAAAAAACCCCACGTTATAAGAAAGGTAAATCCTATTTTAAGGAAATTCCACAGATATGCAATGTTTCTGACTATTCTGTTGATTGTTTTCTTTTCCCCAGATCCACATCCACTAACATTAACTATGATACTACCAGCCAGCATGCAGTCAGGATCTCTGTCAGGATGTCAGAAAAAGAAAACAGTAATTCACTGTCTTGCACGTGCTTATTCATTTTGTTTGCACAAAACTGGAATTGCACTGAAATTACGCAGAAAAGTTTTGCACAATAAGTCAGGTGCAGCCTAACTAGTCTGATTTGTCTTAAAGGAAACTGGTCCTTAAAGGAAAAGATTAAGGTCTTCATACAGAGGGACCTAGGTGTGCAATCTGGATTAAGCACTCATTAGTACAGATGGGGCCAACTCAAAATATGCTGAGGCACGTTTTCTTTGCTCACCAGGAGAATGCTGGGGGAAAGAAATGAGACACAGAAGACACAAACTCTACTTCACTGTCACGCGGTCACTAGAAATGATGCTTCACAATCAAACTTTGAGTGACACTATGCAAGGTGAGTGTCTCAGGAAGACTGGACCATAGGACCATCTTATCAAACAATGAAAACCTGCACTCTTCTGAATAGACTGCATGTGAAGCAGAACGTATTTTTCAGCACCATTTATACACTTAAAGTTAGTCTGGATGTTTAGCATGTCCTCATCTTATGGGATGCAGCGTAGAAGCTTAAAATGCATTAGTCTTACAGAATGTTACGTAAAAGAGATACAGAGAGAAACTAAAGAAACACCAGCTAAGGGAAACTAAGCTCGGATACCAGTAAGAGCAGCTCCAATGCTGCTATGCTTGCTTTATCGTTGTCTGGAGTACACATATATTTAAGCACTTGTTTGCATGTTAGATTATAAACAACTGGCTGTGGATTTTATGTATCAGGTTCAAACAGAGATCTGAATCCCCTAAAAATATGGGGAGACAAATCAGGGAGTTCAGTTCTGACATATTTTGTACTTGAGGGCTATGAAGTGAAGCTGACAAAAGCTTCCATTATAATCAGCTTGCCTTCAATCACTCAAAAAGTTTGGAAACTTCACTATGTAAATTTTCTATTCTTAATGTTTACCTAATCTGAAATTTCATGAAAACTTTAATAAACAAAAGTTCATCTGTTTTACACATAGGGAATGTGAAAAAAAGAACATCTAGAGATTTAAGAGAAAGGGAAAAAAAGAGAGACATTAAACTATCTATAGTAAAAAGCATTAACAACTGAAAATATGAATGGACTCATAGCTTATAAAGTCAATACTGGCTAGATTCATGTTTCAAGAAAAAGTTTTCTACTATAATGAAAATACTGAAGTATTTAAAAGTCCACACAGCTACGAAATCCTACCAAATATTTTACAAAAAGCATCTTGGATACATACTTAGGTCAGAAAATCCTAAAAAAACCTTTGTGTCTGCTAAAAAACTGTGCTTTTTGTATGTAACGGTATGTTACAGTCTTTGACTTCTCTGATATATGTTCGCCCTACAAGGCAACATACCTACTAAGTAGCATTATTTTTCACTATGCTGGACAGCTGGTTTGGGTGTTTTTTTGTTTTTTTGATTAGCAAAACACATTAATAGTAGATGCCATTTGCACATATCAAAGATTCTATAGCTCTGTATTTGCAGAAAATGTGACTTCTCAGTAAAGACTGTATCATAAGGGAGAGACTAAGGTTATAAACAAGTTATTACTCTAGGATTTCATGATTTTGCATGTAAGCTTAATGTTTCTCAATACAGTTTCTGTCTCTTTAATGACTGTAGGAGGAGATAAGCACAGTGCTAGGTTGCCATGGGTTTTTAATGGCAAAATGAATAATAAAAACAATATTTACATGATAGAGACAAAAAATAAATACATTAGAGATGCTTGCCAACTCTTCTTGCTAGTTAAAGAATCAATAAACCTTTTGCAGACCTTCTGCAACATGACTTTCCTTGCAATGAAAGTAACGCACAACAAATACGCTTTTCTTGGCAACTTACCTTTATTTTTCTCCTACTGACTTCTCTTTCACATGAACTTTTTGGACTCCACTATTTTGGAATGACCATGACACAGCAGAAGTTACTAAACTTTCCCCACCCCTCAACCAACCTATTAAACATGTGTAATGGTGTTATTTCCTAATGGTTCCTACAGACTGACATTTTTCCAAGACAGTTTTAGTCAAAATGAATGGCAGTAAAATGGGCAAAGACTCAAAAAGCAAAGTCCAAGGAGACTAGCAAAGAACTCAGTCAGAAAAAAAGGTCTTTCGATATTTTTGCCATGTCTGCCAGAACCAAAAGAATAGAGGTTATGTCAGTGTTTCCATAATAAACCTCAGTTTTCAAGACTGTAACTCATCTGCAATGATCTGATCCAGACTGAAATCAACACATGCAAGGTTTTAGATCAAGAGCAATTTTTTTTTAAATGTATTTCCCCTACTGCAAATACAATCTAATGTTATAATTTAATCCAGTAAGGAATTATTAATTTATCACAATTAGGGAGAGAAAGGAGCAGGGAAGCAGAAAACAAAATTCAGAATTCACAGTGAATGCTTTCCGGGATAGCACAACTTCCCTTCCAGATATTCCCTATGAGATTTTGAAAAGACCGTATTTCTGTAGTAATTGGGGGCTCAGTAATCCCTGTCCAACAAACCTTAAATATTTGTTTTGGTCTCTAAAAGCAAAATCTTATTTTGAAGCAAGTGTGGCTGTTATAACATGCAGCACACTCGGAAGAGACTACAAGGGACTCAGAAGAATTTACTGGATAGGCCAGTTAATTTCTGAAGTACCGCAATTTATCATATTCATTCACCTTATACCTCTCAAATATCACTCTTACACTACAGAGGTTTCATCCTGCGGGAGTCCAAGTAACTGGAGGATATTCAGACAACAGGTAGCTCACATATCTGAGGAGTCCCCAAACTGCAGAGGGCAAGATACTCCCGCGAGGCATGCGAGAGCTGTGCCCAGAGCTGAGCGAATCCTCCGGCCCAGAGGTGAGAGCTGCTGCTGCTGCTGCCATAGTCACCATGAGCAGCAGCACCTGAACAAAGTCTGCAGGTCCCTGTTTCATAAAACTTTTCCACCAGCTCAAGGACAAGAGAAAGTGCCAATGCCTCCTCTATCAGTTAGAGATTTCCCCATAGCTTCTTACTGTTCATATACATATGACTTCAGACTCCTCTCTGTGTTTAATTTGGGTATCTCAATAGATACAGTGAAAATAAGCACCGTCACAGGGTACTTTACGTGACTCAAAGATCAAATTTTTAGAAAGCACCTAGGTGATTGGAAATTGGGGTCTAACCTGAATAACATGTTAAAATATACCTGGAAGAGCTTATTTTCAGGTATCAAAATGAGAAAGCTGAGTAAAAAATGGCTTGCACCAAACCATTAACGAGTTCAGGAGCAGAACCCAGATGTTCTGAGCTGCCTTTCTCTTTTTATCTGCAGAGGAAAATTAGCTTAGACTAGATATTTTAAGAAAACTAGTGTTACATGAGCTGAATACCACAGCAAGACTTCCACCACTTGACATTTTAATTTTCTGTCTTTGGTTACGTTTTGTCATATCAAGTACTGTTGGTCTGAGTATGAATATATACATGCTGGTTTTTACCTTTCTTCTGCTTTGCTCTGAGTTCCTTAGAATACAGAAACTTGACAATACTCATCAGCTAATGGCATATTTTGAAAACAATTAAATAAATTAAAAATAGCTGAATTGTTTGTAACACAATACAGAACATCAGCAATAGTATTTTCTACTGTTATTTCTTCGTTTTTCCTCAAGACTGTCAGAGCACTTTGTAAAAAGAGATTTACTCTTATTGAACACCTTGCTCCATGAGTAGTTCCAATGAAATCATGAGACCTATTAACAAAACAAGGTATTATTCAATTACCGAACTCTGTGACATAATTATTATCAATTCTACTCACAAACAGGGAAATAAGTGGATAGATTTTAAACAATTTGTGCAAGATCTCACTCTAAGCGACTGGTCAAGCTGGAAAGAGAATGCCAAACTCTTGGCTGCTAGCCTCTGGCTGTAAACACCTCAATACTACCTGTACTATACAAAGAAAAATAAAACACAGTATTGACAATTTTCTGGCATTTTCCAGCAATTTTGATTTATCTGAACACCCTCATCAAAATGTTACAGAATAAGTAAAATTTGACTTTTCAGGCCCCTCTGAATAGCTGCAATGTTTTCTTTATATCTAGTAAGATTAAGGCCTTTTTGACTTAAACTACCTATATTACAGCTATGGATTAGCCAAAACTATATTGCTACAACAGAGAGAAAGCTGACTCTTAAAACAGGCATCAGAGATTTGCAAACAGAAGGCTAAGATACACATACACACACACACTCACAACATTATTTCTGAAAGTTAATTTTGTCATGTACTTAAATGTTTTTCCCAATACTCAGCCACCCAAGTTCATTTGGAGAGACTGTAGGACCTGAAGCAAAGATGATCTGTTGTACAGCAGAAGCAGAAAGTTGACAAACACAGTGCGTGAGGCTTATTGTAAAATAGAAACTAGAGGTTGCAGTTTCTCAGACTGTGGGTCGGGATTTTTATTTTATTTACTTATTTTAACTTGAAATTACAAATGTTATGCCTTGTTTCCATCCTCTGACTTCAACCCCAGAAAAAACTACACAATGACGTGTATTAAGCACATGATCAGAGATAGTAAATCTGTCATAATTGCTGCTCATGTTGGAAAGAAGTTTTCTTACCTTTTTACTACGTTTGCTGAGAGCCAACTGTGTCATCCCCTCAGTCATTTCAGTGTCAGCTACTCTTATTATACAGAATGCAAGTAATAATGAAACTGTGCTGATCTGCTTGCTTTCACTGTATATAGTGTCTATATTTATAGGCTTATGCTTCTATTTGAATCTATATTTATCTGCTTTATCTGCCTACAGTGCATCTGTTTCTCATACACACAGACATATATACATACACATGCGTGCATGCACACAAATATACAGACATATATAAACACACATACGGGCATACCCAAGAATATGCATACTTACAGTAGGCTTCTGTTCAACAGTAAGATTTGTATAAATATAAACATATGCGGTATACACAATATAAATGAAGACACATGCACAAAGAAAATAATAAACAATTACATGAATATGCCTTGCTGGCTTTAGGAAGGTTTATTATTCAGCAGGCTGCCTAGTCAAAAGGATTGTATACAATTAGTTTCCTTTACATTACTCTGCTGCTGTAGCTTTGCAAGCAGTAGCAATTTTTGCTGTTATTTTGCCTGGAGTTTTTTCTGTGTAAGCTTACTTGGCACAATTGTGAAATCACTGCCATCCTGTCTGTAGACTGATCCCCTGTTGCTACCACTAGCAGTTTCCCTCAGGCTAGTCATTAAAAAGGCCAGAGTTAAGCCACACTGTGCCAGTTCAGGAGACCATCCCCTAGAGGGAAGGAACAAGGTGCGACTCCAGATCCAGGTCAATCTGGCAATTTTAAGACCAAACATTCCCTAGGCCTTAAGAATAAACAACATTTTCCCAAATTACCAGAGGATAAATGGGAGTATTCACCTTCACGTGAGGAGAAACCAGCATGCCACACCCCTGTATCACCAGACAGAGCTGCAGGTATTCTGTCCCATCACTTAGATTGGAGCTAGGTCTTGGCTCAACCTTTCTTCTTGCTAGCTAGGCTTCTGTTAAGTCTATCAGAACTGCCAAAGGAGACGACAGAACTGAAGTCTGTGACACTAAGGTCTCTATGGTGCCGTAATGTGATAAAGCCTGCATTAGGCCAGTTATGTAAACAGATTATAGCATGTCTCCACCAGACGATCTTAATTCAACACTTGATTTGTTCACATCCTACCATCTGAAAGAGGTGTTGGAGGAGGAGGTTCCACAAGATAAGAGCAAAGCTAAGCAACAAAGTCCCTGGGGTTTTCTTTCCGTGTCCCTCATTGCAGAAGCTGTATTTTGGCTTCCCAGCTGCTCGTAAGGCAGTGAAAATGAACTGCTGATTCAATACATGACCTCTGGACTCTTCTGAAAGGAGCAGGAATCCCTAAGCCGAAAACTAGTGTATACATAGGCTAAAGAAACAAGATACAAAGAACCCACTGGGTATCAAGGGCAGCTGAAAAAGACAGTCTTACCCATAATCTTTTTGAAATCCTGTAAATCTTCAAATATGGCCAAACAACATATCTTGGCATTATACAGGAGTAAAAAACTATACAAGTCTAAGAAAAGTCTCCTCTGAAATCCAGGTAATAAGTATATTAACTAGTCACTTAATGGACAAACAAATTATTAGGGTATATTTAAAAACTCCAAAGAAGTTCCGTAACTCAAAATCAGGAAAAAAAACCCACCTTAAGAAGACTTTTTATGTCAAGATCATGTTGGATAAGTAAACCAGAAATACTACTTCCTAAATCAAAGACTTCTGGATAATTCTTTCATTCACTTGATCATACTGAGGAACTGTTCCTGTAGTAATTTTATGCTTATCCGGTATTAGATGGTCCATTTGAAAGGGTTTTCAGAAAATCTACAGACAAGAAGGTATTTAAATATAATATGTATATACTTTCCACATAGACAGATTTTCTACGTATCTTCATGTCATTTCTTTTTGGTCTTAATATTTCCATTTCTCAGTCATTATACTGAACTGCAGCTACTGAACAAAACCCCGTTCATGCTTTCCTCACTGTTAAAGTTACCCCTTACCCCCGATGGTTAACATAACCATTTTAAAATTTAAAAAATATAATTCCATCCTCTTAACTAATTTTTTCTAACTGCTCAGCACAACTTACATAGTAACAGGGGATCCACTCTACTTGAAAAGTTTTGCCATCTAGAAATAAAATACCAATTTGAAAGAGGGAAGAGAAAGGATTTTCGGTTAACTTCTGCATTATCTGACTACCATCAATCTGGTAGGGTCTGTTATGAAAATACTACCATACTGCTAAAAATGACAGTTTTGTGATAACTGTAATGACTCTACATTTATGTTATCCTGAGCAGTGACCATTTAGCCACCAGTCCATTCATTTTTTTTCTCAGCAGGGTATGTTATAGTTTTAGTGTGTTTAAGAGCATTTCTAAATTGAAAAACATTATTTAATTATTCAGGTGGCAACAGATTGATTACAGAATATAGTTCCTCTTTGAGGGTACCCTGCAATGTACCTTCATACGTATAAGAAACTATTTAAGCATTTCTTTGATGCACAAATGTACAAACTCCTACCTCATTTGTTCGGCATTCTTTGAAATTCTGTAGGTAGAACATAAAAGGAATCTGTTTAATGCAAACTCTCTCCTTTCTTATGACAAAAAGAGTGAATATTACCAGAGTTCAAGAAATGCACCCTTTTCTCTGTATACAATGCACTGAAAAAATATAGGCTAGGACAAACGTCTAATACATCTTACATTGCTTGAAGGAGAACAGCTATGTTAATACATAAATACCTCTCAATTCTTGGCACATTGTCTGCCAATATATCTTAATATCTGACATACATCTATCCCTCGTTAGGAATCCTTCTATTAGATTTGCTAACTGATATCTATGATCTTAAACATACTATATTATTTCTTGGAGAAGATTTAATGGTATGTTAAAATTCAAATTAGATAAAATAACCCTCTACTTCCAAATAAATTAAAATATAAAAACTTAAGCCCTATCCTTGCCTCAACAAAAGACTCATGTCATTTTATGCTGATGTAACTGTATGGGTTTATAACTCAATCTTATAGTATAGTATAACTATAACCATGCATGAAGTTGATCTAGTATAATTACTTCAGTAGAAACATCAATCCTTTCAAACAGAACAATTACATTAGTATAAAATCTATGCACATACTAGGCCTTAGGAGATGCCTGAGACCTCCTAAGACAAAATGGTAAAGACCAGCCATCCACTCCAATGGTCACAATTCCTGATTAATCTCAACAAAGCTGAAACTGCCCCAAATGTATCAGACTTAAAGCAAGTAAACCACATGGGCCATGCACTAACGTGTAGAATCAGAATTTCAGAGACCAACAATGAGCATTTAAAGATTAAAAGAAAATATTTGTCCAATTTATCAACAGACAAACAGTAAGGAGAAATTATAAAAGGAAATTATTTTGTTGGGTTTAGTGGGACAAATTCAAAGAATGACATGGACACTGTAAACCAACCA
The DNA here is from genome assembly GCF_018139145.2 of Gymnogyps californianus. Classification (NCBI taxonomy): domain Eukaryota; kingdom Metazoa; phylum Chordata; class Aves; order Accipitriformes; family Cathartidae; genus Gymnogyps; species Gymnogyps californianus. Next base: position 127,052,840 of record NC_059471.1, read on the forward strand.
AGTCTGTTTAGCAGCTCTTAGAACAGGCTGAAATCTCATTAGCAACAACAGATCAAAGCTGCTTCGTAACAAACAAAATCTTAAGCTGCAGATATACAAGTACATCTTGGCACCATCATCATCTCTCCATACAGTAGAAGCTCTCATATGGCCAACAACCTTAACATTTGGAAACAGGGTAGGCAGTATGCTTTCTGAAATATGCCATTCCACCACTACCTCAACTATTTTACCCATAACTGTAACAGAAGACTAAAAGTGTGACTTAGAAAAGTCAGTAACAGAAACAATAGGGCTGTACTAAAATTTGAATGCTGCAGGAATGCCTAGCTTAGCACAATGCACAGTTTTTCTTTCTTTCTTCTTTTTTAAAGCACTCCCAAGTAGTATAGATGACTTAAGAACAAAATACACTCTTGAAACTGAGATAACAACAGATGAATTTTAAAACATTATAAAGGACCTTCCCAAATGGCAATGCTCCAGGGCTTTAGCACTGAGTTTGATATATCTTTTCAGGAGCTCCTACTTCTTCATAACCCTCAAATACTCTGTGATTCTCTGAACACAGAAAACAGCCTTATTCCTCCTTGGAAGCCAGCAGAAACACATTCTTGAGAAAAGGGGGGGGGGGGGGGGGGGGAGGGGAGAAAATAAAAAAGTGTTTAACTCTGTAGATCATCTTGACCAAAATAATGAATTACCTCAACAAACAAAATGCTGGCAAAAACCTACGGAACTGACTATCTTAATCCTATCACTATTAACTTAAATTGATCATCCCAGGTTTCCTGGAGAACTGTTGCAAATCACTTGCCTCCTTACACAATGAAAGAAAAGTATCCTCCTCCCTGCAGTAAGCACTGAAAAGCTATTGAGTAAGATTTTTGTAGATAATTATCTTGGAAAGTTATCTTGAAGGCTCAGGGGGAACCTAAGCAATGTGTATAAATACCTGATATGGGGCAGTAAAGAAGACCGAGCTGGCTGTTCTCCGTGTTATCCCGTGAAAGGAAAACAGAGAATGGGCACAAATGGAAATCCAGGAAATTCCATTTAAAGACGAGAAAAAAATTTTGATGGTGAGGGTACTCAAACATTGGAATGGTTGCTCAGAGAGACTGTGGAGTCTCTATCCTTGGAGATACTAAAAAAACAACTCGACATAGCACTGAGCAACCTGCTCTAGGTGATGCTGCTTTGAGCTGGAGGATTAGACTAGACAATCTCCATTGATCCCTTCCGACCTCAATGGTTCTGTGAAATGTTCTTTTCAGATATGAATTTAGGAGCTACACCAAAACGTCTTAAAATATCTTCCTGTGCATGGCTTTATTTGACTTGGTCTTGCTCAGAAATATAAAGCTTGACTCCAGGCTGTATAAGATTAACAGAAATGATGGTAGAAGTATCAGTATGCTTTTATAATGCCTTCAGGAGCAGCAAAAGGCACATCCTTTGTCATGTACTTTGTTAATGATAGCTGCTGGAGACTGATAGAGACTCAGGCCACCATAATCTATACACTATCAGATCTCCCTATGTCTGATGACACTTTGCTTTAGAAATCAAATCTTCGTTCTGCATCTCAACAAAGCCTAAAGACTCTTTCATCCATCTGATGTAAATATGTCCAAGAAAGAAGTAATGACCTTCTGTACACATTCAACCAGATACATTTTTCTAGGCTAACAGACACTTCTGAAATTCCAACATGTGAATGAACAGATCTGACCCAACTGATTTACATCATTAATACTAATCTGCAAGCTCTTACCTACCCTAAATTAAATTTCCAAAAAGGATGATTATTTACAAGCCAAGATAAAATAGTGATATAATTCCTAAAAGTCTTAAGTTTTTCCATTATTTCTCTTTTTTTGGTACAAATAAGAACTAGAAAGAGTCACAGCAATTGCAGCACAGAAAGAGATGAAGTAACAATCATTCCATTGAGGTTTCACAGCCAGAAAAACACGGGCAGATACTAACCACCTCAACTAGAAAACCTAAATCTGCAGAGCCCCAATTGGATACATATAGAGCTACCTATATTCTTAAGAATTAAACCCAGTCAAACATGCCAAAGCAATGAAGAGAAATATAACAAAGGCCAGTTTCCTCTCTCACTCGTGACCTCTGGTCCTCTGATCTCCTCAGAAATATGGGGAAAAGCACTAAATGGTAAATATAATAACAGAGTCAGAATCCTTTGGCTTTTCTACCAATCTAAAAGATGCTAATTTTAAAAGACAGTGTTCTCAGGCATATCAATTTTTGCAAGCTTTTACTAGAGCACAGTGCTACTGAATTTTCAGCTGCTCAGAATTAAAATTAATTTACATTCTTGGAATTTCTGTAAGTATCTACACGTGAGAATCTTTTCAGATGTGACTGCTAAAAGATGTGCTATGCTTTACAACAATTGATTAGAAGAAATGCTTGGACAGCAGTGTAATTTAAAAAGAGTTTTCATCATTACTGTCCAATTCTATTTTAAGAAGAATTTGCATTTGGACTGTCCATCATTTACTCTCAACTCAGAACCTCTAAATTCCTTAGATGGCCAGGAAGTCATACTTTTATGAACGCTACTTTTGAAGGTTTAGAAAATGATTAATAAAGGGTTCAATAAACGCTTATTAGCTGTTATAAAGGATTGAGTGGAACAAGCCAATTGATGTTTGTAATACCCTATAGATAGATCTGTGATGTGCTTACAAAATGCATAAGACATATTATCCATCTCAAAAATGTTCTTAGAATATTGATAAATCATATATAAACTTTTATGAATTGCTTATAAAGTGTGTCATCAATGTAAGTGTAGCTGGATAAACAATGCAAGAAAGAACTTGCAAGGAGGCTATTTACAGCACCTGTAAACACACATAATACTTCATTGTGCAAAGACTTGAGTAATAGTCTTCTGTTTTCACAAGGATTAATCCTTCTCATCCCTCAGCTGGTGATCCAAATCTTATCTCCCCCTCCTGTATAGTACCTGCAGATATCTCAAACATCCAGGAAAAATGAGCAAATTGTACCCATAGTGACATATGGACCATCAACTCCCACAGCATCAGTAGGGAGCTGTATGGCTTCAGATTTTCAAAACCTTCTAAGAAATTCCACCCTAAGGAACACCAGGGAGTATATAAGTAGGGGGAATTTGTGAATCTCCTTAAGGAACTTAACCAACGAATGGATTACTACTATGAACGCATGCAAGTTTTACCTATGTAACAATTATATATTGACAGTATTTCTCCCTTTACGCTTGTGTAGTCATAAATCATACATTCTGCCATTAAATCAGTAAAAATCCTTTAATGTCAGTCAAATGACCTCACATTTCATTGAAAGAAGAATCTGGTCCTGAATGTCACGTTAGGGAGAACATAACAAAACGGAAATCTCTTGTGAGAAGGCACTGCAGAATTTCATGGCAAATTAATGAATCTTTTCTGATTGCGGTAAGGCTTTCATTTCATTGACACATGCTAAATAGCACAGACAAGTACCAGTCCTTACTGTCTTTTTTTCAAAAGAAGTTTCCTGGTGACAACAAATGCCCATCCAAGAAGTTACATACTGTCAGGAAGTTCACTGGAGGGAAACAAACACACTAGATATTACCTATTGAAAAATACAAAGAATGAGGCTTATACCTCTAACCATGCAATTTTACCAACTTTGACACTAGAGTGTAACTTCAGTGACTCCATTCCTGGTTCATGTTTCTGCAGAAATCATAGTTCTGCTTTAATAGTAGTACCATATATTGACTGTTTTCAGTAGAAAGTATCAAGATATCATGCTCCAACAGGAAGTCTATGTTTGTAGATCTATGATGAGAACAGGATGGTCCATTTTTTATTATTTAGCCCCTAATTCTATTATTTTAGGCAGCCAAGTGAACTATACTATCTGAAATTCAAGCGCAACTTCCCATCTAACACTACTGACTGAACCAGTGTGCTGCAGTTCCACAGGTTTTCCCAGAAGCACAACTACAAAGCACGATTCTGCAGTGTGATGGTTATGCACAAGAAAATACAGATAACATATCTGGTTTGGGAAACATTGTCAGGTGAATACACTGCCCCACGTCAGCTCTGACCACGTCAGAGTAGCACATCAGAAACACATTATGGTTCTGATGGGAGGGTAAATGAATACAGAAACATATTACATTGAGTACAGGAAAAATCTAAGGGCATCATAGAAAAGCTGGAGAGAGTGATTATATAGGCTCAGGGGGATACCAGCAATTATGAAAAGGACATTGCCAGCCACAACTGAAAAGCAAAGAACAAAGCCAACAATATGGTATTAATCACATGCCCTGTCCGCATATGATGCCAAACTATTCAAAGCACAGAATGTTCTTTATTCACCTCACTTTAAATTGCTTGAATGAACATAGCATTTATGAAAATGAGAGATTAAAAACATTGATATTAACCAACCTTTGGGCCAAATCCTACTTATCTTATTGATGCAAGTAGTTCCACTGATTTTAACAGATGTAATTACTATTGACTTCAACAGAGCTACTCACAGAGTTAGGAGAGCAGGATGTGGCTCATTGCATAACCAAGCTTCCCTTACCACCATGAATGGTGCCAACTCATCATTTCTGACGCAGCCCTCCCTGCTTTTCCGGTAATGGATCCCTTGAGCAGAAACAACTGTACTCACCAAATTCTGTGATACTTTTGATGTGAGCACAGTAATAACTTGATTGAAATGACCAATTTTATTTTTACTCCTCAGAAGCAATAGACAGAACCCTTTGAAACCTAGAACTTCATAGCATGGTTTTATTGTTCATTCCTCCAATTCCTTATGAATGAAACATCTGGGTGGGGCTGGAATTAAACTTCTGCAAGGACTGCCTAGCCTCTAATGATTATTGTACATTTGAAAAGGATAGTACAAACTAAACTGATTTACATTAAGTCTCTTGGGTACAGGAATAGAATGTTCCCAGCAACAGGTTTCTAGCAGTGGATAGCCCTTCTGAAGGAGATCAGACTCATCCCATTCTCCCTACTTTGCAATTTAAGTGCAGAGTCTCATTTATGACCCCACCTGTTTTCTTCTGCAGTATCCCTTAGGACCATGCCAGAATGGAGGAGATTCGAGGGACAAAAAGATAGAATGCAACAAACAACATGAGGGAGAAAAAAGAAGGGAACCACCTTGGTTTTTGACAGCTTAAGAGTGATGCTAAGGATGCTGCCTTTTAGGGGCTCAGTCCTTGTTCTTCAGTCATACTGCTTCAATGCCTCAGAGGTAGGGGCTGTTAAACGTGTCAGATGGCATGACACACACGCAAAGCAGAGGAAGGCAGAAGTCTGGAACTCTTTTTTCAATGACTTATAATTGAAGAGGCAGCAAACCGGTGCTTTATGGCAGTTAAACCCATTGGAATATACTATAAGCCAAGAACGTCTGTCTTCAATCCCAGCCTTCCACAATCCACTTGCTACAGCATATTCTGAATGGCTATTTATGGTGGGGCCCAATTCTAATCTCTTTCTTATTTCATTATAAAATTTAAGTTATCTGTATCGATCTCAAATTCCTTTGTGGACAGCTGAGATAAGAACCAGTCTGAAGATGTTCTGCTGTGCTCTCGGTGAAAGGTTATTCACTGCCCTCTGAAATTCCTCACTGGCTCCTGAATGTACTTATAGATTCAAAGCTGACACAGATCTATATGTTTAAGGACACAGATTCGAGACACTTAAAAAAAAAAAAAATCTTTTCTTGCAGAGCAGATCTTTGCATGTAGGACATTATGAAATTCTTCCTCGTTTTATAGAAATTAAACAACTAGGCGTAGATCCTGTTATATGCACATTTTTTAAACAATTATTATCTCAAGCACACAGAATAATGGTTAATATTTCAGATTTTAAAATACAGTGGAGCCTCAATTATCCAAATTCAGTGAACCCAGACAAGGTTTTGCCCCTTGTCATTTATTAATTAAATGGTAAATTGCTTCTATTACTAATTATTTCCACAGATCCATGGGCATGCAGGGCATTTTGGTTACTGGTAAATGCGATTATCGAGCTCTATTCAGTGTTCTTCCCATGTTCTTCAGATAATTGAGATTCTGATGTACTCTGAAAACCATTTAAAGAATTTTTTACAATGTATTACTGGGAGAGCTTCCAGGTCTTGTAGGTCCTCTGGGGTAGAGGCATCCCCAAAATTGTGGGAGGCAGCACTCTTGACAAGCCAAAAGACAGGAAAGTATGTCAGCCAATACGTAACTCAAAAGCAAAACTATTTCTTGAGCTCAATCTGACAATTTCTAATCCCAGCAGTATATTAGTATGAATGAGTGACTGATTGTCTGAATAGGATGCTAGCAAGTCAGATACTACATTAAACTTGCTCTTTTTTGAGGCTGGTCTCTATTCAAGGTTAGAGAGGTTTAGCTGAAGAATCCTTTAGATGCGAGGGATCCTACAAAGGAGAAATGGTTCCAACTAGAGCAAAATGGACCAGACTTAAAAAGACTATCTGAGAGATTTTAAGGCTAGAGGTACAGAACTGTACACAGGCCAGAATGATGCATCATCTATGGGTGAAACCATGAGAACTCTGTATCTTTGTAAAAAAGAATAGGACATAAGTTGATAAAATTCAGGTACTGAATTCAGCAAAGAACTGCCTCAACAGACAAAGTCTGTTGTCACTTGGAGCAGAGTATCTAAACAGATAGCCAGATCAAATGTGTAAGCACTTCAATACAAAACCTAAGGACTAAGAGAAGTGCAACACCTATTTTTCAAAGAAAAGACTGATATAAGACACAACTTCAGCAGCTGGAGAAGATGTTGTATGTTGCAATACTAGGGTGTGTTTCATAATAATCACAGAGTAGAATACACAGGTGAGGGACTACTGCTGTGAATTAAAACATATATAAATAAAATGAAAAAATGACAATTAAAGAGTACCATAAAATCTCCATGTTTTTTAATTCCAGGCCTAAAAAGAAAGAGAATGGTGTTAGAATCATACTATGCAACATCCTACCAAAATGCTGACAGTGACTATGAAATCCAAAATGGAAGACTTGAGAGGCAGGAGCTAGTCAGAAAACCTATGAAAGAAGGAGCAACTTTGCTTTAGTGCTAAGATCACTAAACCTACTTTAATATGTGTGTATTAAAGAACCACCTTGTAATAATGAACATAATGCACGTAAATTCAGTTCTCTATAGGACTGAAAAAATAACAACAAAATCCACTACAGAAATATGTAATTTCAGAAAAAAAATCCTATTTAAAATAAGGAACATAGGAAAAGGAAATTAAAAAGAAGCAGCTAAGGGTAAAATGCTTTAAGATGCTACTGTTAGAAGATATGTTATCAGAGATTCATGTCTCTTACAAGTAACAGGAAAGCCTTACCTTAGAATAGCTATAATAATCCTGACCCTCAGTTGTCTGCCTCAATCATTTTGAGGAACATCTCAGCAGTTTGTCTGGCAGACACAGCAAATTACAGCCTGAGGTACTAAAGAAATCCCTAAACAGTTCTGATTTACCTGAATATGCTAGGTTGTAAACTGTCATAATTCGGTTGCCATTTTAGATGAAAATCCTTTGCAAGAGGGCAAAAATCTCCAAGAGAAAAGCATGATACAGTTCCTTTCAATGCAGGAACCTTTAAAGTTGTCCTACAGTAATTCATTTCTACTCATTGCTCAAAACTCACAAAACAAATGTATAATCACATGTGAAAAAAGAAAACAATAGGATTTTTAAAAAGTGAGCCAAGCGAAGAGATTTCTACAAGTAAAAAGACACCATCCAAAAAGAGGAGGTCATATCTAAATGAAGAAAGCAGAAAAAGGTGTACATTTCGATGTTTTTTTTAAGAAAGTAAATGTAGAATAAGACAGGCCCATGAAAATGTTGAGGAACAAGTTTTTAAAGCCATAAATAACTCTTGTAAACACCTTACACAGAATCTGTTTCTGTCAACAGATGAGGTGTAAAAACAGTGTTCAAAGAACAAAAACCCCAAATTAATTCTTTGTACTTGTGTTCACTATGGAGAAGTTTAAAAAGGTTTGCAAGCGAAACCCCTTCTCTGGAAGGTCAAGTCTGAGAAAATGTATAATGGAAAGAATAAATGGTTCCCATCTAACAGTTATAAAGAAACTCAGACATGAAAGAGCTTAACTAATAACTCTTGCACATAACGAGGGTGGGCAACAAAAGAATGGAAAGTGATTTAATGGCAATAGTAAAAAAAGGGCTTTAGGAAGACCCACATAGATCAGTTGGTCTATATTCTATGCCATAGAAACTGGTAGAAAATATAATAAATAATACCAGACACTTGGGTAGATAAAACAGTGAAGATTCAACATGAATTTTTTGCAGAGCAAAATTTTGATTCACAAATCTACCAGAGTTCTCTGAAGGAGTCAATGGGCATATGTATGAGAGATTCAAGTAGTACTAGCTGCTAAACAAAAAAAGATTACAACCCTCACCAAAGACTCCAAAAGAAAGTTATCATGACATAAGAGAAAAGAGACTAAATATTCATAGAACACAATAGGATTTAATTTAGCTATTACTACACAGGAAAGACAGCGTGGAATCCTTGTGGATATACCTGTGAAAGCACCAGCTCAATACTCAGCATTGATCATTAAGGGGGGAAAAAAAAAAGTTGGGAATTATTAAGCAAGAACTAGAAAATAAAACTAAAAACATAATTATAGCCGTCTAGTAAATCCATAGTAGACTCACATACTGAGTACTATACGTAGGTTTCAAGTCTCAATGCAAAAGAGGATATAAGCAGCCTAAAAAGATGCAGAAAAGGGCACAAAGATGTTCAAAGCATGGAATAACTTTTGTGCAAGGACAGATTAAAAAGAGTTAGATTCTTTGCCCTGGATAATAAACAATTGAGAAAAATATAAAGGAGTTTTATAAAATCATAACAAACAAGGACAAGGTGAACTGTTAATAATTGCTCCCTATTTCTCATTACGTATTTCTAGGAAGCATCCAAAGAAGTTATCAAGCATCAGGTTTAAAGCAAACAAAAGGAAGTACGTTTTCACACAGTATGTAATTAAATTGTGGAATTCACTGGCACAGGATGTTTTCGATGCCAAAAGCAAAAATGGTTTCAAAAAGCAATTGGACAAAATCAGAAAAGAAAGCTTGGGCTTTAATAGCCCTTTCTACCAGGGCTATTAAACACAATGATGCAAAAGTAGAAAACATTACCCCACACTAAGAAATGGGAAGGCTCATCTGCACATTTCTGAAGAGCAGAATGAACCAATCTGACGTGTATCAGACAGCAGCTAAGCTTCAACATAGCTAACACATAGATCACAGAGATTCTGGCTTTAAAATGAATTTATGGAGCACATGGATTATGGCTGCAACTGATGATTTAGTATTGCACTGTCAACTTACTGGATGTTGATTAATATCCTTCCCCAGGTACATCCATAGTTAAAGTGTATGTTAAGGACAAACAGTTAAGAGTGAAACAGAGAAATGTTTGGAGAACAAGGTATTCTTTCAGGAGACTTGTGATATATAGATACAGCAGGTTTTCCTAACTGGCTGAGATTCCAATAGGTGATATTCATTCCCGAGATGAAAACCATCTACCTTATGTAGCTACCAGTGATGATACCACCCCCATTGGTTCTAATGGGTGTTCAACATACACACTACGGAACGATTTCTGTGGGAGCTGCAATTAGTCTATTGTGCATATGACACTCAAAAACGCCTTTTAAAACTAAGTAAAAACATTAAGGTCACAAAGCAAAGCATGCTAAAGTATGAAAATATCAAAATGAAGTCTGTCACAACAGCTGTAGTGTTACAATGCAATCTTCCATGTTATGATTGTATATTTTGTGTTTTGTATAATGGATAGCATCCAGGGAATGAGACTAATTCAAATACTCTTTTTTTATCCTCTCTGTTCAGTGTGTGGCCCCAAGCCTTGTTTACTGAGTGGCATCCAAGTCTTGCATGAAATAAGATGGGGTTTTGTTTCTGGCTTTTCTGTGGTACTCATCACTATAGTGTCTGAATATCTCAACAATCTTGGTAAATTAATCCTCACAATGTACCCTCAGATGTCTGGAATGACTTTAATTCCTCATTGAAGAAAATTATGAGAGAAATGATGTGACTTTTTCGTGGCCACACAGGAAGTCTGATCAAAGACAGGAAGACAATTTAGATCTGTTCATTCTAAGGGTGCCAAGCATCTCCTGAACCCATCCTACAGAAGGAACACTCCAAGGATTCGTGCTCTTCCAGCAGGACCGCAGTTCATCTGTAGCATAAACTCCTCCAACGGGGCGGGATACCATGGACAGGGACCTCATTCCCACCACATCGTATATCTAATCCTGTGAATTGGGAAAAGCGGCTCTAAGGATTCATCGCTGCAAGATTTGCAAAGTCCTTGGAGATACTCAGATCATCAGCACGATGAAGGGCAAAGTTATGACATTTTGTTGTTACAATCTTTTGCAGAAATTTCTCCTTCTGATTTGCGTTCTCTAGGATTCTTGCCAACATGAGGTATTTTATATTTTTTTAAAAAGTCTCAAGCAGGGGCAGTGGTATGGCTGTAAGAAATCAACAACTGACACATGGACTGTTTCTGTAATGTTAAAGATTGCAATTTATAGTTGTGGTGTAGTTCATAACTATGGATTACAACTTTATGAAACACTCTTTATACACTGCACTTGTGCTCTAAGTGCATGAAAACACACAAAAAATTAGCCTGATGTACTGCTACCTTAAGGGTCTGTCTCACACCTACCAAATCCAAGAAACTGAGAATAAAGCTCAGTCTCTGTTCTTCTATTCTGTTTCCTATTGTGCCTACATATTGCAGCATTTGTGGTCTGTAAGATCACCCACTGTAGGAACAACTTTCAGTTCTCTGTGACAATAGGGTGAGCTGAGGACAGACTGGCAATCTTTGGAGATGAATTTCCTGCCCTTTGTGGGTCTCAGTTAGACTCTTCGCATTATTTGAACTTTTGTGGTTTAATTTTCTTTGTTGTTGTTTTAATTCTAATTGCAGAAAACAGGAGAAGAAACAACATCCCTCTGGAGGCAGTGAATCTCAGGATCTGAAGAGTAAATGGCCATGTTTTCTCCTTCTGGCATTTTAAGATACATCAGCAAACAGAGAAAGGACCTAGTAGTTCTGTAGAATGGCAAAGGGATCTAGAGCTTCTTACTTCCTGGTAAAGATACCAAAAGCCTTAGGATCTGTTGATGTTTTATGGCTTTCTGAACTAATTTCTTCCCATTAGCATTCAATCATGATTACAGGCTCAGAAACTGCTCACTACCATTCTCTTACTAACGCCTGAAAAAGAAACAGGGTAGAAGAAAGGCTATCCTGCAGTAGCAATATTATTTGCACAAAACACTAGGAAAGAAAGCATCTGCCAGCCTGAGACCCAAGTATTTGTTTAACTCAACTATTATGGTTTATAGTTGTGCACGTTATTCAGAAAATGGGAGCAATGAAAGTCCTTGGAAAAGGCAGCTGAAAAAGTCCTGTCCCACATTCTTAATTTATAGAATTTATAGAATTATAGTAGACTGCCCTTCTCTCTCCCCACTTCTAACATCTGTGGGCCAAATCCACTACCTTTAGGATGAAAAAGTAATGAAAAATATGTTTTCTCTGGCAATGTTCAAGCCTAGCTGGGCAAGGATATTTTTGCACAATCACAGGTGGCTTGAATCAAGTGACCCTTTCAAATAGCGGTGAACTCCGGATGCAAAGATGAGATCAAGAACCATACTTTAGTAACTACAGTTATTAAATTCTTAATGGAGGTCAGATCTGTTTGTTATGTTCTCCCCTCACAGACGCAAAGGACATTATAAAATAATATTTCTTACATATATGCAGGGATTTTCCCTTTATATGTTTGAAAAAGAATCATAAAATAACTCCATTGTAAAAATAAATAAGCCACTAAAACAAATAACGAATGACTTCTCCGAGGGGGAAAAGTGCTAGCTATGGGATAACAGTCACTAACTACTGCCATGAGTTTTCTCAAATTCCAGGGATCATCAGCATGAGAGAGTTTTAGTTAAGTCCATCTTGAATAACATATGCAGAAGGGAACATTTCTGTTCCTTCATTCCCTCATCCTCTTGGGTGTCACAGCTTCCTATCTTTTGCTTCTGTTTATAGTCGTCTCTCACCATGTATTTCAGGAAAAGAAAAATCTAAATAAAGATCACAGCCTGTTCCATTATGTGCCCTTCCTCTTCTTCTTCTCCTCCTTTCTTACATTTGTGCAGTGTTGTGGCACCTATTAACTACCCATGTTTTCAGAATGACATTATACAAGGTGCAGGATGTACCACTGTGCCCTAAAAATATCAACAACTGCATTAGTCTCACAATAATTAATGGCAGGCATTATGCAAATGACAACTTTTTCACTGCAAAATAATGACATTTCTTCATTTTGAGCAGAGTTATGCAAAACAATGAATTGGGGATGATAAATCACACAGGAGAATTAAGAAAGCCATAACGTTCCTGCCCAGGCAGGCAGAAAGACAGACAGACCAACAATTTAGAACACATTGTTTGTTCTCAAACCGCTATTAAGAAATAAATAAAAGCATAGCCAGTCGGTCATTAGAACGTATGTATAATTTAGTTTCCCCCCTTTAGGCAACTATGCATAAGGGGACGTTAAATTCTAGCAATTGGATTATTACAAGTCACAAGCAAATTTTTTTTTATTAACCTTAATAAGTCATTCACTCAGAGACTACAGTCATCAGGCAAATAAAATGTATCACATGTCATTCTCCTACACATTAACTAATTTCTTATGCAAACATCACAATGTATAGCAATTACCGCTGCAAAAAAAAAAAAAAACAAAGTCAGTTTCAATTTATTTTATTGCTTTTGTGCGTGGCCATTTCCTGTAGCACTTTATTCTCTATCCTCATGTTTTAGGTGCAAAAGAAAAAGAATGCAAGAAACGAGAAGCTACTTCTCTGAAATGTTCCCGCACCTTTTTCTCCTTATTGTGAATGCTGTTGGAAAAAGACGTAGGTAAGATCCTCTTGTAAGCCTAAAGAAGCTTCTCAAAGGTAAAAAGCTAACGCTGACCAGCTGCGAGCACCCTCCCTTCCCCATTCCTTTCTCCACTACATGCTTCCCACTTCCTGAAAAAGCAATCCCTGCCCAGTCCTCCCAGTGCCTCCTGCAGGGAGCCTGGCGCAGGACGGTCGGTGAGCTCCCCGCAGCTACCATTCCTGCACTGCTCCCTGAAGAGCAGGCTTCCCAGCGAGACGGGGACTAGAGGGTAGCTTTGAACTCCCCTCCGTACAACACTCCTCCACTGTTCCTTACAGTGTCTCCTGCTGGAACGGAAGTATCTGTAAGCTTTTTAATAGACAGCACTCCTGGATCCTTCTTTCTAGTGATTCCTGCTGGGAGAGTCTGATGTATCAAAGAATTACAGCGATTAAAGCTGGAAAGACCTACGGTATTTAATCATTTACTCCATCCTCCCACCTGAGCTGGGGTATTCCTTACACTATTTTTTCCTGATGTTCTATCTAGTCTAACTTTAAAGAGTACCAAATAACTGGGCTCTCCCCTTTTCCCTGGGGAGGTTATTCCACAGTGGTATGTCATGAGACTGGAAATTTCCCAAGGTATTTGGTGTAATTTTACTTCTTTATGTTTAGTTTTATTAAGCAGGCATTAGTTTTCAGACTCCCAATACTGCCATAAGATTTCTTTTCTCCGTTAGTAGAGACTGGAACTGCACCAGTCTTCCTCACATCCATAGCTCAGCATGATATTTAACAACTTTGTGCACTGAAAAAAGCTGCATTTGCAGCACCTAAAGATTATCCAAAGACTGTTTTTATTCTCCACAGTGACTTCTGACGAGAACTGGCATGAACAGGGAACCAAGACAGGACCTTTACAGCCAATGCAGTATTACCTCCCTTCTAGCCACATCAGCCGCTCCCCTCAGGAAGCACTGGTGGCAGTTCCAAGCACACATAAAGCAGAGCATCAGCAAGGACTACGTATTCCCCGTGATGCCTGGAGGTTAAATTGTATAGCTCCTGTTAAGCATAGTGAGGGGGACTGCAAAACTAACAATTCATGCATCACAGTGAAGAGTCACCTCCAGCTTTATCTGAATCAATAGGAAGATCAACCACCACTTGTTCTTCTCCCCAAATGCAAAGTACCCTTGCTTTCACCCAAAGACAACTGAGTACATCATTGACATAGTCATACAGAGAGCCCAGGAAGGAGAACAGTTGTGCTGGAAATAACTGGTGTCTTTGGAAACAAAGTGGTAGCAGTTGACCCCCCGTCCCCAGGTCCCCCCTCTTACTATCTATTTCAGGACTTTTAAGATTCAGTGTAATTCACCCCTGTTGGAACACTGCAAAAAATTCTCCACCTCCAGCCTCTCATCCAGAAGTTAATAACGTTTTGCAGCTCTCCTTAAATAAAATCCAGCCCATCCTGGATCAATAAGACTGATGCCTATTTCCCTAATGGCAGCCGATTGCCATTTGCTATTCAAATCAGACTAGATAAATTACAGTACATGCCAAGGAACAGGCCAGTGAATTAAGACAGGCCTCCTGAGGACCAGCGATATTATTAATCTTTTAAGACACTATCATATTTCTTCTTGACAGTGTGCGTAGACTCTCAGACATGCTGCACCCAGATTGAAATATCAGCTGCTGCAAAAAATCAATAGTGTTAGAAACACAATAATTTTCTGTCTGCAGGGCCCCCAATAAGCAACACTTGTGTTTCTCCTCCTTTCCTCTGCTCCAAATGCATTTGTTTTAAAACCCAGGCCTCAAATCTGAATAATAATTGTGGTGGGCAAAGTTGCTTTTGTTGTCATCCTTTGCCACAGAAGCCACAACTGTGATTCTTGATAAGGTTGTGGTTCTCAGAGACAGCGTAAGGTACTCAAGGGTCAGATACTCACCTAGTATATTTTACCCTTCTCCCCACACACTCCGGCTCAGTCTCTTGCTCTCTCACTCAATACAAAGATAGATATTGCCAGAGCTCCCGCTATCCCTAAGAAAAATGAAAACAGGGACCTTGGACCTGAACTGACAAAGTGAGACCGTACATGACAAGAAAGCAAAAAGCTTACGGGATTTCTCTTCACACTTGCAACAGAAAGGGTCAATTCAAACAATTTTGATCTCTTTAGACCCCTGGATGAATTCAATAGAGGCTCTGACAGTCAAGTAAGCTGCCCCTCTGGTTCCTCAACTACTCTTTATGCTAAAGGGGAGAAAGATTTTACAACTGATAACTATTCCAAAAAGGGTATTTTATGATTTACGAGAACAGCGGGCTTAGGGAAAAATGTGTAGCTTCGGGGATTGGCAACAAGATGTTAAAATGAGGTTTCTCCTCACCCTTGACATGATATAGTTTAACTGCCTGAAAAAAAAAAAATTATAAAACACAACAAAATCAGAAGTCTCCACACAATTCTAAGCATGACAATATTCTGCATATAACTGGGTAAGAAAAACATCTACAGAAATGGACCAGAGTGGATAAATCAACTCCAGGTTGGCTAAGTTGCTATTCGAGATTGCCAGATTGCTGGCATCCCAGGTCAACAGTGACCAGAAAGAGTTGATGAATGTCCCAGTCGGGTGAGAGGAGTAAGGCGATGAAATCATTCAAATTACATCACAATTAGCAGTTGCCTTCTGCCCTTAAAACATTGTTAGCAGCATCGGCAGGACCAGAGACCAAAAATATTAACTCTCCTCTGGCTCTTGCAGAATCTTGGGGGCTTCAATTCAACCTCCATTTAAAAAGCGGGGTAAGCATGGCCACAAGCAATACAAACATAGCCCTGCCTTCTGATGAATGCCAAGGTGACCTGGCTGATGGCCACGGCATACCAGCAAGGTGCTCATTAGTGAATGGATGAGGAGCCAGCCTGTGCGGTTGCGGGGTATGCTCTACCTTCTCTATGTTGAGCAGAGGACTTGGCTCCTCTCCTTCCTCAGGATTCTCAGCACAGCACCTCTCCCCAGCGCACAAAATGACGTGCTTAGACAAAAAGGAGAGCGAACCGCCATCAGGCTTGTTTCTAGGGAGGGGGTAATTTTAATTAGAGCCGGCCAGTGGATGAGAATTTTGCTTTCTTCATTGGGACAGAAATAACAGATTTCAAACATTCTAAAAAATAAGCTGGCCAAATGCCTTCAGACCTAAAAACCTGAAGTTTTCAATCTCTCTGTTACCAGAAGCGACCAGAAAGTTCTCTTCATCAAAGCCTTTGCGCTAAAGAGAAAAAGGAATATTATGATGAAATGACACCTTGTCAATAATGTTCTGACCAGCTCTAAAATTAATACAATAGCACCATGATGCAATTTTCAATTAGAAAATGAGTTACTTCCCAGTAACTTGCACATCCGAGGAGCAGACTTGAGATTCAGCTCTTGCTCCTTAATCTCCATGAGTTGGATTTGATTCGCGCATCTGAGTGGAACTGCTCCAAATATACACAAGTATCACTCTATTTCCAATAGATTTTGTTTCTGCCGTGTGGGGCCTAGTGTAGGGCCTAGGAATATGTTGATAACACTTTGTATTATTTAATTTCATTGCTTTTTTTTTTTTCTTCTGAGTTTGTCACCTTCCTAAATCAAATTCTGCTTTCATTAATGCAGGAAAAACCTGCCCCCGAATTAGTAGAAGATGTCTCAGTAACTGGACATTAATTTGGGAACCTGAAAGCAATGTACTTGTAAACATGTCATTGTGAGCCATGTGCGTGTGGAGTTCGGTCTAAACTGTGGGGTTAATATGAGCATGGGCACAAGACTACAAGTGAGCAAGCAGTAGGGGCTAAGGAACAAATACTGAAGGACCAGCATAGACAACATCATGGGCAATGAAGGATGAGATTTGAGCCTACCACTTTTCCTCTCCTGTCCTCAAATCACTCTTCTGCTTGCTTCTCCTCTTTCTCCTATAGTCTCCTCCTATCTGTGCTACTACCTCTAACTACAGATCATTGCTGCTTTGATTTTGCACAGCAAAAATCATTAGTTCACACAGTACTAGGGCTAGCAGCAGCATAGTTTCTTAGAAGGTGTCATGGCATCTATTCTAAGACAACCAGGACCTACAAATACCACCAAGTGAGAGAGAAGAGAAACTCATTTCTCCTGAGCAGATAAGAGGCTAAAATAATCTATACAGCCATAAACACTTTGAGTTGGGCCTTCTGACAAGTTCCTATGACAGTCACAATAATGCAGTGGTAGTCTTAAGCTACCCCAGAACCTGTGCCACAATTATGCAGAAAGCTCCAAAGTTGTAACGGGGCTGCTGTATAGCATCATGGACACAAAACTTCACACATCAAAGTATGCGACAGCCATTACATTAAGAATGCCCTGTCTTTATGTCTGTAAGCATACCGAACCCCTGAGTATGAACTGAGGTCTTTAGAAAGGTGGGAACTTCACATCACTGGACACTGTATCAAGGCTTTCCCACACTAAACCTGTTCTCCACCTGCATGTATCCTTTTCCTGTTGTAAAGGAACGCAATTTATTCTGATCAATATACACTGATTTCTTCCTTTCCTTTTAAGTGCTACTATATGCTACCCTATGCCCTCCATTATCCTTGCATTTGGAAAAGAAATAATTTCTGTAGTAACTGGCCATACAACTATTGTTCAGGTTCCCCTGATATTTTTCCCCTGGGAAGCAAGATCATCGGTGCAGCGGACTGGTATTAGCAAGGCCATATAACTAGATGGACTCCTTCATGCTGAAAAATACTCTTGGGATTTAAAAGAAGCTGTGCACATCTTCCTTCTGACATTTCTGTTTCTAAAGCAAAGGATTAGACTGAGGGTAAAAGTACTGTACAAATAAAGCATTAGGGCCATTGCTGCTGGCCAAAGCTGGTTCAGAGGAGGTTCTCTAGACAGCCTCCTCTGGATAGATCCTGCTGGAACTGAGTCTGCAGACTGTAATGTTTAAATACCATTCAGAAGTTAAAACACTAGTGACAAACCCAGTTAGGTTTAAAGCCAGATTTCCATTGCAAAACACCCTGCATGCCATCCCTGCTGACAGGCAATGCTAGGCACCACTGTCAGCTATGAAGTACAAAAGGAAAAGGAAGAAAGTAAATGTATCGCAAGTTTAAGGCACAGACACATACTGGTAACAACTGCTGTCTGATATTCTTCCTCATCCCCAGCCTCTGCCCCAAGACATTGCTCTGATTTTGCAATACAGAGAACTAGTCTTTGCACAGAAATCTACCCACAGGCTGTAACTCCAGGATACCTAGAGAGTATTCATCTTACCCCATGCTTGGCCTCTTTAGTCATAGGTGCTGAACAAGCCCATCCTTTGAGGAGGAAGCAGCACAGGGATCATCATCAAACTGTGGCTGTGATTCACTATGATAGTCTACCAGCTCATTCTATAAAAACAGATGGATAGAGATGGAAATTGCAAGTGCTTTTAGGAGAGAGAAGCAGGGAGAAGAGTGACAATACAAGATCTCCATGCTAGAAGGGTGGAATAGAGAGTCAAAAGTGCAATTCAAATGGTATGGGTTGTACAGAATACCTCATGTGAGAAGAAGAAAAAGGAAAATCTGTCTGGAAATGGTCAAAAGACATAAAAGATGCAAAGGGAAAAGCAGAGAACATTGAATGATGAGAAAGTAAGATGAGATAAATGAGGATTTTGGGGGTGGTTAGGGGAAGAAAGCCCAAGCATTGAAAAGATGTCAGCAAATTCAACCAGATTTCACCCACCCAGCACAGGATGGAGTGCCCTCCCTAAAAAGCTGCAGCTACATAAAAACTGTGTTTTCTTTTCTTGTCATTAGTATCTATGTCTAGCAGTAACTTGAGAGCAAACCTCAAAAAAAAAAACTTTTGAGAGCTTTGTCAACTATTCTTCTTTCCATACCACTACCACAACCTCCCTGGCAGGCTGGAAAAATATCCAAACAAAGCATGTATTAGAAACTTTAGACCTTCTCACGTCTTTTTAATGAGCCGGTTCTGCCGAGGTCAGAGGTGACAGGAAGTCACTGGTATACAGTGAGCTCTGTGAAATGAGCCTGGGAAAGGTAATGAACTTCTCCAGAATAAAACTCTCCATGGTACATTGAAAAGAAATCACTGCCGACACTCCCTGGTTGCACCCTTAATAAAGGAGGTCAGGGTTAAAGAAGGCCTTACACTGAGAGATCAGGAGCATCCTAAAGCCTCCTTTTGCTTTCAGTGGGACTCGTTGCAATGAGTTCCCACACAGCCACGGGAACGGAGCCATACACCTGTGCAAGACACATTAAGTAATGCGTTTCAGTGAGCCATGGCCTCTTCCTTTGTCTGAAGAAATACTCCCTCCAAATCATGGCTAATATCTCTTAAGGGAGGTGGGAGGGAACATCTCACACTGTGGCAGCCTTGCTGCCTCTCTCACATGGGTAGAAACACGGTTTCTCACACTCACACGACTGTATCCCTGCGCTGGAACCTCTGGTGGAGACACTCCCAGATCAGTTACAGGTTTTAATTATGAGATGACAGTACCGATGGCTGGCTTTGCTTGAATCGGCATGTGTCACTGAAGCCGATGGGAAATATGTAAGAAAGAGACCCAGTTTAATTAGCCTGAATATTTTACAATGATTATTTTCTACAAGCAAACCCTCCCACATCTTATTTGTCACCTGTCAGGTTGCTGTTCTTATCCACCACGATCTCTCCTCGCCTCTCCGTGTCATAAAAAACCAATGGTGAAAATGACAGACAGATGCAAACAAGATTCTGGTAATTACAGCACTGTGGCTGGTGGTTGTTTGAACATCGTTTTATTTCTTCCAATCAAACAAGTCCTTGGACTTCACAGCCCTAGAGCTTCAGAGAGGGGTGAAGCTGATTATATTATGACATTACAGTGCAGACTGGCAGATCAGACAAAGTGGATTTCACTCAGTAATTAAACTGCAGTATCTTTCGTCTAAAGTCCAGGGCAGGATTAATCGAAAGGTAGCTCTTTATCATTGCGATTAGTGCTGGGATTTGAAGAGTGAGTCCACAGATTGCTGATTTGATAGCTCGTCCTGGGTACCAGCTTATCGGTGGCTGCACATCTGTCTGACTTGTAAAAATAGCATGAGGTCAAGATGGATTTGCCAAGTTGCACCATTTCCTTTATTTTATTTTTAGCTGGAGGAAATTCAGATTGATTTAAATATTACAGTGTCCTTTGTCTTTCTGTGGCAGTACGAAGATGTCTATTTAAGATCTGTTAACATATAACTCTGCCTCCATCCTAAACTGCATTGTATCTATAGGACAGACTCACAATTTTCTCTGTAGCTTTACCTTTATTCTTCAGGGTCCAAAAAAATGCACCCGATCTTGGGAAACAGAACAATACAAATTTAAAAGAAAATAGCTTTATAGCTGCTCTAAAATGGTCTAGCAAATCAAGTTTCAAGCTTTCAAGGAGCTCCTAAGATTTACTGGATGAAAATAGAGTCTTAAGATTTTGCTTTTGTGTCAGCATTGTATAAAATCCCTAACACCAAATGCCAGCTGATGCATCTTTTCTTTTTTTTTTTTTTAAAGTTTCCAAAAAGCTTTCAATGCTCCTGCTTCTCCTCACAACTTTAATAAACATAGAGCTGGGAAAATTTGCTCTGTACAGCCAGACAGTTTCCTTATGCTGCTGGCTGGGGAAACAGCACTCCTGGCACCTGCCCTGATTTACTCACTGGAGGAGATTATCTGCAAGTGGAAGCAAGGCAGGGAAAAGCAATGGATATCTCTTTTTATTTTCTTCTGCAAGTAGTCATCATGTTTAGGAAACAGAAAAATCAAGGAAATAGAAAGAAAAACACTATTTGTTGCTCCCATCAGCAAAAGAGAGTTAGGATCTGACTTCAAATTCCAGAGATACTATCTAAAATTTGGTGCAGACAATGCTGTTTCTGGTTAGATTCTACGGGGAATACCCCAGTAAGAATTCCACCTCCCCAAAAGTGTGTCAAGGGTGACTTGGCATTTGCCCTTGGGAAGTCATATACATTTTTAGGTTCCTTTCAACAAGTTTTCAAGCCATGGCAGTCACAAAAACCGGTGAGCCACAGGCCACTATTACTAGGTTCCAACTTTTTCCCCAACAAAGGCTGACAAAAAAAGAAATGTATTTGTGAAAACTTCAATAAAAATTTTATTTGCAGCTGAACAGGGTTTTTACAAGACAAATGCTTTTACTGAAAACGTTAGGAAATTTGGGGGGAAACTCTCAGCTGAAAATCAAAAGTATTCTCCCTGGAAGTCAATTTTCAACAGAGTTCTTAAAAATTTTTAGCCTTCCTCCCTACCCCCCGCCCCCACAAAAAAGAGAAAAGAAAAAAAGTCACAATTTACACTGTTTTGTTTCATCCACAGAACAGTCCTGTGCGTACTGCATTCTGCATGACTCAAATGTGATTTAGAATAGCTTGGCCCATCTCTACAGCAGGATAATCTCCAAAATGTCCCTTGACGTTTTGCCTATAGCAATGTCTCCTCTCATTTGTATGAATCTCTGATGTAGATTATGAAGATCTAAAGCAGGGGTAATCTCTTAATTTCTGCTCAAACACTTACTACAAACAGACCCTAATTCTGTTTGGGGACTGGGGTAGTACTACAATCCAAATAACAAACTAAACAATTCCCTAGGCAAACAAACTATTTTATTTGCAGTTTTATTGTTATTGTTATTTTTGTAATGGAATTTACAGAGAAAAAACCCAAATTATTCATAACCATTCATTCTAAGTCTTGAAAGCTATTTCACAGCTCTCAGAGCCATAGAAGACCCTCAGTATCATGCAGTCTGATTCCCACGCAATAAAGAACTTACAGTTCCACCCAGTAATTCCTACAGCAATCCTAATGACTGATGTCTGAATGGGCACATACTTTTTACTAACACATACGATCTTAATTTAAGGAGTTAAACCAGCAGAATATCACAAAATACCTTGAAAATTTGTTTTAGTAAGTACTTTCACTGCCCAAACACTTAGAAGTGGGGAGAGAAGAGGAAATCTAGCCAAGCAAACAGGCAGAGGCACAGAAACATCATACAGATGAATGATGAATAGTGCATTTCTTGGTCAACTAATAAAGACACAGATAAGTAACACCAGACAGAACAGTTTCAGTAATCTTTAAATGGCTAGAAAAATATGTAATAAAATCTCACTGCTATACTTGTTCTTCGTAGAGGTGTGAAGGTGAGAATTTTATTCCTAGTCCTGCTGCTGATACTGTAGATACGGATTCAACTCACATAGGGATTTCAAAGCTAGTATTCAGACCACTAAACTATTCCTCAGACCAAACTGAAAACAAAATGCAAATGAACTACTGCTGATCCTGCTCTCATGCTGTTTCCCTCCTGCCTTTCACCATATTTCCCCATTTTTCCTCTGAAAATTCTAACATGTTTTTAAAATATTATTAACCAATCTAATAAGTACCAGCCTTTATATTTATATTTTTTCTCATTTCTGAGTCTTTGTATTATGGCTTTGATCATAAATTCAGTGTCTTCCCTCCAATCACAAGGACTAGAAACTTATTTTACAAACAAAAAACAAAGATCTTGACACTATCTGTTTACTTCAAGAGTAGAATCTTTAAGAAAAACATCAGATATTATGACACTTTCAGTAAAACTGCAACCACTGCCAGCAAAGTAAAACATTAATCTAGGTGTGCACATCCCTCTGGTTTTCACATCATGCATAAACACTGAAATTCCACAAAAAGAGCCTTGTCGTTGTGAGTTGCTCTGGAGAAAAGCTGGATATCGTAACATATCCCTGATTTCACAAAGTGATCAATCAACAAGTGCTTCCTACTGCATAGGAACAGACACTAAAATGCCAAATCCTGGCTTTGGGGACACAGTGGCAAATTTCATATTAATATAAACCACAGCAAGATTTGTCCCAGTGTAAATACAACCAGAATTAATGTTACATTTTACAGAGTTCCTAAAGAACTACAAACTCCTTCCACCAACCACCTGGAAAAGGGGAAAATACATGTCTTGCAGCATGATGTTGCTTTTTGAAATTAATTCACAGCTGAAATCTTGGATAAGTCCAGCTAAGAGAGGAAGAGAAATTTCCAGCCATCAATACCAAAAGTGACTGCATATGTTCCCCAAACTCAGTAGATGCTGTCAGCATCCAGTTCCTAGGCCATATGTTAGTCAAATGAACTAAAACAATCCATAAACCTAACCAGGAAGTTATCATGAGGGCTGAAACTGTGATGCACTGATTAAGAATCTGTTTTTCTCAATTAAAGACATAACCATAATTACTTTCAGTTGAGTCACACTATCGTAATGTACCCATCCTCAAATTATATTTAACATCGTATACTAAGTATGTCAAGCATTCGTTCCATTAATAATACTTTGCACTTCTATTCTGCTTTTTATCCCAGGAGCCCAAATGAATTAATCAATGCTACCACAACCTCTGCATTGGAAATAGTTGGCTGGAGTCCACTCAATGACCCTGGACGATAGCTGGAGATGTGATCCTCACTCTTCTTATCTCCTACCCCAAGTCTTAACCAGAAGACAAATCATCAAGTAATAAAACTGAGTGACAGTGGCTTCCCCAAATTCACCGAGTACTGAGCACAATCAAAATAAATTTGTCAGAGTAAGCAGAGATCATAACCTCGGCCTTTACCAGCACTGATCGTCAACAAAATACAGGTTTCTGCTGAAAGTATCTATAGATTGCCTTCTGGAAAAGGTTTAAACAGGACTGGCAATATTCAAAAGCTCCTCAGATTTCACCACCAAAGAAACCTATCCTTTCAAGTCCCTCTAAATAGAGCACAAAATCCTGAAATACTTTGCTAACTTTTGATTTGGTTTCTATTTAGGTAAAATACTTACTGAAGTCAATGGGAGCTTTGGTGGAATAAGGGCTGAGAAGAAAGTTTGTAAAAGACATTATTCTTATTTTCACACTAGAAGATAGCTGCAGAAGAATATCAGTGCATGAAATGGAAGGAAAAGGTTCAGACTTCACAGTATTCCTTCTAATAAGGATTACATCTTCAAAAAAAGGACTCAGCGGACCAGACTGATCATGTCCTATTAGTTGATACGTGACATGATATATAACCTTATGTTACCAGCTTAAAAGAAATAATGCCATTAATGATACCTATGGAATAGGACGAGATCAACACATGCTATACGCTATCTAGAATTATAAACTGTTTAAAACACATGGTATACACCTTGAGTAACTTCAGATAATACACATTTTTCCTTTGTACTCCAGAATTTAGCAAACTGCAGATATTTAATACTTCCTTCTCTTATCCTGCACAGATTTCAGTAACACGGACATAAATTCTGTTTTTCACTTTTGCTTGATATGTATTGCAACTAATACAGAAGTTAAATACAATTCAACTTTTAGTAAATTTTTCTACGATTAGTAGGAATGAATACATGGCAATCTGGGAACTCAAGTTGTATTCACACCACTCAGCAAATGTGCGGAGGGGGCTTTTATACTGTGTCAGATATATGAACAGTTAAACTGTATGCTAATTATTCTTAACTGCCCATCACACCCCCAGTATATGGTACAATTAGAATGAGCATTTACAGGTAAAAATCTCGGCCCATGGGCTCATCTAAATTGCCAGAGGATCGCTGACGTAATCACATCAGCATTAATGAAATCAACTGGTCTAGATCTGGTCTCCCTTCTTTAGATGATACACCATTTTAACAGAGAGTCAGAAATTACCTCTAATAACTGCTATAAAAGGATTTATCCTAAAGTACTATATGGTAGGATTATCATCAATAAATCATACACTTGATGTGGTTACAAGTATGTAAGGTTTGGCTTTTAGGGCTCAAAGCATTTGCTTAAACAGAGCTTTCAAGTGCCGTCAGAGAAGCCCTAGGGCTTAAGCACATCTGGACATGGCTAGTAGATACGGCTTACCACTTCTGAGATATCTGTCTTTTGGGAAAAGCAGCTGAAGGCCAGGAGGCGTCCTACAGCATCTCACATGGTACCAAGTACCTGTATTTGAGCCCTTATTGTACAGACAGTGCACGTGTACCTTTCCATCTACTCATTGCTTTCCTTCTTACCCTTAGCACAAATGTAAGAAAATCAAATTCCTTCTGTTTCTGGCCAAACACAAAATAAGATATTAATGAAAAACTCTGCTCGCAAAACTCCACTTTATGCTCTCCATGTCTCGGCTGAGGAAAATCATACTCTATCTCTGCAAATTAAACTGGCTGTAACACATGCAAAATTTCCTCCAACTGAGGGAAAATCTGGAATTCTAAGAAAGAACATCACTTCTACGTTTTATAAATACACAGAGCTCAATCCTGACAGGAATTCACAAACAAAGTCCTGACTGAACAAATCGTGTTGGACTGCATTTCCCCTGACTCTTGAATTTTCCTTTCAAGATTATGAGACTGGATTTTCCAGACTAGATCCAGAGTCTATGCAAGTCTCTTATACCAGCCAACACACTTAATCCACTGATTTCAAACGTTTGCCCAGATGCTGCAGGACGGTATTATTTGCTCCTGTTCTCACCTCCCTTCTTCACACACTGTGAAAGCTACTGGGAAGACAAGCTGATGTGAAGAGACTTCTCTCAAAAAACAGAAATACCTCCCTGTAAAGCTCACCCAGTGCGTTGTCAAATTTCAAAAATATGAATTTAAAAATATAGAGACTTATCCATATTTATTCAAGATCTCACAGAAATGGTAAATACTGTTAGACAGGGGTTTTAAGATAAATAGTATCATCTGCTGTCTCATCTTCACTACTCTAAAAAACAAGCCCAACACTGGTAGAAGCATTCAAACTGCAGCCTATATTCTTATGACTCTACAGTTTCTTTTTATTTCACCCATACTTGATTTTTTCACTGGCAGTGGTGGTGCTTTTCGATGGCTGTATTTTCCCCAATATGTCCATTAAGAACAAGACTTTTGGTTTAGAGCACTGAAAGATTTGGTAGTGCAATATGCACCCACAAAGGAGACATGGGTTTGGATTGAAAGCAACCTCAGGGACCTCGGTCAGTGGAGCATAGATATATTATAAGCACACATTTATTGAAATGGGAGACTCCTCATGCAGAGTGCTACTGTTGAATTCTTGAGTGTTCTTCTTTCAGAGGCAGTATACTGTCTCTGAATTCAACAAGAAATCGAATTAGGACTCCTGGGTTCCATTTCTGGCCTGCCACTTCCCCATGATAAGATATTGGGCAAATAATTTAACATAAATAAGCTTCAGTTTACAGAGCTGAAATACTGCACATGGGTGTAGTAAGACTGATGAAAAGTACTATAACTGTATTATTAAAGTGCTTTCTCCCAGATTTTTAAAATTCCTTAATCAAAGGTTCTCTTAATCCTCCTTGCTGAATTTTAAAGCCTACTCACTTGCTTAAGAATCTCCTTTTCAAAGGACAAAATTTTTCGAATGTCTAAAGATTTCCTTGCAGACATTTGTACAACATTTTAGAATAAGGCTACATATGGTGCCAGCAGACTAAAACAATTTAAGAAATGATTGCCTTCAAGTCCCAACAGAGAGTGGCATAATATGCTAGGATCTCTTTACATGTCTTTATCTGACTTTAGCTTACAGTTCTGGGTATGTGTGAGAAAGGGCAGCTGTTTCCCTCTCCATCATCTCAGTCCTGCCCCAGAAGCCATTCATTTCACTCGGTGTGGTCTGTGCTTGGGCTCTGTCAAGCAACTATTGGTTTGTGTAACTTTTTCAAACCAATGAAATTATCTTAAATTCAGTCTTTTAATGCACAAATTAATGTTCACCAAAACCCTGAGGATGAGATGCAGCAGATTAGAAGTACTAAGGGGAGTCAGGCTACGTCAATTAATATTTAAGAGAGACCAATAATTTCATATACAGCCAAATTTAGCAATAGTGTAAGGTACCCATGCTGAGACTAACAGACATATCCACTCAGTGCTAATCTTTACTCACAGTATATGTGAAACTAAAAAGAGCTCATAAAATGTAAATGCAAACCATTTAGGAGCTAATAAGAAGTCTCACCATTGTAATTATGTACCAAGTAAGAGAAGTCCATCTTCTCATAACCTGCAAAGCTGCATAGTGCTCCCATTTTACACACAGAAACAGAAAAGCGACGACTAACATTTCTAGGACAACCCCCTAATTTCGGTTATTCAGCTTGAGGCACCATGCATAGTTATCTCAGATAACTTTTAAACTGCTTACAGTCTTCATCCAGACTTCCTTATAGTCTATGAACAGAAGTGAGCCCTTATATAAGGGTCTATTTCAGATACCTTTCCTTGTGACAGGCTGAATCACACCTCTAAGTGCCTAATATTCTCCAACTGACTGCAAAGGGAGTCCAAATGAGGATGGAGGTACCTGCACCATATGCAACTAAATGCCAGTGAGAAGATCCTTTGACCCTGGTTTTCAGAAGCTCTGAGCATTTCTGGCACCTAATGAAATCCATAAAACTACAAGTGCTTAGCCCTTACTTGAACCAAGGATGCATAAAAAGGAGCTTTCCAGAATTAAAGCACAATAATTGGGAGATCACGTTGTGAATTCATTAACAGTTTGTTAATTCAAAACATTAACATCATAAGCACAGGGTAGCAGCCTTACTGCTCCTGCAGTTTTTTGTTGTTTTTTTTTTAAGATGATGTCATCTCTCCAGCTACAAGTAATACAACGTTCAGACTGGCCATGAGGAAGTCTAATATAGGATGTTCCACTAGAGACACCGTCACTTTAACCACAATCGGACCTCTGGTGCTACCCTACCGGGAAGACTTTCTGATTAGCTCTTCTGTTGCGATAGCACACACCGTACCTGCGCTTTAGAGCAAGAGCATTCTTCAGCAAATGGGACTGTCACCAAGGGGGTTTCTATAGCTTTTGTGGAAGCTGTGCAGTTGCCTCTCTTGCTCTTTCCAAGTATTCTTTTTCCTCCTTTCCTCTTCAGTGAAAAAAGAAATCTGATCTTCACAGATGGAAAATTAAGTATTGCCAGGATGGTCAATATACCCAACAGCCATTCAAACTGGTCTGATAAATGAAAGCATTTAAATAGTTCCAACCAAAATAAGCGACAGAAGGTGGGAAAAGAAATGCATAATTATGCCAGCTACTAGGGTACTGTTTATGTTTTCTCAATTAGAGCATCACAAAGTACACAGAACACAAACTACTACTAGCATTTTTGCATGCCTTAATATCTGCATACTAAATAACAGGTATGTGTGGTATACAAAATTCAGAAAGAGTATAAATTAGCTTAGTTTCTCCAACTGATGTGTCAGCATTGTCAATTGGTCGTTCAAACCCCACTGCCAGGAAGATTGCTCAAAAATACAAAATGGCCAGTCCCAATCATGACGCAATGTGATCGCTTTAAATTGACTCCATTCCCTACATGATGTCTCCATGTTTGCAGGTGGTGCATGTTAGAAATACCAGAGATGAGGTAAACAAGATTACATAAATTAGCAGAATCATCCTTCTCTTTCACATGGTCACCCCGACATCCAAGGGCCCAAGTAGCAAAGAAAAGGCCGCAAAGTAGTAGTGGAGGGAAGGTCTTCATTGCTGTCCTTTCTTTCCCCTTCACTAAGTGACTTTTCAGGGACTTTCCTGCATGTTAAGCATCTTTTTTGCATTGCTTAATATTGTTATTAATAATTCATATTTTTGTCTTTCTCCTCTCACTCTGACAACTTTTATTTTTAATCAATGGGCATGTGTCAAATTGCTTTGTTATTTATTTATAATGTAAGCTGACAAAAGAATGGGATATGTGGTATAAAGCTGAGAGAGTGTTTCTTTCCTACAGCTGATATCCTCAGTAATAACTATGTTTCTTGTTCTAATCAGTAGGGGCCAAAAAAATAATTTTGCCACAAATAATGGAGGACATATTTAGTAGATTTGTACAACTGGATGTCTCTCCTCTGTCCCCATGTTCATGCACTGAAATAAAAGTTGAAAATGTAGGTTTATTTGTATGCATGCACATTGTCTTTGAGAAAGAAAAGGAATAGAGTGCACAACGGTGTTAATAACAATGTACCAAATACTGATGCACTTATTCAGGCAAATGTATTACTCAGATCAATGTGCTTGGTCCCCTAATATATCAACAATTCTCACAAGCTGTTTACGGCAGAAGACCGCACCACTCTTTTCAGCTAACAAAACCCAAACAGAATCACTAACTTGCCAAGACTAGAGAGGAATTCAGTAGCACAACGCCTGCTTCAACCGGTAGCCCACCTTGCCTCATAATGCATAGGAAAAATGCATTATGAGGCACCTTGCCTCATAAAGATGGGAAAACAATTAAACATTTCATCATTGAATACGTGAAAAGTAAGCTGTTGATTACAATTCGCTTCCACATTACATACTTGCGATTTGACTCTTACGCCCCTTTCATGCACGCATATTTTACCTTGACTGCTACTTGAGAACTCATTTAGTTACTCTCTGGATTTATTTTTGTCAAATAGTAAAAGCATCTCATAGTTCCAGCTGAATGAAATTCAATGTTGTCACTGTTTTGGTGTGTCCCGAGGCAGGAGGCAGCCCTGTCTGGATTGTGGGAATGGTTTGGTGGAGCTTAGGATTGCATTCTGCAGCAATGTTTGCCTGCTGGACAAGATGTTGTCATACAGGGTGTAGTCATTGTAAAATAAAATAAAGCACAAAGCTATGAAAAAAAAGGATTAGACACTTTTTTGGGATAACAAGGATACTGTGCCATGCAACTTCTAATTCAAAGGAGGACATAGACTGAGGTTGTCTACTTAGACTCCTTCTGCCCGAAAAGCTCCTACTTCCCATTTTCCTATAGTCACCACCATGTGTTGAGCACTCAGTGGGGACGTGTTTGAACTTTTTATTTCAAAGCCTAGTGAGAGGGTTGGTGCAATAAAGTAACATCCCTTTACATCCTGTGCCAAGAACAATGTAATATCAGCAGGTACTAGGTCCAGCAGAGTTACCTGTTACAGCTCTGAAAGTCAATCAAGTGACACAGGACATCAAAAATCTCATAGCAACCATAAGGGCTGGCCAGTGAATTTGAGAAGGTACGTCAAAGAAAGCAAGGTAGAGGATTACGTTATTAGAGCATTAGAACATTAGAGCTATGGTTTGGAGAAGGGAAGAATTTACTTTGATTTTCAGAATAAACCGCCACAGTCTACATATACACACTTGCTTTTATTTTCAAGTTAGCTGGTGTTTCATTCTGTTTTAATTAATCCACCATGGAAGGGAGAATAAAAATTGAAGCATATTCTTTGATGTTATCCTAGCCTTAATGCTTTCTTTCAATGCCTTCTTCACCACACACATCATGCTGAGAATAAGCATGGCATTCAGAATGAGGATTGTCCCTCCTGATTTACAATTCAGGGATACAAAGAATGCAAATGTCTATTTCTTATGAGTAAAGACCAGTTGGTAGCCAGATCTCCTCCATCTTAAGCCTGCTTTTCATGCAGTTATTAGAGAATCCAGACTCCAATATGGCCATAATGGAAGTGGACAGTTCACATATTTCTGTCATGAATAACACCAGTAAGTGAATTTCCCCTTGTCTACAAAATAAGGACCATTCAGATGTTGAGTGCCAGAGGAAACTACAGCCATTTAACATACTGTGAACAACAGAAATACAGTAAAACCAGGATAATTCTTACGTATCATAACTAAGTCCAGTGCATAATCATGGATCAGGCACATACAGCATCTAGACAACTTGAGAATTGGAGAACATTGCCCTTGCCTAGGGAGAGGAACCGAGCAGTCCAAAACTTGTGACACTGCTGGGGAATTAGTCTGTGATCTCTGATCTCAGAAGGCTAGAGAGTGTTCTCCTCACCTACCTTCCTCTCCCAGAAGAACCTCACAGAATTAGCTTTTTATTTCTATTTGTGTTACCAGTTAGGAATGGCATAAGCAAGTAGAAAGAGAAAAGCGTTCTTGTCTAGTACACTCAACAATTTTCTGGATTTAAAAAGGCCAGAGGAAAACCCTCTGGATGCACAGATGAGCTGGGCTGCAAGACAACTGAAAAACTAAGCAATTTTGAAATAAGGCTAGTGTGCTGGAAAGCACCATCTCTCCCTGGATATGAAATAATGCCCATTTCTGTTCATTGTCTTCTCTTATCTGATTCAGGAACACAAAAGCAAAGGTGGGTATGAGTTATTCAGTTGTTGCTGGGGGTTTTTTTTGTTTGTTTGGGTTTTTTCATATGAACCTGGTTTTATTTAGGGATGAGATTTTCACAACTATGCAGTACTGGTCTATTTCATCTTAAGTGTATTGTAAACCCCCCATTGACTTCCACGGACATAAAATAAAGTCATTGCAGACTCTTGAGAAGCTTACCCTAAAAAAAACCCCAGAAATCTAGAATAATCATTTAGTGTCAGTATGTATCTGATGCTTACAGGTGGTCCTGTCTTTTCTCACCATAAATTTTTCATTTCCTACCAGCTGAAGCTTCTCTTTTTTTCTTTTTATAATATGCTTGACTAACAGATGTAGTTACATACCAAACTGACATAAAGGTACAGAAGTCTAATGGGGGAAAGTGATTGCCACAGATATTACAGTTACCTATTCAATGCAAACTGGTACATACATATCCATATAATTATAATCTGCCAGTAACATGATGTAAATGCAGTTCAAAATGGTGCTTGGTATGTGTTCAGTCTAATATCTACTAGAGATTAAAAAACAGGGAGGCTTGCCCTGGTGGAGAAGAGAGACTACCTAGGATTTCTGATTTGATTACTTGGGTCTTGGGATGAGAGAGTCAAAACAATTGGATCATCTGAGGTAACACACAGCCTGCAAGAACAAAAATCAGCTTGAACCTTAAGGACGTGTGCATGCTTCCAAGGACTATGGATCTTCTGATTTAAACAGTGAGGAAAAGGTCAGGGCATCTGTTTTTTCTTCCTCAATTGCCACTTTATTTGCTGTGTGGCCTGCTTCATTTCTCTGTGTCTCAATTTCCAAATCCTTAAATAGGAAATGCTAATTGTACACAACACCAACACCCTGACATGATCGAGTTCTTTTGCCACTGATTGAAGAGGTGTGCTATCTGGGGATTAGGTATTGTTTACAAAAAAAATTGAGGTTTTCATATAAAAAGTAATGGTACTACTGCTGATGTGAAACCAAAGGAAGTTTATCTTTTCATTTAGTCACTTTCCACAGTATTTACTTCTACTCTACAAGCCTGCCTTATGCAGTGTGTGCATTTTGAAATTAAGAGGTAAGCCTTCTGATTATATTTACACCATAGGCAAAATTTAATCCTGCCTTATACACTGGGTAGACACTTCGACCTTCAAGAAATGCCAATCAAGACAGAATTTATCTCAGTACCTTTCTCTGCCGAAGTTTTCCACAATCTTGCTCATGTGTTTTACAGTAATACTTTCTTTTTCCCTGTTCATTAACTATTAAAATAAAATATTCACATGACAGATTTTTGCCTCAGTTTTCCCACAGCAATCATATTTCCTCACCCAAGAGGATGTCAGGAAGCTTCATTAATTGTTTCTGAAACATTTACAACTTTTCATGGAAAAGGTAAAGCATCTGTCTCCTAAAGGAGAAAAATAATTTCCAAATGGATGAAGTATCTCAGCTCCCCTCTGAAGCACACACGTATTTTTATTCTTCTCTCAGAGATAAAGAATTTGAGACACAGACGTTATAATCAGTTTGTCGAGTTCACATGTATTATCTAAAGACCAGAGCTTGTGTCTTTTTCCCTTCAGTTCCAGTCTTTCATCTCAAAGTGATGCTTCCTTGTTAAAATACCTCTGGATACGGTGGCAGACAAGACGGTATCTGAATTAAGCAAGTCACTTCACAAGTAACAGCATTGGTGAGGCTTGGCTTCGTTTGGATTTGGGTTCTCCCCCTCTACGATGTCCCAGCCACGATATCCCCAGCCTTCCCAGCTATGACTGTGCTCTCCCACTCTACCACTTCTTTCTCCCATGCTCTTTTGCTCGTCCCTCTGGCCAACGCTCACAGCACTGCCAGCTCCCTCCTCCACACCGAGTGGCCAGGCACCCAGAAGTGCTCAGGAGCAAGAAGCACAGCTGCTAACCACTGGACCAGTCTGGGAGAGCTGACGGGCCCAGCTGGCAGGACAACCCTTGTGTGCGTCTCTGGAGTGCACACTGCAGGCTTCCTTACAGGGCAGGAGTAATTTCTGCCTCATTTCTGGTTTTCAAAAAACCTATAGGAATTCAGTCTCCTTGCAGCCTCCACCCTTCTGCCAAGCTTGCTTAAAACCAGATGGTTTCAAGCTGACAAGAGAGGAGGAGAGTGGTCTCCTAGAAATGAGGCACCTTCTCATATCAGTAACTTACCAGTGTGAACACCCCTGTCACCTTTACTTGTATTTTTCTGGATTCATGGACTGTTATCCAGAGTTGTTGCAGGCCATGATGGTTAGCCCATGTGAAATATAAAGGCCACTTACAGTACAAAGAAATTACCAGCTGGCAGCGGCTCACTTGAGCTAATCTTACATGAGAGTTGCTTTCATTTTTTTTTTTGTTTTGGTTTTGGTGGTTTTTTTTTTTAATTTTTTAGAATTTCTTTTAAAAGCTGAATTGGAGCAATAGAAATTTCAAAAAACCCTGTAAGATTTCTAAACAAAAAAATCTAAGGTAAAAGCATCAGCAGTTGATGCAAATAGAGAAACATGCTGAAGACAGAAAACCAAAAAGAAAAAAAGACCTTGAACTTCAAAACATATGACCAGGGACACCACCAGGGATGGCCACCACTAATTTAAACACTGTATTGTCCCTTTCCAGAGGGTGCATTTATTTTCTTTCTTTCTACGTATCATGACTGTAGCCGTATTTTAACACTAGGTTAAACTATTAATATCAAAATGATACATTAGGAAGGAGCTCCACAGGTACGCACCGAAAAAGTTCTCTGCTGCAAACTGAAAAATGGGGATTGATGCTCAGAAGAGATTAGGGATATCTCGGGGGTAAGAAAAGAAAAAGCATGTCAGAAAGCTATGTATTCAGGATAGGAAGCCACGGGGAGTTTGGGGAGGATATTGAGCCACTGTTTGCTGAGAACTTGAATTATTGTACTAAGGCTCTGTAACGATCGACTCCAACGAACATATCCAGGCTGAGATCCTCTGAAGGAATGATGAGCACCGAGTTAGACTTGAAAGCAAGGCAGCATCATATGAATACTATTCTGCCTTCATGCGTAATACAGGCCCTGAAGTCCTGCCTCCTACATGCAAACCAGACGAGCCCCATGCAAAATAAAGATCTATTGGGTTTCACTTGTTCGGGCTGAGATTCCCTCATCCGATTCCAGCCCTGCAGTCACCCACCGCAGCACAGCACCACCTGTGCAGGGGAGTGCTTTAGCTTCTCCCCCATCCTGCGGTCCCTTGTGCCAGGCACAGCCTGACAGCCTGTCCTCTGGCGCGCTAAGCATGCTGCACCAATTGCCCAGGGCTGGGGAGGGAGCCACAGCCCTGTACTGCAATACGACTGCCCTGCCCAAATGCCCCCACATTCAAGCCCTTGCAGAAGTAACACACGCTGTATCAGCGTAACACTGCGGCTCCTCTGCTGCCATGGGGCTGGTCATATGTGGACTCCTTGGCTATCCTGGCTCACGACCTAAATAATGTACTTTCTCCTAACCCCTCTGCAATGTGACCCCCATGCACAGCCCTCATGTGCTGGGCCTGAAAGCAAACAGTACATTTGGGGAGCCTTGGATTTATTTCAAAATAGATGAAGTCCTTTTCCAAAAGAAACAGGAACATAAAAGCCTTTGTAATGGAAACAGTGAGACATGGGTTTCAGACTGATCAAGCTGAAGCAGTCTTCAAGGCAATCTTTTGTCACAAACGAGCAATATTTTCACTCCCTGCCCCGGAGCAGACCCCTGTGATATATTTTATTTCCTTTGCAACTGGCATCAACTCATTTTCCAAAGTCAAATACATCTACCTTCCTTGCTTCTCTCTCTTGGGACTCTTTGAAAGAGAAGGAAAACATCAAGAGTAGACTGTGTTGTGGGATTAAACATGTCAGGAGAGAAACAACAGAGAACAGAATTATAGGCATGATACATAATACAAAATAAATTGGGAAAAGGGTGAGAAAAAGAAAAAGCATAGCCAAATCATCTGAGCTATAGCTGTAGAGAGCATAAATCCCCCTATAATTTGCCCAATCACAATCACTTGGTTTAGGATTCTGCTGTACTCCGTTTCACCACTGTCTATCATTCACACACATAAAACCAATGCTGCTTTGAGCTATACTGATTGATCATAAAAAGCCTTCCTACCCCCAAACCTGCCCTCCTGTCAGCACATAAATCCCAGGTAAATCTGCTATGCGGTATCACCTCCTCACAGCACTTAGAGCTTCTGTGCCCAAGTACCTTTTATCCATCTCACTTCAAGCATCATTTTCTGAGGACTGACTCACACCACCATGTCCTTTACTTCTAAGAGGACTGGGTAATTTGCCCTTTGTAGAAACATCCATTTTGACTGATTTCCACTCTTCTTGGAATTTCATGAGGTCACATCAATTTTGTATCACAGGAGAGTATGTGAACTGGTGTGAGGGGGAAAATCATCATGGAAAGAACAAATATCTTCATAAAAGGACACTATCACTGCCTTACATCTATTTACATTTCAGATGTCATCACAGTTTTGGATGGCAGCTCTCATTCTGTCGCTGACATGTCCCTACATGGATGTGTTTGTGGCATTTCTCTGCATTTCCTGCATCATTGATACAATATTCTGAGTACAATCCTAAATGTATCCATCCTTTTGCTCCCCTTCAGAACTCCTGCCCTGGTATACTGAAACCTCCATCACTGACCACCTTTCACATCCAAGGTTAAAGAAGCTCTCTGGAACTTCTGTTGGTTTAAATTTTCTACTGCTTCGCAGTGAAGGGATTGTATCGTAACCTGAGCGATGCTTTAAATATGCAGAAAAGAAGCAACATCTTTAGAATGAAAGGGTGAGCCTTCTTGTGAGAGAGGTCACATTCCAGTAGTAATGTGCAAAGAAATGCTAAAGCCTCATTACTACTTACAGCTACAGGGAGATCTCCTTCAGCTCAGTTGATAATTGTGTGGAACCGAAGGACCAGGACCACTAAGGCAATTTGTCTGAAAATAGGAACAGGAGAGCAATCTTTCCTCTAACAGTACCATGTATTCACAGTTGGCTATAGTATTCTCCCTGCTTAACTCTCCATCAAGACCCCATCTTTTAAACAAAAGCAGAAAAAAATCTCCTCATTACTTTCTTTTCTCCCAATTGCTCAAAAAGTTTTCCATCCTATTCATCTTTTTCATTTTAACTTTTCAAAATGTTTTATAGCTCTTATGACTTGTTTTTCCAATTTTTATAAACTTTCTTCCAACCTGATGACTAATGGAAAAATGTTTTTATGGAAAAATTGAGAGTATGATGTACCAGATTCCATAACTCCTAGAAAAAACTTTTGCATAAGATTATTGATCTATAATACCTTCTTATTCCTGTACTCATCAATTTTAAAATGTGATTACGGTTATTATGAAATTGTTTTCTAATAGGACTAAACACACTGAAACACCTTCCTTGCAATCTAGAATTTAAAGACTTTAATACTTAATGCTTAGGTAGTAAGAGCCATGTTCATTATTTGCCCTTTCCTAATTTCTCACTACTAGCTAAAATTCTGATTAGTTATCCTCTTGGTTACCTTTATTTTGCCCTGAAATAGAAGACCCTATTCTCCAGTACTCAGAAGGCTAGAAGTTAGGGTCTCTGTTTTTTCTACCTCCAGCAATGCAAGGAAGTCATTTGGTTGCCTTGTATAAATTACTTGCTTCTGCAAGGATAACTCTTCTGATCTCTAGAGAAAGGTTACACCACTTCATAACCCTCCCATATCCCAAGACCAAATGTGCTTAAGAGCACCTACAACAATGAAGTGCTCCCAGCCCTGCGCTACGGCCCTGACTCAGTAAGCACATGCCAGGGATGTCAGTTGGACAGCTCAAGCTTAAGATCACAAAATTAGGGCTTAATGACTTTATTAATAATGAAGCATTTATATTCTCCAACCATTTTCATTCTGAATTGGGATTTACGGTAGTGTGAACAAAACCCTGAATAAATTGCATCTGAAGTTATCAATAGGTCACAAAAGCCAAGCTCTATCAAAACGTGAAGAACTGAAAAAGTGCAGACATAGCTCCTTAACCACTGGAAGGCTGCCTACATACTTTGACTACCCCATATTAAACCTGTAAGATAGGACAGACACGACTATAAAGAGGTAACGGTAATGGTATGATTTTTCTTTCTTTGCTAATGACCTACATGTGTTGTTTTGCTTGAGGTATTGAACAATATTTTGAGAAGCCTCAGTATCTAGCGTTTCAACAGTAATACACTTTTCCTTCCTTAGCTTTTCCCATACAGGGTTCACAATGATCTGTAGAAGGATACATTAGTTATTCCTCTGCTACTGTCCTGCTTTTGTGTGGTAAACAGACATAAAAAGGAGTTGTGCAAATTACTCAGCTAGTACATGGCCATAACAGAATTCAGGGCAGGTCTCTACCTTCTACCACTCTGCTTTAGCCATGAAGTTTGCCTTGTTCTTAGCCACGGATGGCTACTTTCAGTGTACAAACGCTGTCCCTGCATCACCTACCATTAATACAATTTAAAAATATATGTATTTGGACTCTTAAAGTCCATCTTTTCGCTCTTTCTCCTTTTTTTTTCTGGTTTGTCTGGGAAACGGTTTCTTTCATTGCAGAATCTGAATAGGGAGCTGCACCTGTTAGCTCTGTGATACCTCAGGGCTCTCTAGTCAACCATCTGCTTTTCAAAATCTATTTGTTATCTCTTGGGCAACGAAGAAGGCATAAAGTATGTTTTATCACCTTAATGCTGAAAGTGATCATTTACACTAGAAAAATATACCAGGCCAGGCAGAATTTTTACTAAGGAAGAAAATTCCTGGTGGAAGGCAGAGAGAGGCAAGAGGAGGAGGCAAAAGAAGGGAGAAGGGGGGAGGAGTGAGAGGAAAAGAATGGGAATAAAACTCACTTGCTTCCAGCAAAAGTCAACTCGATATGCTCTACTTGGACCCAGGGACTTCGTATTACGTATTTCTATAACATGCCTCTATATATCTGCAGAAATAAAAAGATAAAATTTGACAATCTAAACTGAAAAAAGCTTTTTCCAGACATTTCAACGTGACTTCTGGTCTTGAATTAGTACCTGAAACATGCATCTTTCAAAAGGATGAAGTATCATAGCACCACCCGAGGAACAGACCTGGGCTTTGCCTGTTTTTTCCAGTAAGAGTAGACCAATGACTGATTCATACTTCCATTATATCACAATTGTGCTTTTGTTTGGCACCCTATCATCACTTGCAAGTCACTTGCAGATGGTCTAGAAGCCACAGAACAAGCTGTACTTCCTTTCCATGTCAGCCACCCCCATCTTATGGAATCCTTCCAGTTTGCTGCACACAAGGTACAAGGATCCTTCTCCACAGATCTCTCTTTTGACTTTAAAAAACTTCCCATAGGATTCTGTAGTTAGCCATTCCCATTACCAGAAATAAAGAAATAATTTGCACGGCTTCCATCTCTTAATGCACGGTAAGTTCACAGAAACCAACTCAGGAAAAGGAAACGGAGGGCTTTGGTGGGGTTGTTCAGTGCCTCACATGGATGGGGGGTCCAAAGGAAATACTTTTGAGAATACTATAATGCAGTTACATAAGTTGGTGTTATGCCATCACTTCGGATTTTGCAGTCAGCCCTGATCACCCTGTTTCAAGTAGGATAGAGAAGAAACAAAAAGGGTTCAGAGAGTAAAAAGACTCATTAAAGCCCTCAAGAGCTTTCCATATGTGAAAAGTTTAGAAAGCTTCAAATTGACAGAGAAAATGAAAAAGACTGAACATAGTGGAAGTGATATAAATGTAACTGCACAGAGAAAATAAAATAAATCTGACCTCCCAAGAAAAGAGGGGACAGTCATTAAAACTAAAAGGCAGAACACTAAAACCAATAAAAGGATTATTATTTTTCATCCACATACTATATAATTAACTTGCAGTACTCTGTACCCAAGACATCAGAAGGGCCAAGATTTTATGAGTTTAAAAAGGACTAATTATTGCCATAATAATAATAACAATAATAAAAACCATTATAATAATGATAAATACATTATAATTATAGAAATAATTAGCATAGTACTGAAGAAACAGAATATCCACAATTATGGTACAATAAAGTATGAGGACTGAAAACTGCCTGTGTTTAAAGACATAAGCCAACTTCAATTTGATACCTATTAAGGAGAAACTACCCTTGTGAGAAAGGTTAAATCACCGTTAATCTTTACAGGGAACTTAGCATTTTTTCTGAAGGACCTGATACTGGGTTCTGTGATGCTTACTGTGTGGCTTTCTAGAGGGGTGTCTGCAATGCATATATGCCCATCAATCAAGTCTTCAGCTTGGGTACCCCACCTGACCAGGGTCTGTACAACCAAAATAAAATCCCTGTAAAATCAAAGGGACATTTCTGCTCTTCAGGGGTACGTGCTATTTTCATTTACTTGTGAAAAGTGAGATTGTTTTGGCCATTCCTTTTAATGCACACGATGAAATGGGGAGCAGAAATGAAGAACAACGTTTTGTAGGTTTGATAAAAAATGGTAATGTTACTGTTTTGTTATTTGATGATTAAGATGTGAATAAGAGTCATATTTTAAGGCACAGTATTCTTAACCACCTATACATCTCCATGCCCTAACAGACTTTTTTACTATTAGAAAATGAAGTTTGCATGTGGAATAAACAAAAATAAAATTCTCCGTGAATTTGAGCCAGCTCATGGAGATCCAAAGGAGCCTCCTTTCTTATGGATTTCTGTCCATGTTTGGTCTCTGATGTGTAATTTTGGATATAATTGTGAGGCAGCCTCTCCCTCAGCAGGGTCATTAAAAGAGCTTTTCCCCTTTAAACAGCTGCCTACTTCCAAAAAACATGTGGAAGCTTAGGTATCTTGGAGACTTTCACCCATCAAACTTGGAAAGTGGTCAAATTCAAAAAGGAAGGGAATGGGAGACAGGTAGGCAAACTGTATACAGGAGCAAACAGAGTGGGTTCCCAGACATGTCATTTCCCTGGGGAGCCACACTTAGGAAAGCCCTAGGGATGCAGGCAGTCCCTAAG
This sequence comes from Gymnogyps californianus, assembly GCF_018139145.2. Taxonomy (NCBI): domain Eukaryota; kingdom Metazoa; phylum Chordata; class Aves; order Accipitriformes; family Cathartidae; genus Gymnogyps; species Gymnogyps californianus. The sequence goes on from NC_059471.1 coordinate 127,093,440, forward strand.
AGTTGCTTAGAAAAATTTCCTTCCCTGCAGCATCTCACAAGCATTCCTCCAGTGAAATTAAACTGCCTAGCAATGCAAGCACAGAGGGGCAATATGTTCCTGCCCCACATTAAGATGATGTGCAGCTTTTTAGTTAGAGGCACCTCTACAAAAGCCGGAACCCATTTAAACTGAATAAAACTTGGCCATATATGTTCTCCCACAAGCTTGTTTTGTTTCTTGTACATCGATACATCTGTGCTGATAGAAAAGCATACACTACAGCCTAGAAGACTATCTCCACTGCCCCAACTTTTAGACGAAATATAGCTGTGAAACCAAAACGTCAGTTCTCCCGGAAACAGAAAAAAGTAGCAGTCCTGTAAACGATGGACAATCTAAAGCTTCAGAAGAAATATATGCAGTAATACACACATTCTTACCTGCACAAGTCTGTACCATCAGCCTTTGAGAGTTTTTTTTTACATCTACCCTGTAACGATGCATTTTTTGAAAATGGTTCTAGTGCTCAGGAATGCCAAGAATTTAGGAAGAGAGCCACAGCTTAAGAGAGCAATTATTTGCCAGTAAATACTCAATTTGCTTGTCCTGTGATTTTTCTTCTCCTAACTCACTCTCTCCATAATCCGTCTCTTGCTGCGTCATGAGCACAAGAAGACTTTTCTTCATAACATAACACTTTAGTTTGCTATTTTGTTAGCATTAATTTAGAATTCCCTCTACTGGTCATTTTCTATACTCTTACAAATAGCACCTTGAGCCCCGGACATTAGAAGGCAGTGAGTCAGTGTGTGGGATTCAGCCACCGTTTATAAACACCTTCAACCACATTCACCCAGTTTACAATATTCAGGACATCTCAGCTGAATTACTGCTTTGTGTCCAGTTTGTATTCAGATGGGGGCCATATGTTCCTTCATGTATTAGAGCAGAGCTCATTAGCACTGCTGCAGTCACGCCACAGCAAACATTTTTTTTCTATCTTGCCTCCATTTTAACCTGATTAAAAACATTTTCTCCAGGGTAGATTTCTGGAAGGGAACTGCTCAAATCAAAACTACTGTTAAAATGGGTATGTGTAAATTTAAAAGTACTTTTAAAACTAGTACCTGCTTTTGCTGCAAAAGAACTCAGTTGTTACTTAGGATTAAACTACTTACTAAAAGCATCTTCTAAAAACATGGAAAAGCCTTCACAAAAACTCTGTTGCAGTAGCCACAAGAGCTAAATATTCAGTGAGCATACAGACCTAGAAAAACTCAGTATCCATGTTCTCTCGTAAGGATTTAGGCACATAACCTGTTTTTAAAGAGGGTATGAATGTATGCATCTGTGCAGGCAGCATCATACAACTAGATTAACACCTTGCAATAATGGGGAGAGTGGGTGTAGTTAGAAATCTGGATGTGCAAATTGTATTTCCTAAGAAATTTTGTGTAGGCAAGTTCCATTCTGCTCGATCAACAGTAGGCAGAGAAATACTATATTTGGCAAAAATTAATAAAATACAGAAGGAGTGACTTGAATCACCCACATTAATTGCTAAATGAAAATCTAGTTTCTGAAATACAAAACAGGAACACCCTTATAGGGAGTAGAAGAAAAAAATGACCTGCTTGGGATTGAATGGTACAGTAAAGAATCCATTTAAATCCGTTTTAGGGTAGAAATGCATCATCTGTCAAAATCAGTTTGGGTCTGGCTACTCCTTACATGAGTAAAATCAACTTGTGGGCCCAAAACTGAAAATCAACATCACATCACGGACACTTTAGTGCATTTAGAAGGACTGTATGCATTTCATATGATGCAGTGATATTGTAGAAAACCATGGAATTTCCACAAATTCAAACCACAGGATGATAAAATGTAGTAATTCCTCACATACAAATATGCCTTCCGAAATACCATCTTCTGAGCACAAATACCATCAGAGGCATCAAACATCCCTAATAAAATGCATTTATGTTATGTATGTCCTATATATCAGCTGCTAAAAAGCAAACAAGTTAGAAACATGCTTAAACAACCCAGTCATCTTTGGGATTCTTGTACACATATATCTTACAGTGCCATATGCCCAAACTGATGTTAGTTCATGTTAGAAATTATTCAACCTTCCTCCCAAAACCCCCCTGTCAAACAGCAACATAACAGAAGGAGATCCACGAACTTTGTAAGGGTACCAACCATCTCCTCCACGCAAGACAGCACTCTCCAAAAGTGAAATAGGATGGGGAAACAAACAGCATGCGAAAGGTGAAAACCCCACTTTGAGTGCATTGCTCCCTTCTTCCCTAAAACTGATTTTCCTCTGAAAGCTCTAAAAACAGGGCATAAAAAAATACACCTGATGGCTAATACACCTAACTATACAAGTGCCTTCAAAACAGGAGAACTTCCAAGTGCCCAGGTAGGGCCCGTCCTGTATCCTTCGATGTAAACGGCAGAGTTATCATGGGTTTCAAGAAGACAGCGGTGGACCTGCTCTCCAATGGCCATTTGTGAGGGAAAGTCTTTGGAAATATACTGAACTTCGGTTAAACAGAGTTACATACTCATTGTGTGTAAGATAAACTAATTGTTTTCCCGTAGGCTTTGACTTAAACTGACATAAACAAAGCATTTCAGAATTAAATCTGACTCTTGTCTAGTATACGTTATGTATAATTTAAGAAGAGGGCAGAGAAGAGTAGATCAGTCTTAGGAGGTACTTGCAGGTCAAATTTTCAATAATTAGATGAGAATCTGAAAATGAAACTTTAAATCAACTTTAAATAAAATTAAAGTATGTTGAAGAAAATGAAAGTGACAAGTACAATTCTGTTGTTAAGCCTTAGAAGTGAAAAATAAACAGTATGAACAATAATAAATTTAATTTTTATAAACAACTGTAAGCAAGTAAAGTTTGTTGTAATATTCTGTAATAAATATTCTTTTATGAAAAGATGGATAGGGGCTTCCTAATTTTTTATTGTCTTAAATTACATACTTTCACATTGATATACTAATTTGTCTTTGCACAGCAGAGCTTTTGAAAGAAAAGCTGACACACTTAATAGGGACAACTGGGTTAAATGGGAATTTACTGGATAAAGTCAGAACATAACAAATTCTTATTTATCCAGTGTAATTAACATAAAATTATACTCTTCTCAACAGGGACTGCATGGTAAAAGGGATATCTGGTTTGCTTAGGAGGTGCCCCCATTAGCTGGATTTTTTTTTTTTTAAATGCTCTAAGCAATCAGCTAGTAGAGCCAGACATTGTCCTCAGGTAACCTCATGCAGCTGCCTTCAGTGCAAAACGCTGTCACTTCTCAGACTTCATACACTGTGATCTGCTTCCTTCCTTCACATTCGCCCCCCGAGGGACGACAGTCAAGTGCAGCAGTCCCTCCTCTCTGTGCGGCCCGGGGAGCAAGTGCTCACGTGGCATAATGTTTTAGCAGCAGGGCTGAACACGGCCCTGTGTCTTAACGAGCACGTTTTGGTAGGAATCCTTTCCAAATCCAACTGACAGGAAAACGGGTATGTGGTCACTCTAACTTTTTAACCTCACGTTTGTTTTCTCCTTGCTTACAGCACCTATTTGCTTTCGCTTTCAAAGGTATTTTTATTTTCCAAAGCTGGACAGGCATTCTGCTGTGATTTTTCTAGCAAGAAAAATCTCTCTCAAAACAACTCAGTGTTTTTTTTCTGTGTCACAAAGGCTCCCAGTACTAACATCTCCATCCCATCTCCCCACTGAATTAACTCTCAGCATTATCTATGTAACATGTACCACCACTACATGCTAGCTACAGCTGAGCATCTTTAGCTACTTACAAATGAAGAAAGTAGAACTCCAAACAATAAACTTAAGGAAAACACTAATTTTGAGGAAAAGAGAAAAAAATCCAGCAAGTTAAGCCCATGTTTAAGTACATTAACCATGTAACATAAAGGATTCAACTGGTCCAGAACAGTTAAAATTCAGCTGCTCAATGTTATGTCTTTATCCAGGTAAATTCCTACTGAAATCAACAGATGAGCTTCTAGTCAGTAACACCGATACAAACCTGAGCTACTTCTACTAAAATCAATACTGCTAACACAAATTTATAAAGGTGTGACCGTGCCCCAAATCTGACCCAAGGCAGCGATGCCTTAAGGAAGACTGACTAGGTGATTAGTAAGAAACAGCTTGCTATGGGAAAGCTCTCCGCTGGAAAGCTGTCTCCTGGCAGGCACCAAGGTCCACTGCAGCCGATCACTGTTCCAGATAGGGCTCTTGGAGAAGATAAACGCTATCGCTATTTCCCGTTAGCAGCATTAGTAAGCTACGGAGGTACGTAGTGACACGTCTCTCAGGCCGAGCATGGCACATGAACTTATTTTTTGTTTTGCTCTCTACGCCAAAGTGATTTTTTCACTAAATAAATCTTATAATCCATTTTGTGTACACATTCAACAACAGATTATTTCACAACATGACAATATGATATAACTTAGGTCAGGCACGGAGGCTTAGTTTGCCCAGGCTGTTACTAAGTGACAAAGGAATTTGGGGCATCAGTGAAGAGGTTGTATTTGTTAATTGTTCATTTCCAAACAGTGGTGGCTACAAGGGGGTTGCATTTGCTTAGTTGTTTGTTGATGGGGTTTCCTGCCTACCTCTGCTGAAAGTTGCTGGAGAAGAGCTGGCCAGGTATTTTGGTGGGAGAATCATTCAGAAGAGATTTAACAAACAGTCCAGGTACTAAGCAGACATCACTCATCTACAGCTCCAGCCTCTGATATTTCTCAATTTTTTTTTTTTTTGTTTTATACATCTCCACTTAGAGTTCACGCAGTGCAGTTATTTCCAGCTCAGATGTAAAAACCCACTAGGAAGAAACCGTAATACTTTATCCTATCAGACTAATAACGCACAGCTTATGTGCCATTTAAATCAGATATGCTTTCCCCCAGTGAACGGTGGATAAAATCGTTCTAGACTGCAGCAGATGGAACTGGAAACTTTGTCTTCCTGTTTGTATCTGGGGCACATATGATCAGTCTATGTGAATAAGGCTTCAGCAAAACACTTAAAAAAGAAGCGTATCAAGAACACTAGCATTTGCAGATAATAAATCACAGAAGAATCGCTACATTGCAGCTCCAAAATAACCACTTTCACCCTGTAAAGGGGATCAAAAACTCCAAAGTAATGAGCCAGGCTGGGCAAGTTCACTCACTGCATCCTGCAAGGGTAAGAGGAGCACGCAGAAGTCTCCTCTATGTCAACAGCCCTACTCAACAGGGAGGGAGACGTGGAGGTTTCCCAAAGCAGCTGCTGTCGAGGTGTGCTCAGGAAGGAGCAGAGGCCCGCTGCGATTGCCTTGAAGGGTGGATGATTTCCTGGTGGATCTCCAGGACCGTGCGCTGGGAGAAAAACACGCCACTCATGGTGCAGCCTGGGAACCCAACCCACACATGCATTTTCCCGGGCTTACTATCAGTTTCAGAGAGCAGGTTTATCTTCAAAGGACCTCTGCAGCAGGGAAATAGCATCCCCTTCCTTTTACAGCTGGGGAATGTAGGCACAAATATATTATTGACTTTTCCAAGGTTACCGAGCCAGAGAGGAGAACAGAAGCCAGATCTCTCTCGGTCTGCTGATCAGAACCTTAAAAACACCAAGCAATCCTCCCTCCAGTTTCAAGGCCACAAAGTCTGTGGTTTAGTATTTTCACAGAGGGCATAATCTGGGCATAAGTGAGGATGTGCAAGACAGAAAAAAAACTCTTATTTGATCTTCACAGGAAATCTTAGCCCTGAAGTAACCTTGAGGTAACAAGAACAATGAAAAACATGATTTTTACTTGCGAGTTTAACACACGAGGTTTGAAGATCATTAAAGTGTTTTTGTCTCTGAAGTGAGAACTGGTGTTTTTACACTATACTTTCAGCACAGTGGTTTTAAATTATCTCTGTAAAGATGGATACAAGCAGTTTGTTTACCTGGTTAGGAATTAAGAAAAAAAAAGCCCCAGATTTAAAACTCTCCTTGGCTTAATTACTCTTAACATTTTATTCACTTAATCAGAGGAAAGAAAAAAATCAGCTTGACTTTTTGACAGCAAAGTCAAACCAACTGGAAAATTCACCTCCTACAAGAAATGCTGAAAGGGAAAACTCCAGATAGCAACATGTTAGTGAAATGCTTTCAGCTGCAGACACAACTGTATTGTAATGAAATCTTACATTCTCTTTGACCCGCTACCTCTCCTTCCCTCCAAAAGACAGGGAAAACTGTTGGACTTGAGTACTGGTTTTGATCAACTCCTTTCCCATAGGAAGGGGCACTGGATGGGATACAGACATATAAAATCACATGCCTGTGAATTTACTTTGCGGACTACCTGCACACATGAAAACATGAAAGAAGTTATGTTAAGGTTAGAGAGTACAACTGTTTCTTCAACAGTATTTTTTTCCTTCCTTAATGCATGTTGTTAAGTCACATAAGTACTCTTAAATTCATTTCAGAAATAGGGATTACTGGAGATTACTAATAGTTTTTTTCCAATTATACAAGAAATCAGCAGCAATGCTGGGAATGGACTGGAGCTGCGAGATCCTTATTCTGCATCTCTCCGGCTCTTTTCTGAGGCCCCAGTGATCTTCTGTAGCCACTGGGAAACATGGGAAACAGTAATTTTTATATCTAGAGATCAAAGGGGCAGAATCTATTCTCTGAGGACATTAAGTCCTAATACAAGCTAAAACTAAATGCTCCTAAGTTGTTCACTGTAGGGAACTTGGAAAAGAGACTTTGTTTTGCACCATTTATAGTGCTCTGCAATCAAAAGATTTTAGAGAATGCAGAAAGACATATACATAAGTTTAGATTTGAGAGAACTGTTCCGGGCCCCATCCTAACATGATATTATATAGAAAAATAATAAAATGGACATAGATGATCTTTCATAACAAGCTTCCAGTTTTGTTTGGTTCTATTTAATCATGTATTTTGCTGTGGCCAACTGCATTCTCTCTGGTCTCTTAGACAGTGGGTTTCATGCATTCTTGCATATATTTGAACTTTTGATCATTTTCCAAAAATTCACTGCTAGTATCCTAGGCAGCCATCACTGGGTAGTGATACAGGTCATTCTGGTTCAGAATAAAAAGGAGATGAGTGTGACTGATCCTTTTTCTCAAGGCCAAATCTCATAACAAATCATCTGGAGAACTGCCAATGACTTCAATAAGACCAGAAATTGTCCCTACTGTTATCTAAAAAACTTCATCTGCCTTATAAGAATATCAGGGTGCAAATTCTCTAGCCAGACTAGATTCATTCTCCTCCAGACTATGAAAAGGAGAATCAGACAAAAGAGGAAAGGGAGGGACAGCAGTCTTTACTGACGGCTGTATGTTATTGCTCATTGAATTCCAAAATAGATGGAGGGAAAGCAGGGAAATATGAGCAGTGTTGCATCAGTTCTTTCTAAGCAAAAGTGGAAATACTACCTTCTTTTTTTTTTAGTACAATTTAGAACAGGTTTTATTATATAAATAACGTATATAATACATATATAAAATAATATATAGATATAATACTGGGCTGTTCTTGTCTTAATCCTTTAGACTTTGCTCCCAGAGTGAATGGAAGAAAATAAAGCTGGAATATAAACTACTTATGAAGTTCCTTTTTGTCAGAAAATGAAAGGACAAGGGAAAAAAAACCATGCTTTTGTTCCTTTTTTTTGAATTTCATGCTTTGGAAAAATGTCAGTATGCCTATACGAGTATGCATGTGCATGTATGCATGTCGGATTTACTGGAATGGCAAGGAAGAAAATGAGTCGATCTCAAAAGAAGCCAAGAATCTGGGACTTGAATTCTCTGACTTCGTAGTGTTGCAAGGACTTGGAATGTGACAGATACTGGCATATTGTGTCTTGCTGTGAATGAGAGCTCGACTCTGAAGCTTTACAGCGTCTCTGTTCCTAAACAGCAAAACGCACTGCTTACAAGGCACATCTGAACACTTGGGATGCGACTAGCTCTTCTTGACCTCTCCCTTTCCAGCATGCAGTGCTTACCCCGTTGAATGCCTGGCCTGTTACTGACCTTTAATTTCATAATAGGCTCATGTTGACAAATCACTTCGAAATGAGATCAACACAGATAGGTAACTCATGCTATGATACAGACAGAAAGGAGTTTTCAAAAGCTGGTGAGCACAAGAGATAAGCAGTAGTAGCATACCTAAGGAGAGCTACATGTTCAACTGTTTGCTTCTTGGGCTATCATCTTCTAAGTATTACATCATATTACTAAAGCATCTTTTTTTTTCCCTAAAAGCTTATAAAACTTTTTTGTTTTGTTTTCATTTTTGTGTTTGGGGGGGGGGGGGGGGGGGGGGCAGCAGTGTATGTGGTTTTTTTGGTTTTTTTGGTTTTTTTTAACTAGTCCTATACTTTCACTCAGTTCTATTAGGCAGCTACCTCTAAGGCAAAAGACAAAGGCAGATGGAAGGTTGAAAGAGTTTGAGAGGTACGTAGAACTAAAGAATTTCAGTCTTGAGCTTCAGACCCCATAAGCAGCCCTTTTAACAAAGCTACCTTGTCTCATTTTTCTTTATGTTAAGGGGTAAATACTTAAAGCGATAATTTAACCACAGAATGTTTGTGTTAAACAGGGGCCTCCTGCTCTCTAGTTTCTATAATTTACAACAAAGAGTTTATTAAACACAACTCTTTCTGTCTGACATTCAAATCCATCTCTGCAACACACTCTCCTCTGGATTTGCGCCACCGAATGAAATGCTTTGGAAAAACAAAATAAACCAAAACCCTGCTGTGGAAACAGGACAAATCTAGTTTCACATCCCCTGCAGAGAGAGAAACAAGACGGAAGTAAAAAGCACCAAATGGAGCTCATAAAGCTTCACTCTGATCTCAGCCTCCACATTCTGGCAGAAAGCACTACCTAAGAGATGTGCTCTGCTTCAAGTGAGAACAGCCTCCGATTGCACCGCGAGCACAAAAATATATTGTCTGTGAACAATTATCCTGAACAAACTCTGAATAAGGGAAATCTGACTACAGAATAAGGGGAAATGTGGTGGGAGGCAGGCCAATCGCCCCCTTCCCTCGCCAAGGCCTTATCTCGCACGCCAGCCATCTGTAGTAGCTGTGCCTGCGACTACAGTTTGTGGGCTCCGCTGAACCTCCTTTCCACAGACTGCCTGCATCGTGCACTGCGATGAGGTGGCAATCGTCCTGCCCATCAGAAACTGTCCACCACAGAAGGGAAGCAATTTGAGTCCTGTAACAAAACCAGTTTCTCGCTTTAGGTCCAATTTATCACAGGTAGTTGCTCATATTCCTTATAACATTCCATATAGCAGCGCATAAGCAGAAGGAAACCCATCCTAACCCACAGGTGCCATGGGGGGTTAATGGGGCTAGCATTAAAATTCACTCTTTCTCTCTCAATATATCTACAAATAAAAATAACGTATTTGTTTGGAAGTTGCTGCTCAAAACAGGAGCAGATTCTGAACATTTTGAACTTAACATGACATACCTAGAAAGAGAAGGTATACAAAGAAATGCACACCTGAGTACAGTCTTTCCATTCCTGGATCCTGGGCATCTCCTCTTTAGTTACATCTTTGAGGACAATCAACAACTTAGAAAATGTGCGTTGGGGCAGGAGTCTGTTCTGGGTTTTTTATTTTGTTTTTTATTTTTACACAGCATCCTCGTGCAGTTTGGTACATATATATACAGATGGTAAGGGAAAGAGAAAACACACAGCTACATACAGGGAGGCCACCTTGTGATCGACCAAGCTCTCATCTCACTGGTAAAACTACTCTTAAATTCAGGTAGGAAACAGCTTTTTCTGCAAGAGAGCGCAGCAGAATGCTTTGCCCAAATGCAGGAGATTCTGTAACACAATACATTGCTGACAGCTTTCTTGTGACCCCCAGAAGATCACATGTACTTCTGGAACTTCGAGTTTGGTTTAATAGTGTATTGGGCACTCTGTGTATATTCCTCATTGGGCTTTTACAGCAAGAACATCTTCGAATCCCATGTCATAGGATGGTCTCTGTTTTAGACTTTAGTCCTTTATTCCATCAGAAAGACAGTGTTCTGCCGTGATTTTTGTTGTTGTTATTGTTGTTGTTGTTAATTAATTCATTTGAGACTATTCCTTAAATTTTCATTTTAACACATTTTTGTGTGTGGGTATATTAGTCACTTCTGAAGTTGCGTACAACTGTCACTGATGTAAAGTCTTTGCTAACGTACATACACAAATCTGTTTGTATTATATATGCATGTGTATGTATGTGCATGTGCGTGTGTATGCATGTATATATTAAAAAAACAAACCAAAACCCCTTTCCAACTGCATCTTCCTCCCTCCTCCCTTCTCCATTCTGAGCAGGTTCCTGCTATCAACTGCTGGAGTGTGCTCACTCTACACCTAGAGCTATAATTATTTTGCTTTAATTTTACAAAACCTTTTGTTCCATTCCCACGAGCCCACCTGATCCTTATATTACACTTGCTCTATTAAAACACTCATGCAGAACAAAGCACAGTTGTACTGATTCATAAGTAACTCACCCCCCACCCCCTTCTCTTTTTCTTTCTAGGCTCATGCATCTTACTGCAGTTTCATGACACTGTCCCTGATGCCAGTCCATGGTCCCATTTTTGCCTTTTTTTTCTTTCTTTTAAACCATTATTTTTATGTGCTTAGGGTCCAATTACACTATTGTGTGCTGTTGTTTTGAATTGCTGTTGTTCTCAGTCATTTTATGTTATGCTCTTTGGCACGACAACAGATATAGTGCAGAGGGTGTTATGGAATTTATTTGTTGTAATCAGACTCCAGGATTGTTTTTTATTATTATTATTCATAGAGTACAAGCACCAAGGCTAGCCCTACATTTTTTCCGAGGCAAGCAGAAGACCATTTGTAGCCCAGCCTCTGACACCAGCATACCCTATCTGCAGTAAAAGGGCCCAGCAGCAGCTTAGGTCAAGGTGATTACTATTACTTGGGCATGGCCTGCATGAACCACTAGGCTTTACAGAAGACCAAACACACTGACAACATTTGCAACAGGATCTTCACAGAGGCACTGGGCATTTCAGATTTAGAAAAAAACCCGACCTCTCATAAATTATTGCTGAAAAATGGAAGGACAGAGTACAGCTCATCAGTAAAGACGGGAACAATAGAAGGGCTGTTTCATCTATTTGCCTTGTACAACAACTTCCTGGAGCTGAGACAGCCTTCATTTTCTGGCTTATAAAGCACCAAGCAGGTTGCTAGGACTAAGTAACAAATAATAATCAGCGAGAACAGTGAGGAGTGGGTGCATATGGAGAAAGTGCTAGCAAAGAGCAAATAAAATTGAGCTCTCGGTAGCCATCTTTTCAAGACGAAGAGCAGGACGTTTTGCAGTGCCCTACTGAACACCACAGGTGGTAGGTGAGTACAGGAGAAAAGACCAGGCGAAGGTGTCAGAGAAGGCAAGGAGGGAAAGGAAAATGGAGGGTGTGTATGTTTTTCTGGGTGCATGTGTAACAATGGTGAATACTAGTGATTTCTAGCAATGAAAGAGAATAACAGGGAAAAAGGGGAATGCGGCAAGGCACAGAACAAACACGGCTGTAAGGGGTACAAACGAAAGTTGCAATTTACCAAAGAATAACCGTTCTGCACATTTTATGTAGCATGTCAAATCTATCAGATTTTCTCTTATTAAATCATCATTCTACAGCAACAATCATTCTCTCAATCAATCCCCCGTGTTAACAACTCTTAGTAATGACTAACTTGGCAGGAACTGATGTTTACATATATTTTAAAGTCCTGAGCACTGTTCTGTATTTTTTGGATGTTACATTTCCTTTACGTTTTGTCTCTTATTTTTTAACCTGTTTTTAAAGGATGGATGCATTCAATTGGAAAATAAAGTTTTGTAACACACAGACAAACACTCAGATTATGTTAGCTCAGGAAATTGGCAGTGGGATAAGAACAAAACCATTCACCTCCTGATTGCTGATTCAAATCTAGCCCAAGTGAGATAGTCACAGAAGCTATAAGCCTCCCATGGTGGCTTTGTGATTTGAGATTATTTTTTATGAATCTCGATCCACTTCAGGCCAAGAACCAGAATTGCAAATCCACTGCCTCAATGAGCATTAACTGGCATCACTGCACACAGTAACAGAGGAGATGCCAAAAAACAAACTGGTCCTGGAGACAGACTTCCCACCTTATCCTGGGAACCGATCATTAAAAAACAGTGTTGGTTCATGCAAATGTGGAGCACAAGGAAACATGTATATGTCTCTCTTCGAAAGAGAAAACAAAGCAACCCACCTGTAGTCGCATCAGCTAGGTGCTGCAACATTTACCTGAAATGTGAACCGGTTCTCCAAGACTTCAGCAGTCCTAACCTTCCCCAAAACCAGATGGTGTCTTATGGTGTGCCCCTGTATCACTTCAGAGCTGAGAGACAGGGAGGGCAGGAGGAGAGGAGAATAAAGCAAAGGTTTTCCATCATAACTCCTGAGGAAGAAGCAGCAAGCCTATGAACTCCTTACCCCTTAAAATAAAAAGGGCCACAAAGTAACTGCAGGCTTCGGTCATTCTTTGGTCCACTTTTCCTGCCCAGGTAAGAGGAACAAATGAGGCATTTAATTTTGCAGAAGACCAAACCTGAGGAGTGCTGTGTTGCACTTATTTTATTTGGGACACGACTGATTAACAAAGCTATTAGCAACACTATTTCACTAAACAAACATCCTATAGCATACAACAAAATAGTGATGCCTAGGCATATTTCCCATGGCTCCTTCTTTTAGGGAGTATGAATCATTAAAATCACTGGGGAATTAGCTACTCCAGCTTCCTCCCTTAGATACATTTGCTAACCTGAGGGGGGTAAAGGTCTCAGGACCCAAGAGTAGATTTAAGTTTTTCCACCATCTGTGCTGAAGTGCAGCCAATGCAAATTCCACCTTCAGATCTGCACTCCGGTACCTCCCTGTTATGTTTCATTTCACACTTGTGATCTTTATTCCTTAAAAACAGGAAAAATGTACAGCTGATGAGCCACGTTTGCATGCAACTTGAAATTGTTCCTTCACTGGCTGTTGCTTGGACGTGCAATTGACTATTCAAAGGGAAGTGAGATGAGAAATAGAGCTGTATTTTAAATGGCCAAGTACTCCTAATTTTACACAGGGATTTTTGGAAGCAAGTGGTTCTCTTCAAAGTTTTCAGAGACATCACTGAAAGTATTCACATATACAACAAGAAAAAGTTGGCAGGAAGGTCAGACATTTTCCCCTTCCTTTGGTCTTCTTTAATTTTTTCTTCTTTTCCCTTTTTGCCAACAAGAAGAAAAGGGAAGACACTAACGAATGAAAAATGAACAAGTGTGGGTTTGATGGTCTTTGCTGAAAATAAAAATTTTAAGAAGGGGTAGCCTTACAAGTTGTAAAGGATACCTGTAAATACATACACACATGTAAATGCTTCTATCACAGCAAGTTCCAAATACAATTGGAAAATTGTAAATGTAGCTAAGTAGATAGAATAAGTACAGTTAAATTCAGCTGATAAACTGGAAGAAGCAGACAAACAATAGCTAGTAAAACTTAAGAATTTGGAAAAAATCACATCTTTTATATGAATTTAAACTTAGGATCTGACACAGAGAATGATGTTTTAATTTAGGAGTCTTAAGGTTAATAATGCTGATCCCACTGGCAGAGACTTCAAATATACACTGCATCTTTCTAAACCTTCGAAATTATTTTAAGTATGTTTTAGAGAGGCTCCAGAATCAGCCAACTTGCCAAGGGAACCTGTATCTCTGTGGAAGCCAGTGTTCAGCACACACGACTCAAAATCATAAATTACAAGATGGTTTAGTCCAGCAGAGCAAGGAAACACTACTTCAGTGAAACAGGTATGGCTTCACTGAAAATAAAAAGAAATAATTTTCAGAATACCCAGTAGACAATTTCAGCTCTCATTGAACATGAATTTTTATGGACACTGACTACACTTCAAAAAACCACTTGTGAACTTGCTCAGTGTTTTTGGGAGAGCCGATAACACCAGAGATCAAAGAGAACTCAAAACCTAAGGACAATTCAATCTGCCTTGCCTATTGAGAAGAAGAAGGTAGCACTAGCCAAGCTTAGATGCAGGAGCTGCACACAGGCCCACATTGATGTGCTGAGTGCTGTGATGATGCGCTGTGCACTAGTGTGCTTTTCAGATTGATGTGATGTGGCTTTCACAGTTTGATCAGTGAACCTGGACTCTTATGATTCTTGGTCTCTGTGGAAGCTCAGATCCTTACTCAGAGCTGGTTTAACTTACTTGATAACTGACACGTTGGGCTTGCAAGCACTGGTATTTAATCATGTTCTTCAGTGACTACACGTATGTTGGAATCTGATCATCAATTTGTGTACCAAGTGACCCACAAGCTGAGAGTCTTTACCGAGTCAGAGGACGCAGACATTTACCGTGACATTCCCAGGACAAGGTGTTCACCAGTATGGATAGTAACACAGCAGTGAAAAAACCCTGTTCAGATACTTCCTACAGGAGAAAGTCTCAGATGAAGAAAGAGTACCCAAAGTGAAGATGCCATCACATATACATGCCAGATTTGGCATTGACATAGTATCTGAACCTAGAGAAAGATTTGAATTTTACAATTAACTTCACAATTAGTTTCTCAAGCTGCACAGAAAGCAGAGGAAGTTCACTTTAGGCATATAAAAGGAGACAATAGTAAACTTTTGAAAAAACATTATAGGGAATAATTGTGCTCTGGAGGATTTATTTATTTACTAATGCAAACAGCACACACTGAGATAACATCTGGCAATGTTTATTACAATGAAACCCAATCAATACTTCTGTCTACTACAATATCTGTCCACAAAATAGTCATTCCTCCTGGCACCCACAAGAAATACTCAACTATCTATTATAGTAGCCTTTGTCAGCAAAAAGGGAGGTTGTCACCTTAATTCTTCTATTCGAGACCCAAGAGAAGACAAAGAATTAGATGTACCTCAACACAAGAACGATGGTGGAAAATTAGAGAGAAAGTTAGAGACAGATGCAGCTTGTAGCATTGCAAAGAGCACACAATTCATCCCTATAGAATTTCAAAAAGCAACAGATCCCAGATCTTTTTTCTTGTGCCTCAAGGAGTTTAAACTTAGGGCAATCCATTACTTTTGCTAGTGAGCTACCAGGCCTTTTGTGGCATTTTAGAGCTACAAGTAAAGGCAGAAATTTTGACTTCTCATTTCCTTTCAAAGTCAGAATTCTAAAAGAAGTGATACTGAACCTTCCCACATAATTAAAAAGCCAAAAATAAATTTGTTTTGAAAGTTCTGTGTATTAGAATTTCCAAGTAAGCCCTTCCATTCTTTTCTATTTCTATATTTGCATTATTGCATGTCACTGTAGAAAAACTAGCAGTTTTGTGCAATGAAAAAAGTCACTAAGCATTAGCTTAGTACTTACTGAACCTTCACCTTTCCTAAACCTAAGTGCCTCCTGCAGTCTAACAAACAGATTGACATGCAGTAAGACATGCATTACTACTTATGTATCATGAAATTAAGCAAAAAAATAACAAAATCACACAAACCCAAAATCAATATTATTTTTCATCCTTACATTTTTAATTGCTATAATTTGCTTTTGTTGAAACAGTCATTTCCAAAGAAAAACTATACATCTGATTAATGTGACTATACATAAAATAAATGTACATTTGCCCCTATTTAATTTCACATTTTGCTGGCTCACTGTTCAAGGTATTTCTATTTGTACAGGGCCTAGAGGTAAAATAAGACCTTCTGTGCTACATCAAGTCCTGAGGCATGAGCTATGTTCAGAAGTTATTGTGGTGATGTGTTACCTTTTTCCCATAAAAACTTCTCTTTGACAAGATAATTGGGATTGTAGTTATGAAGTGGGGAGAGTGGGGAGGCGAGGGGACACAATTTGTTTTCCTCTCTATTGGTCTAGATCTACTGGGCAGAGGAAAGCACATTTTAGTTTGCACTAGTAAACTGAGCAGCCACCGTAAGCACAGCAGCATCGAGGATGCCATTTCTGTGATGCCTATTCTTATAATTTATGTTAGGTAAGATTTGCATTAGGATTTTTTGTTTAGCTTCTTACCGTTTCTTGCTCTCCACACCATCAATATCTTACTATAACCTGAAGGTCCTAATGACGTGGCCATTAGGAATGAACTGGGGAAGAATTTTAACAATAGTGCTATATTAGCAAAGTGGCCAAAGACACAAAACCTGACCTTCCAAGCATTGAAACTGGTGAAAATCCCACTAAAGTAAATGGAGACCCTACTTAAAGGGCAACAGTACCACCCATCTTTAATATTCATCCATCACTGTCAATTTAGCCACATGAATTAGTGCTAGACTTGCAAATACACAGAATATTTGACCTACCTTTAAGTGAGAAGACTGAGATTTCAAATGTGCAGAACAAGCTCCGTTATTTTTTTCTATATTAAAACAAATACAGGCCAAATACGGACTTAGTTCTGAAAGCTCTCAACACTGAGAAAGATCAGTGCAGGAGTTGCCATTTGCATATCAGTTCTGCAGAGGAGTAGAAAAGCCAAACTGAGACAGAGACTGGGAATTTTACACCTGGTTTCAGTGCAAGCAAGAGCCCAAGCCCAGTCCAGCAGAGGACCAGTTTGTCTGAACTGCATACCGAATTTGCCAGTTCCTCATCAGCTCCACAAAAGAAAGAACTGTTTTGTAAGCTAGTATTAAAACTGGGCTAGATAAAGTGGGAGAGGGGAATGATTTCTAACCATATAGTCTTATAAACTTTCACAAAAGAACTCCAAACCACCTAAAATTAGGAGATTAATAACAAAATAAACCTTCATTCAACCACTACTGGGCAAAACCATGCATATGACAACTTTTATATCACTTTGATATTAAAACAGGGTAAATCTAGTTGTTTCAAAAAAAAAAAAAAATCTCTCTAAAGAAAGCATGATGTATTTATTTTCCCAGTGTAAATCCTTTTCCCCTACATCAGCTAGGGAAAGTCCTGTGTTTCCTCCTGTACCTCGAGGCTGACATGACGGCAGACAGAGCAGCCGGTGTCTGCCCCTTGCCAGGGGCAGCACTGCTGGAGAAGTGGGAACAGATGTATATGTGTAAATGCATCAGGCATACCATAACCCACCCTATGTAAAGGGGCAGCTCAAGGACACATACTCGCAACGCATCCTGGATTCACCGAAAGGAACGTGGAAGAATCTCACTGACTTTATTGGGGCCAGGATTTCACTCTATCTGTAAAAGTGATCAGAAAATGGCTGCACTCAATACAGAAATGGTGTGCAGAGTTCTGGCAGGGATTGCAGGTGATACTACGGTTGCATAACCTCTCTGGGCACTACAAAGAAAACTTGCTTTGTCACACCACTTACCTGCAGCCCTGAATTTCACCGAGTTCAATAGCCCTGAGTTGCCAGCTCTAGGAAGCAGCAGGGGGGAGTTACAGGCAAAGTGCTATCCTCTTCGGACAGTGGGATGAAGTACTGGCAGCAGCAGAAGTGAAACTCAGTGTTTCACAACATGGATATTCAGGCTTCCTACCATCTCAACAGAGAAAAAGCAGAAGGAAAAGTCTATTATCCTTTCTAGACTTCCACCAGCGCAACCATGATTAATCACAATGTGGCTTTAAGAATTAGTTCAGCATTAAATAAGGAACATCTATTTTGCTATACAGTATATTTCTTTCACAAGGTTTTCTAGGTATAAGGAGGCTTAAAGAATAACTACAATATGGTATAGATACATTCTAAACATTATGACAGAGACAGTGTAGGAGATTTTTAGAAATTAAATGCTTTTAAATGTAATTAAATCATAATAGAGATAATCACATAGAAAACTGTGCCCCTGACAGTCTGACAATGCAGGGACATCAGAAATGTTTTCCACCATCAAAGGCACGGGAAATCTATGCCTATCTCACGTTGCTGAAAGTCAAATTCTATAGGGGGATAGGAAATGTATTTTAACAGCTGATAATTTCATTAAAAGCAAAATTTACCTGGCACATTTGGAATTCTCTGGGACACTACACGGCTGCAGTAAGAAAAAGATCCTTTCTGTGTTTCTTACTGGTAAGACATCCTGTCCGTGGAAGAATCACCGAGCCTTTAGCCTCTAGAGCTTCCCTTTGGCTGCCCCCACGTTGCACTACACCCAACAAGATCCTTCCCTTTGCCCTTAATACATCCCAAGTACAGATAAAGGTCCTAACTCTGGGGTTTGAATTCCACTCGGAGTCAAGCACCTAAACGTTATTCCATCTAGCTTTAAAGCCCCTAAAACAGATTTGGACCTGGTAGCAAAGTGGCCTTTCATCATCAATTTCTGTATCTCTGCAACAGTCTAAGACTTCACATATGAGAAAAGAATGAATTTTTGAGAACCCCAGAACTTCAGGGACTATCTGAATGCAAAGCTTTGGTTCAGTACCACTCCAAAAACATACACATTAATGTAAAATGTTTTATATTTGTTATAGAGTATAATCATACATACTAGTTGTGATTACCTTCCTGCATTAAGAATTCTGCTGAACTCTTGCCAAATGACAGTTCCCTGGACAGGGCAGGAAAACACTTGAGGTGACCATGACTGGTATCCTGAGGGAACTAAATATTTGCTAGATATCTAGAGTTGTACTAATATCTGAATGTTTTCTTCAGTGCAGTTCTAGAGCCACGTGTGTCAGCACATAGGCGCAAGGCCACCACAGCATAACAAAGACTGGTAAAGTGAACAGGAGTTTGTCATGGCAAACAAAATGTCTTTGTGAATGGCAAGTGTGATCAGAATAAGGGCAGATGTAGCTGTAAAGAGCAGTATTTTCTAAGCCACACATACACGAAGAAGCTGAGAAGTAGTAATATGTCAATTTGTGACACAGGAAGAAACAGCAAACTGTCATTTCTGGGGTGATTTTCACATGGCCAAGAGGCACCAGAACAAATTCAATAGCACCAAAGCCCTGACAAAAGTAAAAAGCATAATCCTTTCGTTCCTGCAGGACTGAAACAATTATGAGGAATCAAAACTCTTATATTCAGGTGCCATCCATGAGCATCAGTACCTACAGCAACCTTGCCTATTGACTCAGGGATTTTTCACTTCTAATCATGCTATATTTCCCGTCAGGTTGATACACTAATGTAATTCTATAGCCTCTTGGTCACCTGATTCCTGCGTCCCTCAGCATCCTCTCTCTGCATTCTTCAGGCTTGTGTGATGCCCCAGCCGCTGGAATTTCCCTCTAGTTGTTAACTGCATCCAGGCAAAAGCTGTCATTTACTCACTAAGTCTGCCCCAAAGGGTGATCATTTTATAGTTGTTTGCTTCAGGAATCCAGCATCACTTGTTCTGGAGAAGTGACAGCTGCTCAGACATAAGAAGGTTAGTTGTGTATTAAAACAGGGCAAGAGACATGACAAAACAGATTACCCTCCTTGCTCGAAACCCTAATGAATGGAAAAAGAAACTGGGAAGAGATGAGAATTCATCTGCCTCTGGCTCTCAGACTCTAATGTTCAGCAGATTTTCCCATTGATGGTCTGATCTTACAAACTATATAACACAGAAACTGTGCCACTATACCCTACCTAAATGAACTGGGACTACAGGATCATGACCTACACTGGTTCATATTCAGAGAGGACATGCAGTGATCTGGCGCACAACTGCTATCATTGCTGCTGGGAAATATATACCTAATTCCTTGAAAAGGTTCTGCTGCTAAGAGTCACGGGATTCTTGATTACTTATTGCCAGTCTTGAAAGAGATTAGAACACTCTTCCATTTTACAAAAGATTTTCCTTATTCAAAATTTCCATGAGAACATTACATGAACTAGAATGAAATTTCTAAGGAAACATCATGAAGACAACTAAAAAAACCCACATCTGTCAAAGAAAGCAATGGGTTCAAAAAAATTTGTTAATGGAGGTTCTGACTCAGAGGTGCCTTCAGTTATTACTAACACCAAAACATCTTGCAAAGCCAAATACTTTTCCAACGGCCTTTAACGGCACAGACTGATCTGCCAAGTGCTCACTATCTCCAATCCGGCTATCTTGCTGCCAGCTCCAGCAGGCTCCTAAAGGAGAGAGGTATAAGAGAAGGAAGCAATGAGCAAGAACTAGGTCCTTTTAAATCAAAATGCTATAGGATGATGATGCATATACAGAACAAAAGATGCTGGAGGAATTCTTTTGTCATGAGGAAATACAGGACTGTTAAAATATAGATGTGAAGGACAGCATTCCCTGTCAGACTTCTGAAGGCCCTGCAGAGCGTGCACTGGTACCAAAGCCATGGATATGTCAGCCGTGGAGCTCTGTAGATGATTTATTTTTTAAAATAAATAAATAAAAGAAATATTCTGATCTCTCTCGTGCCAGTGGAAACTGTTGAAAACAACAGACCAATTTTGACACAACTGAGATTAAAGTATCTTCTAATCTATTACCTAGGTGCAGGGGCAATGACGGGAAAGAGGGCAATAAGAAGAACTAGATCCTCTATAGTAAAATTCAGAGTTAGGCCACTTACACTAATGAAGAAAACAGACCAGAAAGTTTGGGTAACTTACATTCATCAGACTGCCCTACATCAGACTCTGGAATTTGAAATGATTCAGTGAGAGTGTCCTCAGGGACACTGATGTAAATATAGAATAACCACAATGCCTTTCTGTGGAGTCCCTCCCATTATACACTGGTTTAGCTGAAGAATTTCATTTCGGATAGGACAAAATAAGAGTACGAAGGCTTGGAAAAGGCCAGGTCTGTGTTGCCTTTTTTCGTTTCGTAGCTTATCTGATGATATCTCTGGTCTAAGATAACTTTCCTTGCTCAATAATGTTTAGTCTTTCTTTTATCTTGAAGTAGAGCAGCAAATGCTTTGATAAATGGAGTGAAAGATTTTCCACTTTCACCATAACATCTTCAGGTGCTGAAATGCTGAAGTGTTTTACAACTTACTAAAGTAATGCTACTCAGGGAATCAATGCTAATATTCCCATGTCTTTTTAATATGAGTGAATCACAACCCATACTCCTTTATATACTAAAGCAACCACACACTGGAGAGCCATTTTCCTATCTTCATCTATTGTGGCCGCTCTTCTGCAAAAACAAGAGCTGCCACCTATGAAAAAAGTCAGGATTCTACCCATTTGCACACTACAACTGATGCCCTTAACGTACAGACCTACAACAACAAACAAAGCCCCACACAACCCCTCCACCTCCCAAAAACCCCAAACCTTAAACATTTGCAAGAAAACAAAAAAAGCACGAAGAACTTAATCAACAATCATTCCCAACTCTTTTTTTGTGCTAAGTTGTGAACGGGACTGATTAAAACCAACCTGACAACCAACAAAATTTTCAGGCTGGCCAACTGCATTTTGAGATTTGCAGTTTCATTAAGTGAAAATATCTTTCAAGGATATTTACATGAAAATTCAGAAAACAGAGACAATTACAAAGCCCCCAATCTCCTGAGACATTTACCTTTTTGTAGCAGGCTTTACTCCAGCCTCGTTACATATTTGCTCTGATCATCAATCCTATTTGCAACTTTCAACTGTCTCCATGATCTGTGTCAGAGGCCTTTGTATCAGGCAATACCTGGAGTGTCTCCATTCATCCAAATTTTAACAACCGGTAACTGAAACAAATAAGCATTTGTGCACCAACTGGAAAGGAACCATGCAGACTCACTGCGACTGAAAATCTGTCCTTCGGTGTCTATACAACTCCCTCCCTTGTCCTTCTCTAAAAAAAGAAGGGTCAAAGCAAAATGCTGGCAGCCCAATGAAATCTTTGAAGAGACAGTATGGTTTCAGTTATGAGAGGATGGAAAAATGAGAACCCTGGGGATCTTTTGGGAACATTAAGCTTTATTAATCAGGAATGTATTAGCCACATACCAACATTCCCAAACGGTACACTGAATCAGAGAAACGCCAGGGAGCAACAGAACCCATCCAGGCTGCTCTTCTGCCTTATGGCAAGTTCTAGCACGCCCTGAGAGATGGTTTTCCAAGCCACTCCTTAAAAAAGAAACCGCCCGTGCTTCCACAGTACCCACAGGTCGTGTGTCCCAGCACTTTACAACTCATACAGTCAGAACATGGTTCTTAATATGTAACTCGGTAATTTTCACTGCTCGTTGAACTGATTTCTTTAGGTCTTTCTCCCAGTGGATATGAAGAACAATTAATCACTGTGCTCCTGATTATAACTTTTCACTCACTAGAATATTTTTTTAATATTCTCCTTAACACACAACAAAAGCAACACTTTCAGAAGCATATAATGCTACGTAGGGCTCCTACATATCCTCTTGCCCCTGGGCCACACAACAATCAACCAGTTTCTGCTTTCTCAATAATTTTAACACTAGGACAATTTCTGCCTTGACAAACATTTTTGACCTCTCCACATTTCCACTGGGGTTCCACAGGTAGAAATCAGGGCAGAATTTATCCCTGTGAGTTTCTGGATTAATGCCTTGGTATAGAAAGGGGAAAAGGCAAAATTAATTCTCTTTGTCAGTGCTAACACAATTCCTTAGTGACAATCAGCCCCAAGACATTGATCTTTGTTCAAAGGAAGCACACTTCCATACTTATTTCACACTTGCACATGTCTTCTCTAGCGTAGCTTCTACAAGCCAGTATCTTCTGCATGAAAAAAAAAACGGCTTAACAAACTATTGAGGGCTTACATTTTGTCAGAGGAATACGAACTGGGAATTTGCAGGGCTCAACAAAGCCCATCTTAGACATGAAATTCTAGTTAAAACAGCAAGTTACAGGAGGGAAAGACAGATTCCATATCCATCAGGAACTGCGAGGATTCTTGCGCTGTAAAGTACACGGTAGGGTAGCTTGTTTGTTGCTTCAAAACTCTTCCTTCATTTAAAAGCACTACTGTGATGGACGAAGCCCTTCTCAGCCCTGACATCCTGACGCTACACATGCAGCATGCACTCTGGGATGCCAGCTTACTGTGTCACACTGGCTTGGGTTCTGCCTGTTTCTTTCCTTATGCCTGCAAGCTCAATTGAACTTATGAAAATTCAAACTGTCTTCTGTCTGTTTCATACATCATCAGCAAACAATCACTGGACAAAATGAATTTGCTCTCTGTAATTTGGAGGCTACACAAATGTCTCTGCTGTACAATACAAAAAAAAAGGGAATAAAGTTTGGTATGCAAGGTTAATTCAGCATGGAGGAAAGTAGCAGAGAAACAGACGGAGAGAGAACACAAACAATAAAATACTCAACAGTGGGGAGAGTGACATGAGAAATACTTCTGTAAATTGGAGTTGGCCTTGATACCTTTGAGTGATGGAATTAAACAAAGGCACAAGTGAGTTGTGAAAGATCACCCCCATGAGTGACTGTATCTCCATCCCTCGTGATTTGTCTACACAATATACTTATTAATAATAACAATGGTTACTATTTCTCCTCTAAGAGCTTTGCAAACACAAACTCAATAATGTTCACAGAGCTGTATCAGTTTGAACCAGATTGAAAAAGTGATCTGCTGAACAAGGCACAGCGAGGTTAAATGACTTGTCCAATGCCACTCAATGACCCAGCACCCGTTAAGATTAAAGCACCAGATCTCTTGGTCAGTAATCAGATCACAAGGCTGGATAAGGCAGAAACCTTGACAAACTTGTATTTTTAACAAAAATAATGTGTCGTATACTCCTTATTGGCCTTAGCCAATGGCAATGTAACTAAAACCATTGCTCTGAAAGCACATCCAGTGCGTCTCTTGTATAGGTTTTCAGGTTGCGCGTACAGAATCTTTTTCTTCCACATACAATACGCTGTCATTGTCTCGTTCTAAAATCAAGCAGATGCTGAATGCGAGCAGAGGTAACTCCTCGTGCTTGACTTAATCCTATTTGGGGTTAGTTGCAAACAGCACAGTACTTAACCACATCCTTAAAGTTAAGTATTTGAGTAGCCCCATGGACCTCAATGGATCTGCTTGCCTATCAACCCACTTAACTTTAGTACGTGGCAAAACAAGGCCAGAGCACCCAACATAGCAAGAATCCAGCCCACAGACCTTTCTCATTAAGAGCATGCCTGCCCTACATTTAGAAGGCTGTGTTTTTATGCAACTGCCTGCCAGATGTTCACGTGTTGCTTCTTCTAATGCCATGTATCAAGTCAAGCATATTTTTATATTAGCCGAAAATTTGGCCCATCTTATATTAATCAGTTGCTTTAGGGACATCCCTGCCCTAAAGCAAGTTTTCCACCCTTCAATTAAAGAAATCCAATTCAAAAAAACCAGAAGACTACCAGAGCATGGCTTGCCTTTTCTTCTTGCTGTTTTCGGGTTAATACAGGAAAGCTATACTGGGAAGTTCACTTTATTACAGTTCTTACAATTATAGACACCTGATTACAGCAAACATACATAGGAAACAAAGGAAATCCTTAAAGCATACTTTCCTCTATAAAGAGGGTGCCCCCATTTTTATTGTGCCAAGTTACTAGTTACATGGACACAAGATATAGCAAGAATCACATCCTCATTTTACAGCATACATGCGCATACGTACAAGTTCCCCCACCTTGTTCTTCTGTATTCCAGAGACAGGCTGTATGCAAAGGCTACAGAACTTAGGAGCAGCTAGAAGTTCACAGGTGGGGGGGTTTGGGGTGGTTTTTTTGTTTGGTTGGTTGGTTTTGGTTTTGGGTTTTGTTTTTTTTTTTTTGAAAAAGCAAATGACACAAGAAACTCAAAGATTAGAAACTTGGACCTTTACTTCATGGAATGGAAAGAAGAACTGGGCAGAACAGAACAGACTTGGGAGTCGTGATCCCACACTCCATTCCCAGTTTGACTACTGATTTACTCTGACCTTGAGCAAGCTGCTCAACATCTCTGCCTTGATGTGCTTGCCACCCTTGATAAAAAAAAATAAAAAAATATTTCCTATACATGAGTTTTACAGTTGTGTATTTATCTCCCCTCCAAAGCCTAGAGTCTCATATAACTAAAAAAAGCCCATTCCAGCCAGCACCAATCATCAGGCCCATATATTGCTACCTGGTATTTTGCCTTAGTGTTGTCCATGCAGGACTCACTGACCATCTGGATCCTAAGGATTCAAAGAACTTGCCTTAATTCAATTCTCACTCTGCTGCTGCATTTTGGAAAGAGAATTACTTCTACTTTCCAACAAAAATTCTCCTGGTTGTTCACACAAAATTGCAAGACAACATTGAAATTCTGTACTCACAGATTCAGAAGTGTTCCCCCGTTTTTCCCCCAACACCTCCCTTTAAATTGCTGCTGGACCCAGCAAATCCACGAGTGTTTTCAACTCAGCTCACCAGCGTTATTGCAAGGTTAACCTCTGGTGGCCAGGGAAGCTGCTCATATTCAGGAATGATGAGCAGAAAATGTTAAATACCATTCACTGGCCGCAGCCTGCAGTTAATACACAATATTTAAACAACACAATGGCATGGCCCTTGCCAGTAATGTAAAAACACAATGGAGTAGAGCCAGAATGGCACAATCTGCCTGCCTGAGTCATGCTTGGCGCTCCACGCTGGAAGGGGCATGCATTAGCTGCCCACAGTGTACTGTACCCTTCAGCTAGTTTAAAATAAATCATTAAAATACAATTTAAAAAAAAAGGGGGGGGAGAGGGGGGAAGGAAGGAAAAATCCCATGTAATAGTTAAAATATTTTAACACTGAAGTACAAAAGTACCACTTTGGAAGAAGGCTCTGGATTTCATTACAGACTGCACATTTTGATCTTAAACAAGAAAACAAACCAACTTTACTTTGTAATATTCCACAGCTTTGTTCTGTCCAACTAAAATCAATTTTTTCCCACTATCTACAAGCTCCTGGATTTTTATTCATATATTATTTCATTAAACTCAGAGTATCTGAATCTACTATATTTTTCCAATCCTCTTTTGCATGCCTGTTGTTCAGCCACTGGAGTTCCAAATCTTAATTATTGTCCCAAATACATTCAATAAACAGATTCTAAATAAGGGTAGATCAGGCTGATGTACAATCTGACTTGCATTTATGGAATAACTATGCTCTTAGAAAGAGACTCCTTTCTTGCTGAGAGACGTAAGACATTATTTTGATTGTTTTGTTGTGTCACAGCACAGATGAATTAGGCATTTCTGCCTTCATCTACACTCTAAAGCAGCTGAAGCCCCCTGTGATGTCATCAGAAAGTTGTTTGGTTTTTTTCTTGTATAAAGGAGAAGAATTTGTTATGACATCACAAAAAGAGAATAAACTATATTTTATGCTATAAGGAATCTTCTGCTACTTTCTGTTATCTCTGCACCAAAGTGCAGAAATCCTCACTGACAAAGCGACAGAACTGTAAGTCAACAAACACAGAGATGCACACTACTCCTAATAATATTCAAAACAAAGCAGAAAAGAATGATCTATTCAGGGGTCTGAAATTAAAGATCTGCAAGATGTAAGTTCAGTTTTAATTTTTAAATAAAACATCCTTTGAAATTCTAAATCCCATTCAAGGGGACTCTGACCTTCATCCAAGACCAGCCACTGTGCTAACACTTTGGATGCACATAGAGGAAAAATACGGACAAAAGGTACCGGAAAAGCTTTTACTTACAGGAATGCAGTGCAGCTTAATCTTTTTGTTTTTAAGGTGCAGTGATTTCAGCATCTACAATGTAACTTCAGGCAGTCTGAAAAGAAACAGGTTAAAATCTCTTTCAGTTATAATTGGTATTTCAGATTTAATTAAAAATTAAACTTTCATAATGTTTCACCATCCAAAGCAATGCATTATCAGTCAAGCGTAGCCTTTTTTTTTTTTTTTTTTTTTTTTTGTTAAAAGAAGCTCTTCCCAGAGTAGTTTGCAATGAAAGAAGAAGGGGAAAAAGGCAATTGAGAGTAGCAAAATATATTTTTTCAGCAAAAGATCTCTGAATAACTTGGAAAGAAGCCTTCTGCCACTTAATTTTAACAATCAACCTTATACTAATTAAAAAAAAAAGAAGCATCACAATTAAAGAAGACAGAAAAACACCATCACATACCAATGACTGTGAGGGGAAAAATGTTAATTTCAGCAAAACAAGGACATTGCTAGGACCAGAACATACGCACCAAAAGGGAAAATATGGTTTTACATAATGCCAGCCAACAACATTTTTTTAAAATTCATTCTACAGCATGTAGCACTTTCAGACTGTTGCATGGAGGAGCAGAGAAAGACAAGTTCAAAAAGAGGAAAGCTGTTTTTAAAGTGTACAACGCAAAAGGTCCCTTGAATCCTTTTGTTAAGGGATACGAAGTAGCTACTCTATAAACCCATAAGGTTTCTTATCGTGTAAAATAAATGTCGTTTTACTGTGCAAAACAGATGATTAAGAAGTGGTAGCTGTAGACATAGCATCCGAACAGATGCAAAAAAAAAATGTTTTTTTTTTTTTTTCAAAATGCAGTTGGAATGACAATAAAACTCCAGGGGTTGCACCATAAATATGAGTTTAAATGTTAGACTAGAGTTTAAAACCTGTGGTTTTAATTATATCTAATTATAAAGGCTCCAAAACCAGGAGAAATGAGAAAAACAAAAATTATTAATAATAAATTAAAACAATTTTGCAATAGGTTGTCAGGATTTGGCCCCATAATAACAAACCATACAGCAATATACACAGACACATACAATGTACCAATGATTCATTAAAGGAACAAATCAAAACTTGATTGTATTTTATTTTTAAAAGGTGACAGCAGAACTTGCCTAATTTACCCCATTCAAAGTCAAAGCTATTCTCTTCACCAGCAGCACACTGACAGAGATCTGCAAATAAATCCTGGATGCAAATCTAATACTGATTTTGAATGTCCCACAGGCTGGGGGCAATTCCTAAGTGAAATTTTTTCTTTGTTCTCCCATGAGTAAAAATCCAGTTCTTCAGACTTCAGTGTCATATGAGCCTTCCCAATCCGTCCCCACAGATGTTTAAAAAGAAATGCATTGTATCAGACCATATACTGTCACACGAACGTGTTCATACACACATTTATACCACAACGGGAATGAGCTCAGGAACTTATTTTGGGGTTGAACTTTTCCACTCTGTCAAGATGAGAGGTATTGAAAAGCAGGAGGCAAAGCAGAGATCATGGAAGGGGACAGCTCAGCAAGAATTATCAAATCTTACACAGAACCAATTCTTGAGCATTCAAATGAAGGAACAAGAGCCTCCTGACAGAGGCACTAGGACGATACTGCCACAGGTTAACCTTCATAGGCTTGGATGAAATTTTTCTTGAAGGAACCATTTGAGAAACGTGTTCCTTGTCCTTTAGACAATCTTTATATCAAATAACTCTCCTTCTTTCTCCTGACTGGCATCTAGTAAGATAGACAGAGGAACTGTGGAGAAATCCAGGCAAAAAAATGATAAACCCATCAGAAGTAGGCAACAGCACAACTGCCAGGTAAGTGATAACAGCTTCAGCCTCTGAACTTCCATTTCTTTCCCTTCTTTCCCCTTCCAAATTTACCCCTTTTCTAACATCTTCAGGACTGTAATGCTGGCTTGCTGGCAGGGAAGGAGAGGGGCAGTGGTATTTGCAATCCAAAGCTATTTCTTTTAATGAATGCAATGAAAAACTGACCTCAACTGAGAAAACAAAGAGCATTCACTGAGGGTGAAATGTATCCCTGTATAGAGAGCCAGCATAAAGACTGCACCACTGAAGCCCTATTCCGATGACCTAAATAGGAATAAATTGGTGCATGGACTTCATCACAGTGAATGTTGTCCAAAACCCCCATTTTCTTGTAGAGAACGAGGAAGCATTTAGCCCTCTCCTATCAAAGCACAAAGGTACAGCACCCCCTTCCCATGCTGGGCACCATCCTGACAACCGCTTTTCGATGTATTTTCCTAGTAGTTTTAATCTGAAGTCCTCCCTGCTTCGTGTACATTCTTCTGATAGGAAAGGAAAAGGAGGAAATGCAACATCTAGCGTTACTCTGCAAGTTAAGCACCAGGGCATAGTGCCTGCAGATAAAGCGGCCCCTCTCCTCTAGGCAGGCGTAACTGGCACACGCTACGATCCACCCATTAAAAGAAACGGAGCCTTGGAAACAGCTCGCTGTGAGAGCATGTTCGCTGCCATCTTGAAAAACTTCAATTAAACAACTGTAGCTAACAGAACACCTGACATACAACACACACAGCCAGAGCATCTTAAAGAGCTATTTTGGCTACAAGTTGGAGTTAAACCCAGAGCAAAACCTACAGAAAACCTCATTAAACTCAGAATACCAATCATTGCCACTTCAGTAACATCCTCCTTTTACAAACTGTGACTTTGAGATGAAATTATTTAGACAGGTATGCATGAGCGAGAGGCAGAAATGGAGGCAGCTTCTTAAGCAAGAGACCCGCATTCCTGTGCATGGGTAAGCATGCTTAGCACTGCCGGGCAGGAGAATGTTGTCTGAAAGGAGTGCCCTAATCCCCTTGTGGAAAGCAAGAGACATGGCTCAAGAACAGCTGGTGAACTTCTGCTTAAGAGAGGCCCAAGAGCTGGAATTGCAAGAATGAGGAGTATGGCAGGTCAGGAACGAGGTATATTAGTAGAGTGTTAACAGGACAGCAAGTGTTAGCTCTTAGTAAAGGCTTTAAAAACAATTATCAGAAGGTAAACACATTTCACTTTGCTTTCTCGTGATTCTTGCCTGCCATAAAGTTTATGCAGAGCCTGAAAACTGTGAGAGCAAAGCTGCTGACTGTACAACAACCGAAATTCATTAGCAATATTCCACGACTTGTATGGCACCTGACTCCACTGTGCCTGACTCATGTTTATGGTCTAGTCCCCCACTTTCATAAGAACTACATTCATTCCACCTAAAAATTAAAGAGAAGAAAAAAGTATCATTTATTATTGGAAAACATTTCGGAAGATGTCAGCTTTCTGCAACTTCTTAGCAATAAGGAAGTTCTATATCTGTAAGGGTTTGATTTTCCTTGAATACCTGAAGTCAGCTCGAGCAGGTTAATGAGAATCATATACAGTTGATTAGTTATGAGGAGAGGGAGGCTAGGAGAGAATACAGCACAACACTTATTGATACCTTTTGAATTTTCTACATAGAATTTACCACATCAGTCAATTGATCTTTTTCGAAGTACTTGCTCATATCATTGCTCTCACTTCTGGAACTGCAAATCAATGATGAAGCAACTGCCACAAATAGCTATTCACAGAAAGTAAAATACTGATGTTCTTACTCAGGAAAAAACTCATTGATTATATTAAGAAAGCCTTCTTCAACAACCAGGGAAAGGGAGGGAAGGAAAAAAAAAACCCACCAACAAAAAAAATCAAGCACATTACCTTCAAGAGAATTTTCAAATAAGCTCAGGGGCCAGTCAAGAGACTGCATTCCAACTTCAGAATCCAAATAATGACTTAGGATATGGCCCAGATTACTTTCTGGCATTTTAGGTTTGAAAACATAAGCAGGGCCGTGGACTAATTGTGTCACAGAAATCAGAGAGGGAGGTCAATGCTGTACAGACTCCTCATCTAACAGCAAATAAGCAAACTTTGAAATTGGAACCAGTATAGACACATCAGCACAATGCTCTGTCTGGGCTCATCAGTAATGCAAAAGAACAAATCTTATTAACATAGATATAGCATTACACTACGTCTGCTTTTTGAAGGTGAATGTGCTTTAGTTGGTATTAGTTCTCTATAAACAGGTTTATTTCATCACCATTCTCTTGTCTTGAGGGGATAGAATAAAAAAGAAAAAAAAAAAAGTAATGCCTGTGCTTAAAGAATCCTCCCAAAAAGGAATGTGTTCCTGAATTGGAGCCCTTTGTACACTTTCAGAAGTACACAGGAGTCCTGGTCATTTCCAATTCTGTCTTTGAACTCATGGTCATTTGTATGGTATAGCAGTGCTGAACTGCTTCTTCCTAACCCTAGGACTGTGGCTCAAACCAGGGTCACAGGGCTGCTGATTGGAGAAACCTGTTTTTTTTGTGATTTAGTAAAACAGGAGCAGAGGACAACCTACAGCATTGTGCTGGGATTGAGGGTTCCTGCCACTGCAGGAACGGACAACAGGAGACCAAAGGCTTCTTTGTCAAAATGGTAAATCTCCATCTGTTACTTGTTGACTGCAAAGCTGGGTGCTCACAGAGATTTCGTCTTCCTTATGGCATTCATCTTTTGAGTTTACTTTCCCAGTGAAGACTGTAACCATTACAAATTTTAATTTCCAAACCACGGCTGTTTCAGCTAGAAAAGCATTTTAATCAGGAAAAGGTGTATTTTTGGCTACTTTTCACACACCCCCCCAATAGTGTTTGAACTATTTTCGTTCAAGTATGAAAAATACTGCCTTTGGGCAAAGACTAACACTCCTTGAAATCTGGGTTTCAGGAAGTTACAGACACTCAACTGAATAAAAGCTGCTATGCATAATCCACCCTAATGGTCACTTCGAAACAGGTACTGGATGCAATTTCACCACAAGGGCCCTCATACCTGTTAAAGGTGTTGGATCCCGCGATAGCACAGTCCACCCCTCTCATTTATTCGTACTGCTAACAGAGTAAGCAACAAGCACTTGAGAAGCCCAGCTGTGAAAGCACATTAGAAGCTGAACTTCTCAACCCGCTAAAGAGTTAGTCTCTTTATAACTGCACTTAAGACCTGACCTGGACTCCTAACGTGCAGTTTAACTGGTAGTTCTGCTATAGCCAGGTGGGACCCAGCATCCTTCTAAATACCTCTTGAAGCTTTCCTCCTACGCGGGGGCGATGATGGTAATCAAGTTGGCTGCTGAAAACCATGATATTCCCTATTCCAACTGTTTTCTTGCACAAGCTGTCCCTAGATCCTGTTTATGTTCCCAAGGAACAGGAACAGTGACAGCATGCAGCTTTCACGAGGCCTTGCCCAAACAATTCTTTCTCTAAAGAGACAGTTTTTTTGTGAAGCAGCTCTGAAGCTGATAATTCTCTGAGCATCTCTTGGAATACAGCTTGAGGACTTCGTTTACGCCCTTTACTAGTTATTGCAGCATATAAGCTTCTCCCACTTCTTTTCAAGGTTCATAATGCTTTGATCTTCACAGCCTCACTGCTCCTGTTGAATGGTATCATCTCCCATGGCTCAAATTAGCTTTAGTGCATAAAATGATAATACCTGTTAAGAAGCAGGCTCTATCGTATAATCACAGCAGAACCTTCACATTTATTCTGGTTTAACACAGCAACTTACATCAATAAATGTTTCATTGTGATGGGTATTTCAGTGCAGTGACAAACTGGGCAGATAAAGGAAATGTGGCGAATATAATTTGTTTGGATTTTAGCAAGGCCTTTGACATAGTACCACACAGGAAGCTCATAGAGAGACTAGAGAATTATGGTCTGGATAATAATACAATAAGGTGGATAAAAACTGCCTGACAGATAGGAAGCAATGAGTTATTAATCAGTGGTATTAGATAAGAATAGAAAGAAGACTCTACTCCGATGCTGAGCAATAGGTGCTAGGATTACTATCATTAAACAGATTCATTAAGGATGAGAAAAAGAATGTAAATATTGACAGCATCCAAAACTGACGATTCAGAAATAAGAAATGTCTCAAATGTGAAAGGAATCAAAATTTTAAGATTCAAATAATGGAGATGCGCATGAGCCAGAACAATGTGGTATTTAATATATCTTAAAACGTATAAAATGTTATCGAAAAGTGACAGAATTTGGCTTTCAACTCAGAAATACAAGGTTTTCACTGTGTGAGTATATGACTTTGTCACGTTACTCTGCACCGATATGGTCTAGTTGTGAAACTGGCTCCCTTGCAAAGCAAACTAAAATAAAAATTGCAGCCACTGTGGTCAGGGAAGATCATCTGGCTTCTTTTCTTAGAGTAAGGATATTAGTTCTAATGATTAAAATTTTGAAGTTTAAAGTAATCACATTTAATGTCCTCAAATTCTTCTGTGGAAACAGGGCCCTCCTTTAGTTGTAGTCCTGAATTTCCACTGCCCAGCAGAGTTAAAGCCTTTTCGTTGCTGATTTCTGGTACAGGAGATGACATTGAGTTATCCCCACAGAGAGACTGTGTATACGTAATACTTGCAGTTTAACGGGTACTCCCTCTCCACTTTCTTCACAGATCTGCCCCAAAGAAGTTCAGTCTAACCCTTATCTATAAAAGGGCAAGATCTTGGATGAAAGGCAATATACTGAGATGAAACTAAAAACCACATGGCAATGCACATACATTTCATGGGACATATGGCAGAGAAGATCAAAGTGATAAATCTTTATTTTGAATTCTAAATATTCCTAAGTGTTGAGCAATTAAACATGGCAGTTGAATATTTCTGGGATAAACTCAGCAATATCAGCAAGACATGAAGTTCACTATATCCTGCCTCTTTCTCTCTTACGAATGCTGGAACTTTCCTTTCCCTTGTACGGAGAACACACCCCCAGCACCACAGCCTCAGATTACTTGTGCTGCTCCAAGAATAAAGACAAAATAACTTTTATTGTCCTCTTTCTTCAGACAGCAAAAGCAAACTGAATAAGTGAGTAAAGGCTCCAGGTTTTCAACTGTAAGAAACTTTGGAAAGTTGTCACAACTCTTACTTTTGACTTATTGTTAACCGTCCATTGCCTTGCAATCTGACATCAGGAGACTGTACCTAGTAACCCAGCTCCTTTTGAGATGCATCATCTATGTTTTTGGGACCTTTGATCTCCTCCCAGGACATACGATACTCCTTCTACCCTCACACAGCAGCCTAACCCCATCTCCCTGACAAGCACCTCCTTCCCTCTGCCTGCACTGTGAGATTCTGCCTTCCCTTGTTCACACGCGGAGCTTCCACTCCCCCTCCTTTGCTGCAGAGAGAGAAGGGATTAGGATGACACTCCTCTCACAGGAGAAAGAGGAAAGTGGTATCAGCACAGAGGCATGAATTTGTAGTTCTAGTTGACGCCAGAGGAGTGGAAAGAACAGGGGGTGGCAATACCCCCTGCAGCTCTCCAGAGCAGCAACAGCAAGTGTGGCTTCTGGGGCCCTGGAACACATTAGATGGACAGGAGGTCCATCACTGTTTTGTTACCCTAAGCAGCCGCCTACTTTGTCCACATAAAGTAGTTTTTAAAAGGGCATTCTGCCCACTTCCTTTGGAACTTATCTCCACAGGCCTACCAAGGACCTTGGGAGGAACTTGGGATTTTGACGTTTAAGAAGGGACATGCTACCTTTTAATAGAAAGTACAGTTAATAGAAAGTAAAGTTATGACTACAGGCTAAGTTTGGACTTCATATAAGCAGGTGCATCTCAAGTAGTATCAGGACTCTTCCAGATTATGCATGGACTGAGTATATCCCACCACGCCCAGAAGCACAAATCAATGCACCCTTTTACTTAGGCACATTATTTATTCTTTTGCCAGTAGGCCACTAACCTGAAGTCCAAAACCACCTTCATCTTGCACAATGTCATGCACAAACCATGCCCAGAAGTTTCACATTATTTCAGTTTATGTAACTGCCATATTAAGCTCAACGTCCAAGGAGGATACTGAACAATATCTTATTGTACAGGCTATTGAGATTCAATATTACAGGGACAATGCTACCAACCCCCCGAATTTCATTCATCTCAGAAATCTTTGGAAATTTAATACCAGAGGACTTTGAGACCTTTGGACTGTATTGTAAATCTGCTGCTTAAACTTTTAATGTAACACCAATGCAAGCTCTCAAATATTTCCCAGTAAAGTCCATAAATATAAATCTTGTTCAATTATATATCCTTCAACAAGAAGTGAAATTCAGACCAAGCTGGAACTATACGAAAGTTCAGGGAAGTTCAGTTCCTGCATTATGATTTGGCAAAGTTCTATTGTAATTTTTTTTTCCCCCGGAAACAATACAGAAAAAGAGAATATATCAGCAATGATTTGAACTGATCACTGTGTCAGAACAGGAAATAGTATTTGGGAAAAAAAGGAGAAAAAAAAAAATCTTCCATTTACCTTCAATATTAGTAAAAACAACAAAAAGGTTTTTATACTGCCAGCCACATCCTGCAAAATCTAGCTAATAAAGCAACAGCATAATTACTAGATAAGTTTAAAACGGATTTTTAAAAAGAATGGCTGCTTTTGCTGGAGGCAAAGTATATCTAAATACGTTGCAGGACTGGATTCAGAGACCTCAGCATCCTGCCAGCCTAGTCCAATACAAATTATGTTTGTAGTTATTCCAGGGACCTTGAGCTATAGTGTGTACACACTTAAATCTATGCAATATTTTTCTCTGCTTCAAATACATAAGATGAAGAGTACACACTAGGTATGAGCTCAGGCAAGTAGGGCTTTTGCAATGATTGAACTGTTCAAAGTGCCAAGACTAAAATTCACTCTGGCTCCATTTGCACTACAAAAAAACCCCACCCCTAACATACAATAAAATATTATTATTAGAAAAGTAAGGTTGGCTATTCAACCTGTTCCGTAATCTATGTTTAACCAAAACAGATGAGATCAAATGCACCCCCCTGGTGGTCAACCAAATTACAGAATTGAAACTAGAACATAATTTTTTAGCACTAAAAAAGTTCTAACAAAAAACTGTGTACAGCAAAATATGAAATTAAATTCCATCGTGTTAACACTAATACTGGGCAAAGGACTGCAAGACCATATGCTAATTATGTTCCAGGTAAAGAAGACAAGAAGTTCAGATATGCAACTGGTAACTAGATTTCTAATAAAATAACAACTTCAATCTTTTTCAAGTCTTTTCCAAAATACCAGAAGTGATTAGAACACATTATGGACCAGTCACTTGCCAAGTTTCATGTTTGAAATCAAAGCTGTTTTAAAATTTCCTGAACAACAAAAAAGCATTTTAAAACTGCTAACATTCAGGCATGGTGATATAAGCAAATACCAGCCAATCTGAATCTTGGAACGTTCTTGATCTAATGCCTTTGTGTTGCCACTAAGCCCAGAAAAATATTTCAGGCCCAATTGCTAAGACAGTGAAAATAATAGTCACAAATTAAAAAAGAATCATTCACATATTATACAACTAAACTTTTTATTTCTTCAATATACCTTGATGGAATTAAAAGCAGAGAACCTTCAAGACTTTTTGTCACCATAACTGAGATGCATCTACATTTACCAGAGATGAACCTGCCTGTAATTTGCATGGAAGGTCCCTTCCATGGAAGATCTGCATGGAAACCCTTCTCCTTCCCTCCTCTGCACCTCCCCCTGAAAGAGCTCAGCACTCTTGTTCTCTACAAATAACTATACAAAGGAAGTGGGTCTATCATGGAGGAGCTGCTTAGTCTCTTTTCATATGCTGAGGAACTCTTTTTGAAATAATGCAGACCAGCACCATCTCACTATTCCCCGCCCCCGCCCCCCACTAAGCAACGCGTAAGCAATGCATAAGGAACAAAATTTGAACCTGTTTCTTCCACAGTAAATGTACCTGCAAAATACATTAAGCCTGCCAGGAAACAAAACACCAACTGCTATTCCGCTCTGCGGCTACCTGTTTTAAGATTGTTGCCTGTTTACTCTAATGTATGCAAACAGAAAAAACAAATATGATAAGAAGCCAAACTTTAGGGTAATAGTTTACAAGAGAAATGTACAAGATTCTAGCAGTTATATACACCTATAAATTCTCATTATGCATCTGTGTGTACTAATACAGACTATTACATAAAATACTGTATCATTTAATGTCAATTGAATGGAGGTTTGCTTTCAATTAAATGTAGTCAAATGTCCCTATAATGAGTTGGTACAGTAACCGGGCAGAAATTCCCAAACATATTCAGCCTTTCCTCCTTGAATCTCAAAATTATTCAGAAACGTGCTTTCTTTTCCATGAAGAGATACAGTGATGCCAACAACTACATTATTCCCCCAGCAGATCTGGAGATGCTGGAGCAGAACTCAGAAGTCCAGCCGCCAGATCCTCTGCTGTAACCATCTGACAGAAGACTCTCCTTCATGCATTTCTCTTTTAGCTTAAGTTTTTACTCTTTAACAATGCCCTACGACATTAATGGCTTTCTATTTCCTAACTGTGACTGAATCTCATATTTGGGCAAAAGAGGAACTTTCCGTCTCCTGAGCTATAACTCAAAACAGCCCAGAATTTTATGTAGTCAGCAATCTCCTTTTTGTCCCCATTGACTGGAGGTCTGCATTAATAAAAAATAACCAGTACAGCAGGGCTCCGATGTTCAGACACAAATAAAGCGCTCTCTAATGTATTTAAAAATGCTTCTTCCACTGGTGAATTACAGGAGAAAAGTTGTTTTTTCTTTGTTCTAAGCCACATTAAGTCCAAAAGAAGGAAGTCCTACACAGTAAATGTGTACAGAACTATTTCCTACCTCTGCAGGCTGCAGAAAATCCCACTGTGTTAAGTAAGATGGTACCAAGGCCACTTAAACATATTAGCCTATTAAATCTGCATTCCCTTATTATTCTTAAAATGCTAACGAAATGTTCCAGGCTAGTGTTTATTTGTAGGACTTCTGAAAAGTCATGCACTACCGCCATTTCTCTGAAAGCAGCATGACGGTCCACGTACCACTGGTGCGGCTCTTGCTCATGTCCTGCAGAAAACTCATTAGTCACATTGCTTTGGCTCACCTTCTTCCCAGTTGCTAAACTGCATTTAAAAAAAAAAAAAAAAAAAAGACGACAGCTAAAAATATATTCAACATTTAACTTTGCACTGGAAGCAACCACAGTTAGCTCTCAAAGAGAAAACTACACAGTTCCAACCTGGATGGGAAAAAAGCCTCACAGCTATGAATAAGAGGAGGATTGTCTCAGATTTCCTAAGATGCCTCCCACATTAAGATGTGTCCATATCAGGAAAAAATTAAGAACCCTATCTTTAAGTTCCCACAAGTACAGTTCCAATTAGGAAGGGTTCTTATCTTTGAGGTATCACCATGCTAAAAATAGAGAAGTTCAGGAAACACATTACTCTCAAAAGTGATTTCACATACAATCTGTAAACATGTTGCCCTTTTAGGTAAAATAGCAATTGTTTGAAAGCCAGAAGCAAGAAATATTAAAGTGGAAGGGATCTTTAAAGATAGTTTGCAACCCTAAAAATTGAAATCTGTGCTTTTTTGTCTTCTGTAAAGAGGCTGAAAGGACTAAGTACAGTAGGATGGGGGAGGAAGGAGAGTGAAAAGAAACTTCTGCACTTCTGCTTTGAAAGTTTTTTGTTTATACACAGATAGATATATACACATATATAAAAGAAATGCAGGTGTTCTTTTCTTTTCATAACCTTGTATGCATCTCTGAGGGACGTGACTTGTACCAATCCCAAATTTTGTCACGTTTTATGCAAATTTCATGTTTTCCTTTTATCAGATATGGCTTATAAAAGACAACTTAAAATTCACACAGTTCAGGTTATGAGTACAATGCTGTCATAGTTTTTAGTAAAGGAAACTTTTTTTTTTTTTAGGATTCCTTATTTTTCTTTTCTGTTGTACCTTCCCTTTGCACTCTGAATGGTACAATGCTATTTTCTCGAATGGTATGGCGGATAACTTCTGGGTTGGCGGGTGCAGAACATTGGATGATTATTTTTAATATTAAAGTTGGAGGTATTAAGCAGGAAAGTGATTTTTATTCTTCCAGATGTTCAAAATACTGTTTGTTAAGTTTCTTAATGCAAGTTCTTAAGCAATACTTGGAAAAATACATATCTTGCTAAAAGAACCAACAGAACTTTCAATATAGAATTGAAACTGTGTGTAATCTCATCTAAGGATTTCAAGAAGTCCTCTAGTAAAGCAAAGAAAAATATTTTCTGTCGTTGTCATTACTTAAAGGAAAGAGACACAGACAGATAAGCCAGACTGGACAAGAATTTTGAGGAGAATGATAACCTGTTCCTTCTTTTCTGATCATACTGAACTTTCTCAAAAGGAGATTAAAGTGCAAAGATCCAAAACTGAGCTTTTATCTATCCAAGAAGAATTAAACAAGTGCTACTGCCAGTGGAACTCCTACAGATAACTCTGTTAATATCACTCACTCTAGAATATCAATGACATTAGTGGAAGATTAAAAGCTAAAACAATACACTGCATGGTTAGAGCCAAGGGTGAAGGAAAGCAATAAAATGATGAAGTGAATCATCATTGCAGATCCCTTCTTGCAACCAAGTAGCATGGTTCTTCATAATGCCATGCCATGCCAACTGGGTTGTACATTGAGAACCAAAACAGCAGTCCTTTCTGCTTGGCCTAAACAAAATAACCACGCAAGGACATCAGAGAAGGTCTAGGATCCTCCCTTCCAAACTAGAACACCTCTAGTTTTTAACCACCTCTTCATAGTCAGTACTTCATTCTGTATTTAAGAAAGGTGTCATGCTACACTGACACCGTGTAAGCAATGCCACGGGAACCACAGAGTGATGAACTCCTCTGTTACACCACCACGCCCCCGGCCCTATCTACAGAGATGCCCAGAAGCAGCCTTCTATTTTTCTCCACTATAGATAAGGGCTACATAGCTCAAGACTTCACACCTCATTTGTAGAGACATCCTAATGTGGTCTTTGTCACACACAGTTTCCCATCATCTTTTGACAACTGGGACAAGTTGGCCCTCTGTTAATAACTGTTGGCAAAAATAAAGCAAGGTCCTGAGTCGGAAAAAAAGCATTAAATATAATTTGGCATAGTCTAATGTAAATTCTGACTGATGACCCCTGAGATTTCTTGCGTTATGCCTGCTGGCTGATATTCACTGAAGACTCCCCACAGAATAGAAAAAAACAGTCAGAGACCAGAGAGTACAGAAAACCATATGTGGCAGTAGTAACTATGGAAAATTTGGTAGCATCACAGACCCCTGTAGAGGAAGCAGCTTCATCTCAACTTTCCATACCACAGAACAAAAAAAAAACCCAAAAACCAACACAAAACACCCTCTCCCTTTTATGAAGTGCTATAACAAACTCTGAAAACACCAACCATTTAATTACACAATCAAGAAATGTGAAATTTATGACATATCAAATGGTCAGCCTCATGCCTGACAGACAGCTCAAACTCTGTGCACGCAAAGTAATCAAAGTTCAAGGACCACAGGGATAGCAAACTCAGTTAATCAGAACCATTTTGGGCTCTTGGAGGCCACACAATAGCCAACTAAAAGCCAGGAACAATAAGCCATCTTCTATGCAGAGCTGTACCTGTTATTGTCACTATCCTTCCAACCTAAGGAGCATCATAGAAGATTCCCACACCACCAGAGAGAAATCAAACAAACTCTGTGAAAGACTTTGATCCAAGCAGAAAGTTCCTTCTTTTGGAAAACCCACGGTGTTGCCAAAGCAGAGGCTGTCGCACACCTAAAGCAGAAGTACACTAGGCTGGATATAATTGATATTTGCTTGCTTTGAACCCAACCATAAGTACACTGCAATCGGTCACTGCCATGAGTATGTAATATTTTGTAAGACCATAATACTAACAGGACTGGACATAATAACTGGACAAAATGCATAAACATTTTGTAATACAGCTAAGCACCAGTATGTAACTAACATATAATCACAACGGGGCAAATGGATACTTGTGTTATTGCTGCAGAAAGGGGGGTACAGGAAAATATGTGAGAAGTACTAAAATCTGCAGGATAAGAAAAAGGACACAGAACAGGCAGGAAGGGTATCTGCTGGAACCAGAATAATCCTGAAGATTAAGCTGGAAAAATGTCTGGTAGAAATAGAGCAAGTGCTTGTCTTAAAAATAAGATACTGTTGGGAGCAGATGAGATTACCCCCTTTTTGGTGGGGGTGAGGGAAGAGGAATGAGAAGCATAAAAAAGTCAAAGAAGAGCAAATTAAAAAATTAGGAATAAAGAAGTCCCTTCCCTCATGAAAGAGCTCGACTGATGACCTGAACCTTGGTGAATAAGACCACCTGGGACTGTAGGACAACCACAAGGCATCAATTCTGTGGTGTTGTACACTCACAGCTAATGTAGAATGGGGGTGTTAAGAACCAACTGTTTGAATATGCAGTGATAATAACTAACAGTGATTAAGAACTATTGGCTATACGTATTGTTAATGAATGCCATTCTAGTAAAGATTTGCTTTTAAGCTTTAAGCTGGCCTGACTTACCAGTCTTCCAAACACTTGTTTGTTGTAACTGATGCTGATACCCAGCTTCCCACTACATGGCTCTCATGTCGCATCACATGATCAAATAAGAAAAGAAGGGGGGATTGGCTCTAGCATACATTACAGACAGGTGAAAGGAATGAAAAAGAAGCCTTGATGCTTTACTTTTCACAGATTTGCCAGTGTATGACCAAAAAAAAACCCCAAGCAAGTAAACTTATGTAGTCTGTTTCTCTTATGGCAAATTTCAATTTGCAATAAATCATAGATAGTACATGAAGAGTTAAACAAATGTCTCTTAATTTCTGGGCGATCTTTTTATTAACAATAAGCTAATGTTCAGGTAAATCTCTCAAACTCATTAATGCTCTTAGGTCTCCTTTCTTCAGGCTGCACAGTCCATACCCAAACTGTCCTCAATTCAGAGAAACATTTTCACCTGCATTATTCAATCATCAAAACCTGCTCAAACCTTTCAGTATGAATCATTATCAAGACATATGTCAGCATATTTTAAGAAAATACTGACAGCCTGTTTACCATTACCTTCTACCTTCTCAGTATTTGGCAATAAAGAACCCTGAGATCCTCAATCAGGAATCTGAAAATGGCCCTCATCCCACGCGGAGATCGATTCAATCAATCAATATTTTCTTACTGCATAAAGAGACAAGTGGTTTGCCAAAGGTCATAGAGCAAATCATTGGTTAAACCTGGAATAACTAAGGATATCCTGTCTCTGGATACCAGCTTTTTCTCTTGGTCTCCTTAAGGCTAGAATTGTGCTGTCTGGACACATCCTCTCCCTAATACTCTTTTAATTTACCAATTTCAACCAAATTTGCTAGAGGGGTATAATCCTGAATAAAAAAGCTGATTCCTACAAGCTTCATAAAAAAGGCAGAGGTAGAGAGAGACACTATTAATTCCCCCCAGACAGAACCAACAGTACAAGTTCATACCTTAAGCACCACAGAATTGGATTTATAAACATCTCAAAAACCAGAAAATATTTCAGTGAGGTCACACCTTCTTAGGCAGCAAGTCAATGAACCATAACACTAATCCGTAGAAAATCTAGATTCATGAATTCCAGTGCTCACTGAACTAATTGTTTCTTGAAAATTACTGGAAGTGCATTCTTCTCCTCTACTACCTTCAGCAGTCCTGATAAAAATGAACCCTATGACAAGAAGTCTTCTCATTAAATTCTTAAGGTGGGAGAAAGACTACATATTGCCAGGAAGCACCATCTTGGGGGGGGGGGGGGGGGGGGGGGGAAGTCTTCTGCTTTTAATTTACAGCTAAAGAAGTCCGAAGAGTACACCTGCATTCCAGATCTATTAAGCACTTAATACCTGATTTTGGCTAAGATGAACAATTTGTATGCCTTACGGACATATGAGGTTTAACAAAATTTGCTAAAGAAAATGAAGATCTCAAAACTCTACAATATGTTATTAGAGGAATCTGCTAATATTCTGGATATCTGGTATCTTATCTGCTAATGTCTTAAGATGTCCAGAACATTCTTCTGAATCCGGAGTAAGGGGAAAAGTTGATTTCTACTTTATTTCAGTTTCTGCAAGTTCAAACCAGTCAGCTTCTGGCTTCAGAAAACAAGTAACTCTGTTAATGACACAATGCACATTTAGACACAATCATCACATGTGAAAGGCTACATAAAAGACTTCAAGACTACATAAACAATCTGAAGTTGCTAAACAGTCATTCATTGGTACATCCTTCAATTGCTTGCGGTGGGAGAAAGATTTGGCATAATCTGAAAGCATTAATGTGTTGGTTAGCAATGAGCTGGATATAGACAAGTGAGTATTTACATCAGCTCACCATTTTTCCAAAGGAGAAGGCAGCATAGAACAGAGATTCTCCTACAACCACCACAGACGGTCACAAAAACCTAGGCTATGGCTCCTGCAGCAAAGAGTTATTGCTGCTGAGAGGTGGAGAAGGGATGATGCAGCCGCTGTAAGAGAATGGATAGGGTACAACACAACACGGCCTGCAACACAGGAGGTGGCCCCAGGATTGAAATGCAGCCCTGGTAGCTACCATGCTGGCGGTGGGGGTCTAGAAGAGTAGACTGGGTGTGAATCTGCACTGTCCTTTCCACATTTTATGAGATTTTTGCTTTGCTTGAAACAGGTCAAGTAACAGTTTGACTTCTATGTTGTCCCTTTTAGGCATCATCAGCCACTTCAGGGTGTTGTTATAAAACACAAGTCTAAAAATAACTTTTTCTTCTCTGACAAGTAGTAGTACAATTGCTCCGTTAGCCAATACCATCACTTTTCCAGAAGCTGTCAGTAAAATGGCAACTGATACCTACATAGGAAATAACTGCAATACCTCAGGTCACACAGTGTGATAGCCATGTGTAAAAGCTGACTACTGTGTACACCGAACTTCATTTTCCACTTGCATCTTTCTTTTTTCTTTCCTTCCCAATCATGTGACTCCAAGGATTTTAATGTAGCAACCCCCAACTTGACCCTCATTTATATCTTAATCAAACCTACAGCATGTGCTGCAAGCTGCTTAAAGAGCTGGAAAATAAAAAGAAATAACCAGTCATTTTCAGGGTTTCTGCCTTTTCCACTTACACTCTGGAAGAGTACTGTGTGGACATCCCTTATGTTTGAAGTGCCTGCAGACAGTTTTCCTCTCTGCTTATTTCATTACTGAGGCCAAAATTCCAGCACATAATCACATAGTTCCTTTTTACAGCTAATACTGCTGCAGAGCTTAAGCACTACATCAAGGAGCAAACTGGTGGCCCTCTCATGCATCCTTCAAGCAT
This sequence comes from Gymnogyps californianus, assembly GCF_018139145.2. Lineage (NCBI taxonomy): Eukaryota > Metazoa > Chordata > Aves > Accipitriformes > Cathartidae > Gymnogyps > Gymnogyps californianus. The sequence continues at coordinate 127,137,723 of NC_059471.1, forward strand.
GGAAGTGATACACAGGTTCTGAAAAGAGTAAGCGCAGAAAGAGCAACGTATTCCAACCGCACTGGAGAACACGTACAGCTCTTGAGAAGGCCCTTCATTACCTGGACAGTTTCTTTCTGCCTTTTCTGAGTTAGAATATGACCACCACCTTCGGATTAACTCTTGACAACATCTTCTTTCTCTGGGAGGCAGTGTTTCCAGAAAGCATCTTGCTGTGCTAGAAATCTTAACAGGCTCATCATACAGGTGGCCATAACACACACTCTTACTGTGATTTTTGTTTCCCGTAATTATGCTCCAGAACAATAATTTGGGTGGCACTGGTAAGAGAATGAAGAAAAAAATAATATACTACCCTCCTGCACTAGCAGGATAACATAATTTAATCCCCAGGCCAAATGAAAAAACTCTGCATCTGAATACCTCCACCTAGTACACAAGTTTGGTATTTTATCTGAGCGTGAAGTTGGTGGCCCAAGTGCCTCTGTTTTCATTTTCTCCTGTGCTCTACTTTATATCCCAACTATGACTGTATTCAGGAGCACACATTAGTGATTTCCAAATCATCAGCTCATATTTAGTCCCTATTTTCAACTGCACACTAGAGACCTGCACCTATTCCACAAATAGAAAGAATCCAAATGCTTTCCCCTAGGCTCCTGCTTAGGATTTCATTATTAATTATATTTGAAGGTTATACAGTTAAAATACTAACTTTTTTATTTGAACATTTATATTAAGCTGCTGAGATTTCTAGCAGCTTAGCAGCATTATTTCTGTGTAAGAGAATAAGCCTCTTAAATTCTGCACGCAGGCCTCTCGTCTAAAATGAAAGATTTTAGAAAGGCACTGAAAGGTAACACTGAGTTAATAATGCTTTTTAAACTGAGACCTCCAAGACTGATCACAGAGAACCCTATCAGTTATGCACCCCCTTGACCTCAAGCCCTTTCACATGCTCTGCCAACAGTGCCTGAATTCAAATAAAGTTTGGCAAAAAGTTAGTTCCAGAAGATGCACCTCAGACTCATTGCTAGTTACAATTCATTACATGGATTTACTATTTCCAATACAATAAGATGTTTAAATATTTGGTAGCAAATGCCAGAAGACTGTATTTAACTATTTTCTCCAGAGATAATCAAGGTTAGGTACGAGAGTCATCCATCAAGAATGGTCGATATTAAGATAATGAAATTTTTTTGCAGGCGTGGATGTTGGCGGACGGACCAGATGACATCAGCAAAAGGAGGTCTATGCCAACCAACTGCTACCTCACAACACAAACTGAAACTCCCAAATTTTAGATAGCTGGCCAAATTTTGATTTTAGATATATGCTAGTATAAATCCAGAACACTGACACCTGTATGAGCATCCAGGGTTATTTCTGATTTATGACTGCATAAGAGAAGATAATTTGTTTCACCAGGCCAATTTAATTTCTAGTGCTATTCTTTAATCAATGAATACAAGCCAAGAATTAGATCCTTAATGGGTCAAGGGCTGAAAAAATCTAAACAAAATTGTATGTGCAAAGTATGGACACATTTTTTTCAAATACATATTTTATATTTATTAATGATAACAAGACAAGCACCATCTTTCCATATATGTCAGAGGCTGATTTTTAACCCAGTGGGGTTTTTTTACCCCTCGCCTCTTGGTGCACCTCAAATAGACCTTCTCTCTTGTAATTTTTTGCCCATGCTTTTGATTCTGATGTACAGAAAGGTTCATTTTCCCAGGTCAACTTCAGATTTCACAGCTGGACCTATCTACTTATAAATCTGTATAATCACATGAAGAGTTACCACTGTTCGCTTCCTTCCTTTAAAGGATTCTTGCCAGTCTGCAGCACTGAAGGTACTCCCTGATCACCATGACCAGCTACAAAATCAAAAGTAACCTGATGGCATTACTTTCAAGATGACAACCCCATAAAAGCATCCAACCAGTTTAAAAAATGAATGCTCCTTCAAAAAAAGCATTGATCCTCATACCTTGATGAACTAGAGCATACAAATACACCAAACCATACTCTCGTCACATGATTACAGCATGCCTTGTACCAGATGACATTGGGTCAGAGCAAAGGTTGCATCATTATAACTATCCAGCAGTTACAACTGTATTACGGCCTTGAAATCCATCTCTTGGAAAATATTACTGGAAGTATTAAATAGCAACATACTTCATACACTTAGAGCATGTTATATCGCCCAAACTCTATACAAATATTAACTAATTAATGGCAGCTAGTTAAATGGAAGTGTTAAATGGTGTTTAAACCTTAAAGCATAGCAAAACAATTGCATTTAATTGTCATTTAAATAAACACATACAAAGGGCTTGATGGATTTTTCTCCACGTAAAACAAACAAGAGAAGAGATAAGTTACATAAAATTTAAATAAAAGGCTTTCCAAATTTAAGACGTGCAAGAATACCAAGGGGCATCAGGGTGCGCCTTCTAAGCAAACCAGAATCCAACCACAGCATCATTTTTAATGAAAGGTGCAAAATGTTGGGCCCTTGTCCTCTCTCTCATGTTTTGAAAGGAGCCGTACACACACCTTGTGTCTTTAACACTGTCAGAAAGCTGCCTGAGGACAATCTAAGTTTCAGCATAACGTGCAGAGACTTCATCTCGTGTGCCAAGTTTCGGCCTGGAGTGAATTTTTAACAGTCAAGTTATAAACCCGTGAAAATAGGGGCTTACAGTTGAACTGCTGACAAACCCTTAACTATAGCGGTGCACACGGCGCCAATAATAGACAAAACTGTCCCATTTTATAGCACGCAGGAAGGCTGGAATTCAGCTGTTATCAGGGATAATAATAAACTTCTGCTGGTGACTCAGGCTCTCAGCCTCAAATTTACATTCCCTCTGTCGCTAAGAGTTTTTAAGTTAAACAATTTTACATGAAAATGCAATAAACAACATTTATATTACCAATGGCATTTGTTCCAACTGCTCTTGCGCTAAAATACCACGCAGCTTTCCTCCTGCTCTCCATCTCCTCCTCCCCGCACCGCCGGAACTGGGCACCGACCTGCTCACTCCTTGGACTCTCGGGCAGCTGGGATGAAGCCCAGGAGGGCCCGTGGCACCCGGCCCAGCCCCACGCCAGCCGCCAGATCGCACGAAGGGGAGAGGCTTGTACGCTTAGCACTGCCTGCCTCCATTCCCCCCGTGCTGCAGGGCAGCTCTCCGTCCTCCTTCTCCAGAAAGCAAAGGCAAAGCAGCGCACAGCACCACTAACAGACTCCTTTTATTTTTTTTATATTTTTTTTCCCCTCCAGAATACCTCTTGCAGCACTCACCAAGCCACCTCAAGATAAAAAAAAAAAAAAAAAAAAAAAAAAGCTGTAGCTTAACATTGCATCGTAGCTCTTCAGTATTTCCTCCTACTAAAGGGCCGAGGTCAGACATGGAAAAACTAGACAAAAAAGGAGGCTTGCTTCTCACACAACAGACACTTGAGGGAAAAAAAACCAAAACATCTAGTCTAGAGGATGTAAAAGGTCTTGTGGAGTTGTCACCCAAGTTGCCCCCAGTCACCAGCACAGAGACCAGCTATTCAGAGAACTTCTTATACACAACTTACCACTCCTCTGAAGTTTCCTTTCCTCCAGAAAACTATACTTCACTCCCCTAAGGAGCAGAATTACATCAGTGACCACCAAGTTAAATTTATCTGCCCAACGTCTATATTTTATTTTTTAATCCATCTCTCAGGAATAGCTTTTAACGCATTTGGATTTTTTTTCTGTCATAAAATATTCTATTTATTTCCCAGCAGCTGGTGTCAAAAAAGTTGTTGTTTTCTTTAAATATTACTCTTAAATAAATAAAATCTGTTTTCATATCATGTAAAATTAGTTTTGCCTGCTGTGAGTTTGTGGCATTATGAAGCGATCATTTTTCCCATGAATTATTCAAAACAAGGATAAAAAAAGGAAAAGAAAAAGATGATGGACAATAGCATGCCATTCAATTTATATAAATGCAGCAGTCGTACTAATAGTTCACTATGTGTAGCACAGACGAAACACTTTTTCTTTGTCAAATGTAGCCACTAACCTTAATTTAGTATTTCAGAGAGAGGTAGTGAAAGAGATTTCTTTCTTTCCTCTGTGTCCCCCTGTGACTTATCTAGTGGGGCAGATAACAGACATGTCTTTTTTTGCTAGCAAGATACCAATATTTTAGACAACACGTTTTTGGTTGCTTATCCTCAGTACCATGGCTCAACTGGCCCTTGATGGCCTTGAAGTCTTTCTTTCTTTTTTATTCTAACCTATTCTTTGTTTAAACCTCTGGTTTGACAGTGTCTCTCTGTCTTTTATGAAAAACTATTAGAATTGTTAACATTTCCTCTGGAGTCTTCATATTACCCTGTCTTTCAGAACTGCCATAACTGCACAGCTGTAATTATTCTCACTTTGAATTCTGACTGTCGTATTTGGAAGGGGATGAAGGGTGGGGATTTTAATAAATCATTCAGGCTCCCCAGGGCACACAGTATCTCACCAAATCTACTATGAACTTTTAAGGTGGAGGGGCTTATGGACTGAATGTATAGATAAACTGCTAAGACCTAAAATGCCATTTTCATCAAGAAGAATGAGAAAATGATAATAAATTTGTGGGTAAAAAAACTACAGTAAGTTAGAAAATGCTATTTCAAATGGTTTATCACTAAGAACTTCCTTGTAAAGGAATCTTCTCTTGAAAACAGAATGCTTTCATTAAGTTTCAGAATATGGCTACTGAGTAAAGTAAGTCTAGTGCTAAAAGAGTAGGTTTGAGACTCATTAATTTTATCTGTCATTACAACACAGAAATCACTTAAATTCTGTTTCAACTTCTCCAATCCATACATTATGGTAATTAAAATATTTTTATCACAATAATGCCCAGATAGTTGGATCAGAAACAACAATCCTTTGCACCATGCAGAAAGAGGGAGTCCCTACCCCAAACCTGCCACACAACGTTCATCAGAAACACTGGCCTTCACTGTGTCATCCTTTGAACAGGAAGAAGTTTAAATGTTCAGAAAGAAAGTGGGGATTTTTTGAGGGAGAAAAAGACTGGGTGGGGTTTGTTTGTTTGTTTTTCAATTATCAGAGTGAATTTCCCTCAGAATACAGTGCAAATGGATTCAAATGAAAATCCTGGACCTGGACATTGGAATCCTGAACTATTTGCTCTGAACAGCATCATAAAAAGGGTGAGTGTTTCATGCAGCAAAGGTATGTTGATCACAAAGTCCTTCCGCAATAAAGCACAAACACGTCTGTTGTCAATTAAAAGCAAGATTAGGATGAAGTGTAGTCACCAGTGTCCCAAATTCCATTATCCCATAGCTACAAGCCATTACTCTTTTTTCCAATTTAATTCTTTTTAAGTAGGTCATTCTGGTATACTCCAATTCTTTTTTTTTTTTTTTGCCATCCATGCCAGCCCAATTTTGGCCAAGTCTCCATGCCCTAGAGTCAAAATAAAATCCACACATTTATTTTATACAAGATTAAAATATTTCTATACACACAACTCATCCACATCTTGCAAATTTCTATACACTAGACAGTCAAATGCAGTAGTCCATGAATCTTGCTTGCAGAGCCCTTCAATGTTTTTCATTAGGAGACTAATGTAAATGGTAAATATTTCAGGTTTACTAGACAAAATAGGGTGTTTAAAGTACAAAACATCTCAAAGACCTGGTAGGAAAGAAAATCACGTCTCAAGCTATCTGAAAGGAACACCAAGCTGTTTACAGGAATCATCAACCTCCCGCCTCCACACCAGCACAGCTGCTTCGTAGCCATCTCATCAGCACCTACAACTCTGCGGTGCTTTGAGGATTTCCCCACTAGATTCCCTTTGTGAACTTTAGAAAATGAAAGAAGAGACCAGCTGAGGAAAACCAAGCTTTACTTTGAGCTTTAGTACAAACAAGAGAAGATTGTGGGAGTACTGTGTCAATGCCCACAGAGCATATACATATGCTTTATGTACGATAAAAGAATAATTCAGATCCAACCCTAACTTTCGTAAGAAATCCCACAAGCATTTTGATGGATTAAAATTCCAGTTAGAGACCTTCCCCACTGTCCGCTCTGCTTGTGGTCACTGGAACTTACCAGTGCATTCCATCCACAGCCACACGGAGAAGCTACAGACTGCTGCTCCAAATATTAATTAAAGTACTCTTGCTTACATTGCTGTACCCTTAGCCTTGATTTTTGCTTTACTCCTATTTCTTTTTAGCAATACATGCTCATTAAAAACACTGTAAGTGAGCAAAATGTACAAATCTACTGACACCAGTAAAGTTGCATCCATGTATGCCAAGACTGAATTTACTGATAAAAAACTAAAGGGTAGGAAAATAATTAATGCTTGTTAACATGGTTTTATGGAAAACAGGTCTTGCCAAACAAACCTGATTTCATTCTTTGGTAAGTATATAAGTTTTCTAAGCCTAAGAGCTTATATGCTTATAGTTTTATAACCATTTGACTTAGCACTACTACAGAACATTCCAGTTCTGTCAATGAAAGCACATGTTGAACAGCTAACTAATGGAAGACCCTCAGAAAAATGTTACCTTGGAGGTCTTCAAACACAGGTGTTTTTAGTAAGATGCAGGTAAAATTAGTAATAACCCCAACACTATTCAGCATTTTGATCAATGACTCCTAAGTTATAAAATCACTGCTGATAAAAATTTCCAGGTGATGCAAAGACTGATAAAAGATCAGGAGAACACGGTATCGACAGATGGGGAGAATCAGGCATTTGCACAAGCTTCTGTTCTTTCAAATAAAACTTTTTAGTAAGGCGTACCTTTAAGAAAAAGGAACATACGCTCTATCCACAGGATTGCGCATGAATACATGTGGGATGTGCTACACCCTGGAAAACAGCGATTCTGAAAGGATTTAGAGGTCACAACAAATAAACAACTGAACATGAACACCCAGTGCAATGTGGCAAAGATGGCTAATGCAATCCCTGCAGGCATAAACAGGAGGTAGCGGGTAGGCTCGGGAAAGCGTTTTTACTTTTCTTTATCGCATTGTTTTCTAAAGGGATCTTCAATTGGGTGAAAAAGACATAACAAGAACCGAAGTCTGGAACATGAAGCCAAGAAAGAAAGAAAGAAAAGTCAAATCAAACCAGAAACAAATCCCACATTTTTAAATAGCAAAGGAATTAACCATTGAACAAAACTATCAATGGAAGGGAGGAGCTTTAACCTCCTGATGGTTTCAAGATGGAGAGATGCTGTCTGTGCATAACTGGGTTCAAAACAGGGATGACTGGACAAATCTAATAGGTGGTGACACACAGAAAGTCAAACTAGATGATCCAACATGCCTTTCTGACCTCAAACCATATGAAAGGAAATTTCTGATGTTATATTTTGTGACCTGCAGAATTAAATAGAACCGTCTTTCTTCTGAGTGACCGTAACAAGCAGTCCTCCCACGAAAGATGCGCATATATCCAGCACAGTGCATCGGGTCTTGCTGCTTCTGTAGATTTCTGAGAAGAATTCTGAAGTTTGGAGACAGCTTGGAAAGACATTGCTCATGTCCTCTGAAAAAATGCACTGCTTTGTTAAGTGACTGCATTTCACCAGAGCGTAGCTCAGTGGAGAGCCATCACTGAGAGCTCACATTCAAGCAACTCCCAGCGCTGGAATGTTTGCAGTCCTCTCTGGGTCTGCTTCTGGATTCAACTTCACCTTCTGCTAGAAGCCAAGTCTGGTGCTACCTGGAGGAATGCTATCCACATAGCAAGGAAAAATCTGCCTGTTTGTTGCCACAGGGGTTTTTTTCCAGTTATGACTCCTGGAATTCACAGATGCTGAAATTTGCTTCAGGCTTTGGGTTCAAGTATATATGAGACGACTCTGAAACCATTATGGTTTATTCTCTACTATCTTTCCCATCCCCACGCTCCCACAAGTTCAAATATGTATCTAAGAACATGGCTACAGCTGACAAAAAGCATTAACGAGATTTTTATAGCAACAAATAGCTAGATTTTCAAGTTCTACCTGAAAGCTAGAGCTGTAGAAATAAATGCCCTCTAAATATCCTCCTGGGCACAGCATCAGAGCTGCCTTCAAGGGAACAGCACCACCTATTGAATTGCTCCCACAGCTCTCTCCAGTTCTTCATGGTGATTCTCTTGACCAAGTACTGACCAGACAACTCTTAGCTAAATAAATCACACCCCAAGATGGCACAGCTGCAGGCACTGAAAGAGATAAGATAAATTTTCCATTGCTAACTCTAGCTTGGAATTTTCCTTCTACCTGCTGTAAATGGTTCAGCTTATAAATGCAATAATTTTTTTGATGTCACTAAAACTATGTTTTAGTTACAGTTACAAGCAAATGTCACTCATCTACACACTCTACCTACTGCCTGAAAACAATATGATTTAAGGAGTATGTCAGCAGTAAGAAAAGACTCTTCCCACTGGATTAAAAATGTGCATTTTAAGAAAAGAAACACTTTTAGAAAGAAGGAGAGGGAGTCTTCTGTTTCTGTAGTTTATTTTTCTGCTTAATGAAACAAGGTTTCCAGCTTCTACAATAGCAGCTGCAAAGGCACTTCATTAATCTCCTGAGTGCACTGCCTCTCCCTGCATACCTGTAGCTGCCCTGTTCTAGCCTCCTGAAAATTATCTGTTGGTATTGCTTCAACATTCTTACTACCAAAAAAAAAAAAAAACAACAACTTATTAAACTATGTAAATTCTACAACTTTCAGAAAGAACATGTTAAACAAAAAGTTCATTGTCTGATACTTCTCCCATACTTTGAAGACCTTCAGAAGCACTGAACTCCAACTTGTTCCCACTGAGAATAAATCAAAAGACGTCCATAGAGATCTACTCAAGTAAATGACAAACAGGGGAAGAAGTCATTGCTGCATCTTAACACAGGCTGTGTCAAATGCCAGTTGCTCGTTCAGGCCAAAGCCTTCAGGGATGATTAAAAAAACACACAAGAATTTTCAGAAGTGCTCAAGTATGCTAGGAAAACAAATGCCATGGGAAGCAAAGAGTGCTGGTCTCCTAACGTCATCTAGATGCTTTGAAAATCCCATATGATGAGATTTGGCCCAAGGATTTAGACCAACTCAAGTTTTCCCACCTTATTCTGGAGTATTTAACTTGACTTACTTATTGAAAATGGGTAGATCTACATATATTACACAATCTATTTTAAGAGAAAACACCATCAGTGAGCCTCAGACCTCACCATCTTGTGTTTCTTAGTTTAAAAACTAAACACTAATTATGCAAGGGCTTTAAAGGGTTCTCAGAACTGTAACGGCAAAACTGCATAGAGGAAATGAAAAGCTAGTGACAGGGCAGTGCTCCCAGGTCTGATTACTAATTACATTTGCTTCCTTATATTTGCACCTGCCATAATTATGATAACGGGTGGAGTTTCAAGTAGAGTTGATAGGAAATTTTATGACAGAGTTCTCCCCAGAACATGGGAAAACACCACACTTTCTATAGTGCAATATTTGTTGAAAACACACAGATTTTTCTTAGCATCCATGCCATGGCTAACCCACAGCTCAGGAAATTCCCTCATAAATGAACACAAATGGTCTATACTGTGCAAAGTTTAGTTGACTCCAAATATAGGACTTTTTAATTGTATGGAATGGAAAAAAAAACCACACTTTGTTTGCAATTCATTTCATATATGGGTTTAAAAAAAAAAAAAATCATTATCCCACCAAGTGAAAATTCTGGCTTGTGTTCCACTCAAGGTTTTAGAGAATGAAAGGGAAATTAATATGTACACTCCAGTCTATTCATGCAGTTACATTTTAACTCTGCAGTATAATCTCTTCTTCTTCACAATATCACAATGTTTTTCCTAACTTATCTCCAAGCTTTTGAACTTCACTTCTGCATAAAACAGGACATACTGTTTTCCACGTGTGTACAGTGTACACAGTAATAAGGAAATCAGACAAAAACTACAGAAGTGGCCAAAATAGAGATAAGAAAGGGGGCTTATTCGCCACAGTATTTTTTTCCCCACTGGTGGAGTGACTTCCATAATGGAGTCCCTTCATTCACTAAAAAAAATTGCTCTTCATTCCAATGCCCATTCTAACCATAAACTACAGGAAAAGGGCTTAGTAATACTTCTTAATGCAATAAAACAATAAATACCATTCTGCCACCAGCAGAACAAGCTAGTTAAACACGCTACTTTATTTTTTAATTCGCAGGAAAAGAGAGCTGATTAAGGAGGAACTAGTCCCTCTCAGCAGCCACCCCAACCCTCCAAAAAAAGGGAAAAAAAAAAAGGGGGGGAGGGAAGAAAAGAAGACCTTAAAGAACAGGCAGATGAGCAGAGGGAAAAAATATCCCATGCATTAGGCAAAAGTCTGTAATATTATCTAGAACGACAGCACAGCCATTGTTAGTGCTGCCAAAGCACTGCATGTTTGCTATATCACCCCAGGTCCTCGGAGAATAATAAACTAAGCAGATTAGACAGAGACTGATGTCTCTGTGCTGCTTCCACCTCCACCGAACACAGCGCTGGTCTGTGCTTTAGCGCATAGGCGGGCAGGTAAACCCAGAAAACGGGGTACTCCATGTTGGCAGGGGGGCCGGGGAGCCGCTGCCAGCAACTAGGGCCTGTTTATTATTTAACAGTTGGTATTGCTAGAGGCCTGGCACTGCAATAGAGCAATCTCTGTTTCAGCGCGAGTAAGCCTGATTACAAGAGCACGGGAGCCAAATCATGTTTACCATCGTCGGTGAGAACCTCAGTGCCCCCAACAGGCATGGAAATCCTTACTGCAGCATCTGTCTGTCCATCCGTCTGCAGGCTGCCTCCCTGGGGCAGGGCTAAAGAAGGGATGGCGATCCCTGTGCGGGACAGGGAGGAAAGGTTTTCAACAGGATGATCCTCAAAGCTGTAGGGTACCACCTGTAGTGGCACTGGCCAGTCCATGCCCTCCTTTCCATTTTTATGAGCCAATACACCAGCCTCAATTCACCACCTCAAGCACCTCATGTCACCCAGGGCTAAAATAAATTTCCAGTTCTGGGGAAGGTGGGGGCAGGAGGTAACGATGCTCTTGTGCACATAGTCTACTTTCCCCCCCAGCAAGGACAGCATGCCATAGAGAAAGCACTTCTCCAGTGTAACTCCTATGATTTGCAGAAAGATATCACTGACAAAGAACTTGGCATTAAAGTTTTCTTAGCTTCTGCTGGAAGTCATCCCTGTACACAAGAAAAATCTGGAACACCTCCCTACACACACACAAACTTCAACTAATGCAATTTTAAAAATTTATTTACAGGAATGCTCACAAAGATTCAGTCACACTTTAAAACAGAATTTGTGAAGTATGGAATCTATTGAGTAAATGCAATTATCAAGTGCCATGAATAAACAACACTGGGTCAACCCTCAACAATCTATTGCTATAAAAATCATAATAAAGGAAGATCAGACCATCCTGGTGATATGAAACCTTCAGTTTTAGCTTGTTGGTTTAAACGCTAGCTCATTTTGGTAGCCATAAGAAGCTAATTGCATCTGATAGCTGCTTCTCAGTCTGCATAAAACAAGCTCAATGATCTCCTTCTACTTCCCAATGAACAGGAGTCATAGTCTTTGGCGTTTCTCCAATTCTGGTGAGGTTCAGTGCAAGGGTGGGCTGTTGGAAGACATGTAGTCTACTTGAACCTCCACCACTGGCTTGCTACATGACTCTGAGAGCTGGTGGAAAGCAACTTTTCCCACATACCCCTTCTTAAAAAGATAATGAAAATCAATGCATGTAAAAACTAACAACTGATTCTTTAATATTGATGAAGAGCTTAGCAGTACTGACATGGTACATGTGCTTAGAAACACAAAGTTTTATTATATTCTGCATCACTACAACAGACCCTGACTGGTCTTATCAGCAGATGGACAGCAAATGGAAAAGCCTGTGGAAACTAAGGTTTAATTGTAAGTTGAAGCCACTCCCAAGTTAGGACAGCCAGGAGCATAGTAAAGCAGGATCCTTGAATCCACTGGTTATGGTCTCACTGTGGGGAGGGTCCTGAGCACGATGAGGGATCCCACACCCAGGGAAAACTGGAGCCTGCCATAGCTTCTGGGCAGTACAGGAAAGCGTTCCTCAGACAGGTGGTTAGAAGCACAAACCACCACCTGCTCCTGGATCTCTTCTCGCTGTTTTCCCCAGCTGACTCTGGCCCTAGCTGCTTTCAGCTGGCCAACGGCAGCTGCCCCGTACCACCGCGAGCGAGAGGGCTGCAGGCTGCTAGCAGGCGGAGGAGGGGAGCGGCAGCTGCGCACCCCTTCCCGGCTGCCTACCGCACACGGTCCTCTCCTCTACTGGCTGCTCAACCCCTAAGAGGGGGACCCGACTTGGGCTTCTGTTTGAATTCCCTAGTTTAGTCAAAAATCTGTTGGCTGCAGCACAGATGACCCGCAGGAGGAGAGGGCACAACAAGCAGCGGTCTTGCCTGCAACTAGAAAAAAATGAGAGAGTACGCAGTAGATCCTTCAACGCTAGCAGGAGCGATGGCTGCGCACAACTCCAGGGTGCAGGGGAGGCTGGGCAGAGCACACTCACCCGTGGTACCTACACTATGGATACATACAGCAGACTTCAGTCCCCAGAGCTGCCAATTTGGCACTAACGTGTAATTTGCACTAAATAACGTTTCAAGAATTCAACACAAATAATGTAATAATAGCAATTAGACCCTTTACCAAGCATAGCTGTATCAGACGTGCAGTTCAGTCATTTCGCAGAAGGTAAAAAGCACTTGACGAAGGAATCTGCACCTTCACAGGCACTAGAGGTGTGCAGGTATATGTAATAATTGCATTCCTTATGTACTAATGTTTGCATATAAGAAATGCATGCTGAGCTAGCATAACACCTCCTTCCTCAAATAATAACTAAGTTTCATACTGTGCCTGAAGTGCTCTTTATATAGTACACAGAAATGGGTTATGTAAAGATTAGAGCTGTCAGAGTTGTTCACAACATAACTGAAAATCTAGTAACAAAATCCAATCCTAGCCTAGGTTTCCCCAACACAAAACTCAGGCCAGCTTTACAGAAAGGTCTGAGATTTTCTGATGGGTTTGACACTAAAATCATACCAATCTTGTACCCAGAAAGGGAAAGGAGAATAGAAGAAGAATAAGAAAAGAATAAAATGGCACGGGAAGAGGCTGGAAAAGAAAAAAAAAAAGCAGGAGCAGTAAGATTTCTTCCCTTCCTCCTGTGCTACTGCCCTTCTTTCCCATGGTGGAAAGCGGAGAAACAGCCCCCAGCTTTCAGGGAATGCATCTTGTTATACTGGAGCCACGATGCGATGTGTGGAGTTCAGGGTGCTCAGATGCTTTTGTATGTATGTGCATCGTTACTAGGAGATGACTAGATTTGGTACCAGGATAATATTCCACCATTGTGTGGTGTGTTCCCATCTGATGTTGCCTTTTCCCCAGTTTAAAAAAAAAAAAACCTAATAAAAAAGAAAATTAAAAAAGATACAATAATTGTTACTGCACACTCTAATGAATTATTGTGTTCAAGGTTCCTACAAAAAAGTAATATTATACTCGGCTTATGTTTTAATTGATTTATTAATATTTTATCACAGGAATGTAATTTAAGCTCCTCATGATTTAGATCTCATAAACCTTTAGCATTTTGCAAATTCAAATTCCAATTTAAAGCCAGGGCGAGCAATTAACTTTTCTATCATCTTGTCAGGGGAGAAGGTTCGTGTTTAATTTGAGACAAAGTGACAGAAATATATATACACTGTATGTATTACTCCAATTTAATTTATGAGTCAGCACCATCCACCTTCCAAATGTAGATTTAATGGAAGGGGAGGAGGGAGTGGGGGGAAGACCCCGCTATCGTGGCACTTGCTGCAATATCTGCCCCAAATTCACTATGAAAAAATGTCCCTGGTTTATTGAGATACCAGGCTAGATTGATTACAGCTCTATTTTCAACCCTTTTGTTTTAATTTCCATTCACTCATCACTTTCTCATATAAAGCATGTTCTCTCAAATGTCAACTAGCAGTTCCCAGCCAGCGATGGACAGTTGAAGCCACAGCAGGTTGTCCTGTGGCCCGTCCCAACTGCTCCGCTTCCTGCCCCCATCAGTCCCCCTAAAAGGCAGAGAGCAGGCAAAGAAAGCTCCCTATGGGATTGACACGAGTTAATACCTCTGGGGCCAAATCTTATAGTCCTCATTGATGCAGCAGTCTCACTGAAGTCTGTGTGATGCTCGTGTGATTAAGGAGAAAACAGAAAAAAGATGGTGCTATTAAACTATCCTTGTTATTATTTCCCACTCAAAAGGACATTCCAATCTCTTTCTGTGTAACGAAGGAAACGTGCAGCCTAAATTTGCATGGGCAAAAATTTGCATGGGCAAAATAAACAGTTGGTTAGCATTTGCATGTGCTGTTTTAAGAAAGGAAGGGAAGGGCTAGTTTATGGCTACCTGCCAGAGATTTTCCAGTTCTGCTGTCCCCACAACACAGCTAAGCATTGCACAGGAGTTAGCTCATGAGCTGAAAAGAAGGTCACTGAGAAGCTGCCCCACATATTACCTATTGATCTGTACTGTGTCCCTAAATACTTACAGAAAGCAAGCTGTACTTCAGCTCTCTAGAGGAGGAGAGGTTTTTTTGATGTGTGAGAACTTTACCATTACTGTTGATACTTCTGGTAGTCCTATCATATCAGAGGGGATTGTTTCAGAAAGGGATTAGGGGCTCAATTCCAACACTTCTATACACAACCAATCTGAATCTCAAGACTCCCAAAACCTTGATGCCACAGACTCGGGCCCAGACATTCCAAGATAGCAGAATAATCAGATCTTGTTCTGATTTACAGAGCTGTGACACACACTGCAAACGCAGATCCAGCTCTACATCCAAACCTAGCTAAGTACAATTGTAACTTGCAGTGTTCAATAAGCATGTCGGATGGAGCCAAGTCAGAAACATTCTTCCTCCTCATGAATTCAAAGTTTTGGCCTTCATCTTCAAACATTTGAAAATCAAAACTTCTTTGAAATCAACAAAAAATCTCCACCAGTTTAAATTAAATGAAATATTTTGTTTCAATAATTTCAGGCCATTTCATTGGAATTCTTGGGCATCGTTAGTATAATTTTCTTTCCTTAGAAATAAAAAAAGAATGCTCTTACATTGAAAAAAATCACAATTCCTTTAAACCAACAAACAAAAAAATAATGTGTGTATATATATGTACACAGATGAAAAGTTCATCCAAAGCTTTCCTCCAAAACTCCCTATGCAGTCTTATATCAGCTTACAGTTAAAATTTATGTAGCGGAAACCAGACTCAAGGTACAGTCATAATACAAAATCCAAGATGCAGAAGATCTCTGATATTCAGCCATACTTCACTCTCAATGCACACTGGACTTAGAGCCAAACTTGAAAATCTTGTTTCATGCCCAATTCATTTATGAAGCTTCACTCTAATTCAGAGCCTTATCACTTTCTAAACTCAGGTAAAAAAGCTTTGCTGTCATGCATATTTTTAGACAAATTATAGCAGAGTGTCTTGCAATTTCCATTACTTTGTGGTGTCTGCACTGCTGATAGACACCAGCCCACATTGGCATCACTGCCGAGGTGTCCTAATACTTGTCTGAAAAATACTATTAACTGCACATCACAGGCATTTGAAGTGCATAAGAAAACCATAAACTTAATTACACTGGAGGACTAGTGTGATCTCACATGAAATTTGAGCTACTGTTATTAAAAATAGAGAGATTGCATTTACTTAATGCTTCTTACAGTAAACCAGTCAATTTTAAACTTTCAAGGTTGTATAATCAGACAAAACAATATTGGGGGGAAGAAGCTGTCTGTGGAATTTACTAGTACAAGCATTTCACATGTCAAGCAGCAAAAATTTGTTTATTCTGCTAAAAAGAATATTCCTTGAATTACTATTGTATATGAGGTAGGATAGCTATTCAGACTGCACAGCATAAAGACTTAGACTAAAATAATTTGCAGAAAAGATTGGTTGCCGTACAGCATTCTTCCTTACCCCACCCCCAAAAAACCCCAACCCGTTCTGGATTTCAACCAGCTTTTAAATTCTCAGATCTGTTCTTAATGCTGTGTAACCATTACATCTACTCATCATACCAGGAACATTGCCTCCCTCTTCTGTGTGCTACCCACTCCTAGAGGTGGAAGAACTTTTGTTTTTGTCATTTTTCTTCACTTCTCTTCTGTTATCCGAGACTTACCTGTCTGAGCCTATGGAATTTACCTGGAAGAAGAAAAAGCGAGGAACCCTTCCACCTCCAAAACCAAAGCCAGGGAAAAATCTGATTGTGCTTAAACTAACAACTTGAATCCATGGCACTTAGCGACACCCAGATTTTAGATACTGAGCACAAGAGATGCTCCTTGGAATGGGTCACATCCAGAGACACTCACTTCCCTATGGATACCCCTGCACTTGCCAGGTCTCCGTTAAGAGGGAGAGGTGTTCTGTAGTAATGGCAGGGGGGAGGAGGAGGGAATTAAAAAGTTAACCAATCTCTCCCTTGACCTCAGAGTGGCAGAAGAGCTATATTACACAATGCCATTAAACCATCCTTTTGCTTGGAGAAAAGTAAAACCATCCCCCTTCATTTCTCTTCTCGTGCCCACCGACCCTACCCCAGCCTCTTCAGTCTCGGTGACTTTGGTAAGGGAACGAGTGTACAACGCAAACTGCTTACCAGGCAAACGCTTGCCAAGCATGCCTGTCTCATAAAAATCCAGAAGTTAAAAAAATTTTCCAAAGGAAGAGTCTTAAATCTGCTCATGACATGAACCTGCCTTGGAATCACACCAGCTGGACTCTGAAGACAGGATGTTGAATCTTACTTCTGAACATTACAATTCGCTTATTTAGATTAGGAAAAAAGTTTAATCTTTATATGTTTTATCATCAAAGATATCTCCCAAGAGTAGTGGCTCCTACAGGAGTCTCAAATCTTATAATCTGTGTTGTCAGAGATTTTATGCAGGAATGTTTGCTGTTCATGCTGCATTATTTCAGACCTCCACGACTGACTTAGGAAGAAAAAAAAAATTCTATCTTCCCCATTTTTTGGGGAATTATCCATGCCTAAAGTAGCATAATTTGCAAAAAACAACTTTTCAGATTAAACTGACTCACACCTGATTTTAACTACAGCTCCTCCTTCTAGCAAGCAATGTGCAGTCACTCCAGTTGGATAAAAGCACTACAGCTTGTAACACGCAACGTAAAATTGTCTGCTGATGAGTGCACTGCTGTAGTAGTATCCTACCTAGGACCAAGTTCCCCTAAGCCTGCATTATACTCATTTGAAAAGGTGAGATGAACCTTTAGGGTGGGCATAAATGGGGGAAGAAATAATCTCCTTCCAGTCTTCTTGAAAGACTGCATGCAAAAATGATGTTGCCACATAATCCTGCAAAATGTATGCCTGAAAATCAGTACGGTTTTGGCTCAAAAAAACCCCCCAAACCACAAAAAAACCCACAGTGACACCCTTCCCAAATTGGTAACTTAAATGGGCAATAAAAGAGATTAAAAACAGAAGCAGAAGAATAACCAACCCTAGAGGCAGGCCCACTCTTTGTGAAAGGGCACTCTTCAAAAAGTAGCTTCAGAAGCACACCTACACAATCCATACATCACTTTATTTAACGTTTCTTTTCATGTTTGCCCAGGTTCACGTCAAGGGTACAGCAACCCAAGGTGTTTCCACAGCAAACTTTCATGTCCGCTGCAATTTTCCCTTTCAAATTCAATACAGTAAAATGAAATGAAGCAAAATGAAACAATCTTTATATACCAGTTCAGCTAGCATTCCCTAGCCCTCATTGTGCTGCATCTCTCATCAGCTCTCATTTACTCAGACAAGACAGAAAAGATTTGCAGATCCTATTACATTTTCCCACCCTATTTCCCCTTCTGTGTGTAATTTTTTCCTTCAAATAATACTGATTGTGTCAACTGGAGGGGGGGGGGGGAAGAGAGAGAAAGAAAGAAACAAGCACTCTTTGTGTTCTCTTCATAGTAATAAAATATGAAAAGAAGAATTCACGAGGAAACAGCTGAATTCCCAGTGCTTAGAAAACGGACCTGGCTACAGACACATTCTATGTAGAGCAGCATCTCCAACTAAACTGTCGAAGTGTCAGGAAGAGTTGTGTGCACTTTTGTCAGTTAATAATGTGGAACATAGTGCACTTCCTACCAACTGAAAATCAAAATCCTGGAAATTGCTGGGGGGGGGGGGGGGGGGAAGAAAGTCTTTTGTATACCACCAAAGTGATGAGAAAGAAGGCAAGACCAGGGTAGGCTGCTACTACTGGTATTGACTTTATTTTTTCTTTAAAGGAAAATGAACAGAATGTTTTAAAAGGTAGAAATAGTGAAGGGTTAAAAGGAATAAGTGAACTGGTAAGAGAAAGCAGAATTACTAGCTTTCTTTGTAACCCACCTAAAGATGTCTGATTTTGCAAGCAACTCAATTCAAGCACATTTTTTGCTTTAAGCACATGCATGCTCTCACCGTAATCTTGAGAATAAGAGCACCCTTTCTTTTCCCACTATCTCCTGCCTCATATATTAAACATTTTCCAGTGTTTGCCGTGAGGCAATTGATCTTAAAGAAAACAGCCTCTTACTAAAGAACCTCTATTCAACCTCAGACCAGGTCCATTAGGTGTCCTAGGAGAAGGCTGGTTCCCACAGAAAACAGCCTGTGATCACATAATTAAAAACTGGAAAAGCACAGGGAAGTTGAATTAAGGCTGCTCTGTCAACTTTAATCCCAGTATTCACAGACTTGACTTTAGATAAGTGAAATATTCTTTCATCTTTTTTAGTGTATTTAATTCCCTGGATTTTCAAATAGCCAAGTGAAAAAGAGAATCTGCTACACACCAACATATCAGTGCTTTGTGGTCATCAACAGTATGGCAACCTTCAGGCCCACCAGACAGACCTCTGCCTCTTGAGTTAATTATGAAGCTGACAATGGTAGTAGGTCCTCCTTATTTTCATGGAACAGCTATTGTCAGGGTGGTGAGATGCACAAGTGTCAAGAAGAAAAGGAAAAAAATACCTCCCTGCCACAAAGGTCATTCAGCTGATTTTTTTCAAAGCATCATTCCAAACCATGAAGGCACAAGAACTCTTAGAAGATGTTATCAGAATATTTTAGCATGGGCAAAACCAAATATTTTGCTCTAGCATCAGATTTGTAAACAGTACACCTGTAGCAGAAGCAGCTCTACCCAAAAATTATGTTTAAAGCTAATAAAACTAACTACAAATGGTTAAAACTCAGTAAAACTTATAAGCAAATGAGAGAGGTTGTTGTAACGGTAACTGCAAGACAGCAAAACCTGCATCTAATAAACATAGATAATGTGCATGAGACAGAGCAAAAAGGAAAACACTAGGCAGGCTTTAAACAATTCGGAACATCAGAAACATGTAATTTTAACTTGCACAAACATGACAGAGCACAGGTTCAAGGAAAATTCCACCTAATAGGAGAAATGGTGACTGATTAAGCCAAACTATTCCTACACGTAACATTATGTTCAGGAAGCTACGCCCATTCAGTTTGGTGGACAAAGTGCTTGCATCAGTTCCCAAAATCTTCTACACACTCCCACTGTCCTAGGGATTGAGATGTTGACAACAACAGTAAGTGAACAAGGGAAGATTTTGTTCAAAGACAATAGAGACAACTGTCAAACAGGAACAGAGGGGCAGGAGGGGTCTCTGCCACCATGAATTTTGTCTTCTGTAACAACTTCAGTCACTTCCTCCCCGAGAGAAAACATGCATCATCCCCATCATCACCAGACAAACTGAGAGCCCAACAGACCTGTTTCTTAATTAAATGAAAAGCTAAACTTGATTCCTACCAGACAAATTCTATGTGGCTTTCCTCGTGCACCTACCTGCATTAATCTGAGCACAGAAGGTCCTCCTTAACTAAAGCTCCTGCCACCGCAGCCCTCTCTTTCACTGGGAGCACAAAGACTAATTCACTACTCTGGAAGGAGGAAAAAAAACCCACCCACTATTCATCTGGTTGTGTTCATAAAAAGCACTACCCTGACCATACTCCCAAAACTGCACTGCTCCTGTAAATGTATACATTACAAACATACAGGTCTGGAATTTACAGTCAACAAACAGCAATACAAACAACCACCAGAGAATGTATAAACACTCGTAGGAGCAAAAATACTCAGCCTGGCTGCACCACACACAGTGTTTATTTATCTCCCTTGCAGAAGATCAATGGGAGAAGACATTCAAAACAACTTTTTAAACAAAGTGTCACTTTGTGTTAGTTTATGTCAGTGGGGCTTCTTCCAAGTACTTGTGTCACAGTAAGATATGGATTTGTTTAGAGAGTTTTCTTGTTCCTTTACTCCAGTCATGGCAGCTGGGCACGAGCCAGAGAGAAGGGCTGCTAGTCTGATCGAGTTACTGATTTAACATTTACAGTCTTTGCAGCTTAAGAGAAAATTGCTGTGTATTTGTAACCTGAATGCAGGTCAGTAACTTTAAAAGGTCAGGCTGAACGTTTAAAATCTTTTTGTTATTAATTCCCCCCCAGCTCCCAGTTCTGTGAATGCCAATGAGCAGACTCAGCTTCTATAGAGCTGAGCAGCAGTTAGCCTGCACCTCTGAAGACCAGGTCCTCAAGAAGATGCAAAAGGAGTTTCAAAGCAATGACTTTCTGCCATACAAGCAAATGAATTCTCTGTTCACTTGAGACCCACTTCTTAAAGCACAGGAGGCACAGATTTCTTTATTGGGGTTTCTTCATTTGTTGCTAACCCATTAGCCTAATGTCAAGGCAACTGAGTTTTCTCCATCCACTTATTTCACTTTTTAAGAATACACAAACTATTTTGGTGCTATCTTGCACTAATTTACACAATATCACAAGATTTGTTGATGCTTCTTAACAACACAGGTAACTCCCCATAGTACACCGCACTTCTATAACCCCTTTAATCCAGAGATATAAAAGCACTTTGCAAACAATATATTTGCCTTACTAACCAACCCCCCTGCGTTAGGTCCATATCATTATCCATACTTTACTGTCAAGGAAAAAAATAAAGCAGAGCAAGATAATGCAATTTAGCAGGGTTACAAAGAAAGCAGTGGAAACAGGAGCAGAATGCGAGTTTTCTGACTTTCTAGCTCCCCAATTCATCAGAAGGCCAGCCATCTGAGGTGATGAAATTCAACAGAGGTTATGATTATGCCTCAGGTAGATCTACATTTCTAACGTGCAAATACTACGATGTGTGGTTTATGCTACTGGCCTGTCAAGGGTCCTCTGACTCTACAACAGCTTTTAAATACTCAGGGGAAATACTCATAGGAACACAAAAATTTGGGGGTTTTCTTTCCACAGGATTAAACTCCCTTTTGAAAAGACGTGGGTGATAGCAAAGAACATACCTAAAGCATCACAATAATTTTCAAACTAATTCCCTTCTGATATAATATGCCCAACCTCCAAAAGATAGAAAAATAATCCAGAATGCGTGTGACTGCCACTTTTCTGTTGGTACAGCAATCTAAGTAAGCATCAGCTTCCTGCAAGGCTGTGTGATGCCGGGGATCACATGAAGAAGTCGGAGTTTTCCCCATTTTGGTAGATCATACACACTCTCCTATTGTGTCTCATCAAAGAGCTGATGAGGGAGGAGTGGAGTGCACTGAAAGAGCAAAAAGGCACTGGAGCCACTGACAATAAATGAAAGCAAAATAGTAAATCTATGGAAGTAGTCTGGTTGTGGAATAGACTACTTAAAGTCAAATTCAGGTCTGAGGCAAACAGACTGAGTTCTTCTGCAGCAGCACCTAGAGGTAGCAGTGACCTGACTCACCATCAGTTTATGGGAAGCTGCACATTAACTTCAGAGGATTCTGATCGGACAGGAAAGCATTCAAAGTCTCAGGACACTGGTGTCCAGTGTATCTCCCTCTTGCTTAGAATATTTGCATCATATACTCCCCTCCTCCAGAACTAAGGCACTAGACTTAATGGTGGACCATTGGCATGTCTAGGTTTCTAACACCAGAATGAATTTATAAGAATAGATTAGTATTTGTGACCACACATCTGGTATTAAACTTGTTTTGAGGGTCAGTGTCTTGTGGAGTAGTCACAAAGCCACGAAGGCAATACTATTAATATTCAGGCTCTGGTTTAAGCCATAAATTACTGATGCTTTGTTTTATTTCATACCTTAAATATGCTTGAAAATTTCTCATGACTCCCCATAAGTAAGCACCTTCAATGAATAACTTTTCAAGGAAAATTTCTCTTGTGTTGTTGGTACAGTAACCTTCTAGTACTGATGGCCTTATACAGGAGCAGTCTTGTTTTAATGACTTCAAAAATCTCTTAAGATCTTTACCCAAGACTTTTATGAGCAAGTAGCTTTCTGCTCGGGGAATGTCATCTCCATTACTAACTGAAAAAAGTAATGCTTATGTATCCCACACCAACACTGAAACATAATCAAATAAGGAATACTAGTTAGATGTTAGACACTGAGCACATTAAGAGAGACACACTGAATCTTCAGTAATTGTCAGAAGAACATAGCTTACTGAAGACAGATCCTGTTTCACAGGAACACAAAATTCTAGTTTATAATTTAGCGCTAAAGAGGAAGAGGAAATGCAGCCTAACATACGTTCCACTGATAAGGCACCCTACGTTCTTACAGCTTGTAAAGGCATGACACTGAAAGAAACACGTTTTGTATGCTCATGCAGTACCTTCAACCATACAAACATATGATCAACTGCCATTCATGTTACATTATCAGTATCCTACTTACCAGTGCTTAAAAGGTGACTCTATGTTAGATTGAGCAAACTCTCTTAATTTGTGATTTTCTAGTTATGCATCCCAACTTATCAAGTGGAGGCAACTTGTACCCCACCCATTACAAGACTCCTCTGCAATATATTTGCCCAAATCAGTGCACTCAAACTCCTACAGAAATTATCCAACAGCATGAGCTGGCTTGGAAAAAAAGTCTGCCTTGCTGTGAAAGAAGACATCAGCCCACCAGAACTATCACCCTCATGGCTTTCTTCTTTTTTTTTATTTTATTTACTTTTTAATGGAAGCAAAAACCCCTGTCATCTCACCTACTCCTCTTTTAATAAGGAATGACTGCCGTGACTACCCCCATCTAGAACCACCATTCACTGCCAGCACCTCTGCTCTCCTCGTGTGCTTAGAGAATAACTGATTAGCACTTTGCATAATTAACCTGATTAGCACTGTGCATAATCAAACTGATTAGCACTTTGCATAATTAAAAAGAAATAATAATAATAACAATAATAAGCAGTAGGTAATAGCAAAAGCTGCTAGTCCCAATGCCTGTTCGCTAGCTCTAGGATTAGTTTAGTGCAGCATATTTTATTTCTTAAAACTATTTTTTTTTAAAGATGCACAAGCTCCTGAGAAATACAAGTTAAAAAATTCTCATTTCCTTTCAAGATCACCAGTGAAAATATTGGTTGTTCCACTCTTACAACTTAGGATTTCTTGTGCCTCCCTCTGTTGCAGCTGAAGACATTTAATAGGACATTGCCTGACCAGATGGACCACTGGTTTGATTCCCCCATCTGTCTACAGTACTGCTGTTGGATTCTTTATCACAGGATACAGAAGCCTCACATCTTTTAATGCATGTATCATCACAATGTACTTCAAGGGCAGGAAAGCTGTATTATCGTTATTGTCAAGATGGGCAAGGTAGTAAGACGCATATCCTCAAAAGTACGTAGGCACTGAATTCTCTCCTGCCCTGAACAATCACTCCAGACCACAGGAAGTCTGGAGAGGAACATGGAATTAATTAGATTCCTGCCCCTAAGCCTGCATCACTCTTCCCCCATTTGAGCACCATTCTTGTCTGTATGTATGTTTTGCATCCTGTTCAAGAATGTGAGACACAGAAGGTACTTTCTTTGACTGCTAGCCTGTCCCATCTCCAGTGTAATCTCCCAGTTAGGGTTTCAAGATTAACAACCACCTTCCAAAATCTGAAGAACCTGTGTAGCTACACCTAACTAGATTGCAAACTGTGTGAAAACATCAGTGTTAAATGTCTGCATCACTAGTGACTCAGTTCTCCTAGGACATTCAATGCCAGACAGCCTAGAAGAGTGGTGCCCCAAGCAAGTGGGTAAACCACTAACATTTTCTGTTTACTAAACTGACCTCATCCCTCCTAGTCACCACTATACGTTGTGTTTCTCTTCACTTTATTAACCTCATCTCTCTCTCTAGCATCCTTATATTACAGCTCAGATTTTCCTTGCATTCCCCACAGAGCAATCTTCACCTTACATCTTCTATTATGCCTTCAAGAGCACCTGAAATATTCACTGTCAACCCTCCACCATCTCCTTACAATGACCCTGCCTACATTTCCCATGGGGTAGCAGACACGTGTTATGGCTTCTCTGCTGACTGCTCAGCCAGTATGGTTGGAACACTGGGCAACCGGGTAGTCAGTTCGTTCCAAGTGATCAGTCTGCCTGCCCTGCGTATGTCCAGACAGGAATTGCTGCCTCCGGACTGCACGCGGCCCAGATGCAGCACATTGCATGGACCCGTCCTAGAACAGCGACAAAAATATTCCCACTGTGCTAGAGTCTCTCTCATAAATGCACTCTCATAAAATAAGCCAATGAGAAACTGTGGGGGGAAGAGCAATAGAAGAGAATCTTACAATAATTAACTGGAAATGTATTACCCATGCACAGAGGCCTCTCCATCACCCCAAGCTAAAGAACCCATACGAACAGCAAAGGGTGCAGAGCTAGTCACTCATTTCACAAGTTGTTCAGTTTCAGAAGAAAAGTGTTGCTGTAGAGATTTTTCAAGTCCAAATGTTCCTGGGGAAGGTAGTTCCAGTAATTCTGGGAAGGAAGCCAATCCCTTGGCTTTATATGTAAATATTTAAACAACATTATTTTTATATACATATATTTTATACACATACACATATATGTCTTTAGACTTCCAGGCTTGCAAAACTGCAACTGAAAAAATATGCCAGTCGACCTACAGCTATTGGCTCACCTGCCTGAACCATGACAACTGACCATCAGAAACAAAATACAACGACTTCAAAATAATTGAGCCATGTCATCTATGCATACTAATCCATCCAAACAGAAAAGCTGAAAGAGTGGGACTACAGATTCTAAGGTAGAGAGATTAAAGTCTTAAATTTTATCTCCTTAGAAGTGGCAAGAACATAAGGTTCATCAATTTTAAATCTTTCAGAGCCGAGATGGATGTCGAGTGCTCCATCCACAGGTGTGGAATCTCCAGCTTTGGACGACACAAAGCTTCACATTCCTAGCATCTTAGCAGTCTGACACCTGACAGTAAAGCTGTGACCTCATCATGTTTAGAAAGGTCACTGCTGCTTCAGGCTTAAATCACGTCCATACCTCAAAAGGGATTACTTAGTAGAAAATGCAAGCAAAAGAATGGAAACATATCTGGCACTGAAATTTAGTGAATAAATAGAATAGGAAGAAAAAAAAAAGCTTTAAAATTGTTGAGGAGGGGGTTGATAAAATGGAGGAAGATGATTTAGTGAGAAGAAGGTATCCAGTCAGAGCATATGATGAATAAATCAATCCATGAAAATAGAATTTACCACATGGATTCCACCTGCATATACTCAGTAAGCAAAAAACACACCCTAATACAAGGTACATGTGTGTAAATTCATAGCTATATGATTTAAAGAAATCAAATATTTATGAAAACAATATTTACATGTCTGTTCAAGTATGTATATATAGCACAGCCAGTGTGAGTTTTAAGGAAAGATCACAGAAGTGTACATACATATACATAAAAAACCATGCAGAAAAGAGGACCAAGAGTAGTGCAAGTCTTTTAGAAAATATTTTAATGGCTTTATAAAAAGCCCTCACCCAAAGTTTGAGGGGCTTTTGCAATCTTACATTTTTCTATTGCAAAATACACCTGCTTTCTTTTCTTTCTTTTTTTCCCCCTAAACTAAATATTTCTTCCATCTAATGACTCTCTTTATTAGACAGCATCTAATTTGCATACATTTACATACAATTTAACTGCTAGCTTGTGAGAACAAAGAAATGGCTCTGTATTGTACTGAAGGACAATACTCAGAAAAGGAAGGTATAAAAACCAGCTAGCTCGGTGGCTGTGTATTCTCTTTGTTTCAGAAATACCAGGATTTTTAAACACACCACTTAAAGGGTGAAAAAGATTATTTCATCAAACAATGAAAAAAGATACAGTGCAGCTCCCTTTTAACACATTCTCTCTCTGGCCTGGTTAATGGGATTTAAGGGTCCAATATTTCTTTGCTTTCTTCTGTTTCCTTTATTAGAACTGATGGATTTAATTCTGTCACATATTTTACTTCATATTTTATTCCTATAACAATCTATGCTGAAGTTCAGCTCCAATGCTAATTCAATACTATCTTCCTTTCCTTGCAGTCAGTCTGGAATACAACTGAACGATCTTTGATGGGCATGAAGTACTCTGCCCTCAATGCCCAGTGCTAATGGATTTTAGAGAGAGTCTGCCAGAATTTTACCTTGTGGCAACAAGTCTAGAGATAATGAAAACTTACCATGTAGCTGACCGGGAATCAACAGGAAGGGAAGCAGGGCTGAGCTCCGCTTGTGAGAACAGGGAGGGACTGTGGTCAGAGTAAATGCAGGATGTAAAGTATGTGTCAAGCCCTCTAGTTCCCTAAAACAAGAGGAGAAAAGGATCTTTTAAGATCTCACATGAAGCAAAAACCTTTAGAAACAGTTGGCAGGAACTCCAATACAGGCCCTACCAAAAGCATGATACATCAGCAAAGGGGTTTTCTCCAAAGGCTTCGCAGCGGGAGTACCAATTGCAGAGGATGGCTACAAATCTAATCCATGTGGACTTGACATGAAAGTCTTGCAGGAAAAAAGAGAATGATTTCAGGCTGCATGCTGCACATCCCCATGTTCCCTCAAACGTGCAAAACCCAGCAAAACAGAACGGTCTGCCATTTGTTATTGCCTGCATAGCAGAGCTGCTAGCTTCACTCCCAAACTCTCCCCTTCCCAGCATCATACTCAATGACTTGTGCTCAGTGGGGCAGAAAAAGTAAAGTAGCAACATTCAGTGGTGCATAGACAGGGGAAAGAAGACCCAGTCACTCTGGTGGTGTGTTATAAGGGCCTGTCCTACAGAAACATAACAAGTGAAACCTTTTCGAGTGTAAGCAGACCTATTGCAACCTAATGGAATGGGACTACTCATGGTAAAAAGTGTTAGGCCAAGTTAGCTTGCATACAAAGCAGGTGTAGTATTTAGGATTCAGCAGTCATCTGCTCCGTTCAGTTTGCCCCGGCCAGCCACATGGTATGTGGTACACTGGCTTTATATGATCGGCAGAAGGCAAAGTGTTAATTTGATGTGCATTCTCACACCAGCATGTGTGGCACAGTAACACTGTGAAGATACAGGATCCACATCACAAGCTGTAGATAGAAGAAACCTGTGCTGATACCGCCTTGACAAGCCTCACAAACCTGTGCTGATACTGCCCTGATGTGCCTTACTGGCACTCAAAATACATTATAGATTATTTTCAGACACAAATTTTAATTTAAAGCTGGCTGAAATGTTAATGAAGTTTTAGCTCTTTTTCAAAGGGGAAAATTCCCTACTGCTTACAAAAATATCCCCCCCCCCGCCCCGATCTGCTTCTAATGACATATAGCAACCAAACCTCATAAAAGAAACTAATCAAGCCTTTATATCATTTTCGCTTCTCAGGGATGGAAAGGTTGAGGTGTGTGATCTTCAGAGTTTCTGATGCATACCAAAATGCAGGTTTTAGAAAACAGTGGATAAAGTAAATTCCAAAGCCATGGTTCCTTTAACTATCATATCCTATGCTCACAGCTATATCTTGCTGAAACCACTGGGTTATTATTTCCAGAACTTTAACACTGTGGCTGCACTACAATGTAAGCTGATTTTAATTGGAGCTGCCACAAACCCACCCTTCCCTCACCTCTTTTTCTCTCCTCGCCACATGTCCCCAAGTCCATCCTTGAGCCGTGACTGAAAAAACGTCTGGTTCAGGGAGCTTTCAGCTGAATGAAAATTTCTTTTCCATGTGTCTTCAGCCACCTCAACCCCCAGTCACAGCTCAACATGCAGGCATGAAACTTGGGGGTTAGAGCTAAGAACGCAGCAGAACTGTACAAGTGGAGGAACAACAACAGAGCGGCGTCAACATCAATCAGTTTAAGCTGCTGTGGACCTACATCTTGAGACGTCTAGGGCTGCTTTAGTATGACATGGAAGAAAGGTTCTTACCACATAGCTGGAAGCCAAACCAATCATGGCTTTATAGGTAAAAAAGCCCCCACCTCACATGCTAACCTAAAATAAACTGGTGGGCTATGCAGCTCATACAAAACAGATGCAGTCTGCTTCTGATGAAAAATAGCTTGAGATAATGGTGCACTGCTACAATCTGCACCAGGGGCAATTTCCAAGTGGCAGGTTGAATTAGCCTCAAGTGACATGCATTACAGTAATGCTTCCCTGAGGCAGTAAGGCAAGGTCCCACATTCAAAAGGAAAGAATTGAGCTTTCTTGCCAAAGGCAAACGATAAAGCGCATGATTAAGAACCACTGTTACCAGGACATCCAGAAGCTCCTGAAAAATCTTTCAAGGACTTCAGAAAATACATCTGGAAATAAAGAGCAGGAATTTTCTTTTACATCTCTACAGTTACAGTACTAAGCATCTCTTTTGCTACTTTCCTGGAGCACAAGCATCAATTCCATCCTGACTAGAAACTAAGCTTTCTAATTGTCAGCATTTCTAAAGTCACTCTGCCCAAACAGTTGTGCAGGAGGTTGTGAGATGTGTATCTGGATTTCAGCTGAATACAGAAGACGCTGCAGTCCAAGTCTCTTCCTTTAGCTTGCCTGCTCTAGGCGTAACACAAACTGGAACATTTTAAACCCTACGAGAAACATCCTTTGGCAGTAAGGAATCACCCAACACCATTAACTACAATTTCTTCAGGACAAGGAGTCACTAAGGAACAGCTTCGCTAGCTAGTTAGCATCCACAGATGATTCATCATCTTTGGAAATTACAGTAACTGAGAGAACTAAAAGAATCAGTGTGGACACCTTATCTTCATCCATTTTCATCAGCTCAACAACCAATACCCGCCTTTTCAGTACTGCAGTCAGAATTTTTCTACCTGAGTTACAACCAGGCCTCAAGGGCAGAATAGCAGATCAGACATAAGAATTGGTGGCTTTTTTCCTTCAACAATAATGAAATAATGCTTTCATACGTAGCATTACATACTAGCATACGTGACTCTGAAGCAATGGCATCCACACAACTATTTGTTTTCATTCCAGTCTTCTATACACTCTAAAGATGGCTACAGTTATTCTATCATCCATGGGCAACTGCACAGGTTGTTACACAAATCTATACATATTCAAGTTATGTGACCCCTATACAATAGGCTTGGCTAGTTTCCCCAATAGGAGACTCCCGTTTTCCTTCAACTGCCTTTAAGATACAGCTGTTATCAGTACAACCTACTCGTGCATATATTCTTACTATGGTGTCATTGAATACTTTTCTCTATAAAATAACTGTCCATTGGAAAACATGCATACAAATGTACCTACACACCAACATATATACACACACACATATAAAATACTCTGGCAAATACCTGTTATTAATATCTAATTATGACAGTATCATTGGCTTGTCATCACAATTGTTTGATTAATTTTATTCTTTCCAGGTTACAACAGGTGCCTACATCAGTTTTGATGGTCTTTAAAATGATGAGGAGAATCTAAGAATTTTAAATTATACCAATATTTGAATACTTTCTATTCAAGTGCTCTTGATCGGTTTAAAAGTGTATTACTACAACACCAGCCTCAAATTTTATCTTCACTTTAACAATTCTTCTTAGAGCTAGAAGCAGGTTAAGCAAATTGTTCATCAAATTTTTCCCTTTCTTTTCTTTTGTTGTTATATACTCCATTGAAGCTGAGATATGAAAATGTAAAAGTTGGTGTAAGCAGAAGAATAATTCAGTGGAAAGTAGCTCCTCTTGCACCTAATTATTGGCATTTATGAAGTTCCACTTTTTGTACATAGCTGTCTCATTACATTTTGTATTAGACATTATGGGTGGGATTATCCAAAAGAACGAAGGTGTGATTCTCTTTCCACTCAAATCATGGTGAGGTAGTTCAAGTTGAATCCACCAGCAGCACATTCAGGCCAGCTTCGAATGCTTTTGAAAATCCTCCCCCTTCCCAACCTGCCCAGAAAGTGGGCAGAAACAAAATTCTACCACCGTGTGTCTGGAAAGCAACATCTACAAGTTGCAGCTTGTACAGTTCTGTCAAGTTAAAGATGCTGAGAATTCCCTTTTAAATACAAACAATATTTCTGAAGCTAGTAAATTCTTTCAAACATTCACTTTGATTTGATAAATCGTATTAAATACAATTTGCCTCAGCAGCATTTGAAACCATGATCGCTAGAGCGCGAGTAGGTCATTTTTACACACAAAAGTAAAATCTATCCAGTTGTGTATACAGCCTAGATTATGTATGCAGGCCCACGCTCCCCGACATAACAAAATTACTCGGCTTGCACTCCAAGCCCGTCAGAAACTGTGTAGTTGCAGATAGCAAAGTCAAGCCCGAGCCAATCAGTCCTGCTAAGCAGCTGCTATCTCAGTTGCTTATTAGTTCACTAGCACACTAGCCACGACCAAAGGCTTCAGATGGGCTTACAGTATGCACAGAACAAAATTGTCTCTGCTTTCAAAATACCACAGAAATGCAACCATGAATGAATGCTATCAAAGGGTGGAGGTAGGAGAGAAATCTATTTTAAATTTTCTCAAAACATTATTTTTTTAACACTGAAGAGAAAATCCTTACTCTTGAATACTGTATAATAACAGAATCATGCTGTTTGTTGGCAGAATGCTAAGTTTCATTTTCAGCAGAAAAAAATTTGTATAATAATTTTTCCTGATTTAGATGGGTTTTAGGTCAACCTTAGCTACATACAAATGAATGTTTTGTTCAAATTACAGGGTAATTTTAATTAGGACATCCTGTTAGACATCCTGTTGTTCTATTTAATGGACTTTCTCAATTATGAGAAGAAACACCTCCCCACCCGCCCGCGACTTAAAAGTTAAAGTAAAAATTATGCTGAATAAATATACAAAGATAAAAATTATTTATTCTGCATTAGATCTTTTTATTTCTGTTAATCTTTATTTGGCAACTTCTGTATGAAAAGGGCAGAGTTCAGAATTCCACACCCATTAAACACCTGTTTAAAAACCACTTGAATCACTGGAACCAGCCAAATACGTCCCAATTAAGCAGAAACGTTGGCACTGCTGTCCCGAGTAAGGAACACCCATTGCCATTTGCTCTCATTAGGTTAAACAGGTTTCTTGGGACATAGCTGAATTCCTGATTATGTGCACTGCAAATGGATGGAGAACACCAGAACAATAAAATTTAATTCAGTGTAGCCTTCTGTCCAGTTGTCAAGCACGGAATTTTGGGAAAAGCGAAAACTGAAGCTTCGGGAAGCAGCTGGGCGTTATGTGCACCACACGAGACAACTCACACTTCTTTCAAGAAATTGCCTGGCTGACATAACGGAAAGATCTGGGCTGGGATTTCTTCTTGAAAACGCTCCAAGATTAAGAGCTGATTCCCTTTTTCTTAGCATCTCCTCCTCTGTACTTCGTATTAGTGTGATTCCCTTACACAGTTTTATTTGTTAGTTTTAAGCATGATACGGTATCTTTTATGCTCACTTTAGTGTTACATTGGTCACTGATTTCTTGATTTTATATGTTTATGAATTCAGTGATGGAATGAAAAGCCCAGAAAATAAAAGCTTTGTTCATAGATCAGACACAGTACTGCAAGTTTTCCAAATATTTTTGTCAACTTAAAGGCTCTTCTAGAGAGACCAACTGCACGGCAAACAGAAGAATCTTGTCTCTATCATTCATTTAACCTCTTGGCCTCTGTCAAGGATGCGGACATGCTTGCCAATAAGCAGCAAGTCAAGTGGTCTGTTTCCAAATACCCAACAATACATTTCAGGGTGGTGCCACTAGAAAGCCACTAGACAGAATCAGAGCAGAGTGGTAGTGATTAAAAAGTATGTCTGAAATGGTTCTAATATCCATGCTCAATCCTCTATAATCCCACTTCATTATCAATTTATTAACTTCCTTTGTTGTCCTTTCTGTCACCCTCCTGTGCTAGTCACTAATATATCTGTTTGGAAAGTGCTCTACTCCATGTAGCTACTCTACTCTACGCTAGCACAAAAAACTAGTGTACTTCACATAAAACTGATCAGTTAACTATATCCAAGTAAAAGATGTACAGAGTCTCTAAATTGATACCTTAAAATTAAACGTATAAAAAGGATGGTTCAGCACTATAAACACTACTTAATTCACAACTCATATAGTCAGGATGTTAGCAGACTGAAAAGAACATCTATATATTTTTCTCTTCACTTATGCCACATAGACTTCTTAAGAACATAAATCCTGTTGGTTTTCTACTACCTCTTGTACTTAGTGTAGAATTCACAATTATTTAGAGCCTACATTTCTAAAGTAAACTTTAGTACAAGAAAAAAGCTTTCTAGGAATAAAAGATGTCAGCTAGCAGTTGCTGCTGACCTAAAACTATATTTATTTTCAAGACAACCATAACAGTGGCAGATGCTTTCTTGTTCTGGCTGGCTACAAATGGCACCAAGAAATCCTAAGATAGACACTTGCATACTTACTCTTTGCTTGTTCCCCACCACCACCAATAACAAGTATTTTTGTATACAAACAACACTTTCTGATTTGCTGTTGCTCTTTACTTAGATATCCACAGGTGCTATATTCACTGTGGTCTCAAGAACAGTTTCCCTTCCATATTCTTACTGATCTCAACAAGAATGCTGGGTACCCAAAACATCTGAAAAAGATAAATATTCCGGATTTATTCTCCATTATTTAATTCACAACAAGCATTGCTGCTTATAGCAAAAACGCTTTACAACAATATCGCTAAAAATTGAGAGCCACAGTCCTTAGCCATTTCTTAATTTAAGCCTTAGTAACTTCTCCTCGTAGAATTGGTGGCTGACATTTTATTCAGTAGATGATATCTGTAGCTGCAGCACTTCCAGACTACAAAGAGCTGCGAATGCTATCATTACAAATGGATGTTTTTATTGGTAGACATTTTGAGACTAACCAGAAAGGAGTAGGAAAGCAGGAGCATGGGTGGAAAGAAAACAAAACAAGCCCACAAACAAACAAAACACTACAAATCACAACAGGACAAGAGAAAAATCAAGTGGTGATATCACCTTACTGGATTAGTAAAAACAATTCTGGCTTGATTGGAATTCCAGAGGTTTTTTTCCTTTGTATTTCCATTAGACAACTATAAAAATGTTTAGCTGCATCACTGTCACAGACACCCTGATAAACTACCTTGTATTACTTCTATCTAAGCATACTTAATGAAACTTAAAGGTACAAATAGTAGTCTTCCGTACTGTAAAAACAAATAAACAAAGGGAAGCATCTCCTCTACACTGTACTCCTTGAAAAAGCAGAAACAATTCATTCTATACATTTCAACTAGCATTTCACTTCCACTGAATTGAAAGCGTATTTTGGACCCTAGAGAAGTTGCCTTCAACAACACCCTTCAAATGCCTAAGCTCAACAAAATACAGAAAGTAGCAGACTGGCACGTTGGCTGGAGAAGCAATGGAATATTCCACGGGAGGAGAGACTTTGCCTACATCACAAATATCTACAGGCAAATCACATAATCTTTTTATACGTGATATAAATAAGAGATATAGGTTAAAAGGAGAGAAAGAAACAGCTTCAGAATCGCCTGGAACACTTTGTGGAACTGACTTTTAATTGCCTACAAGAGCAGTTTTTAAAGCTCTTGCAGGAGGCAAGTAAGTCCCTGTACATCAGCTGAGGACAAGGCCCCCTCGGCCCCAGGAATATGTGGTAACACCCAACAAATGAGGGGAAAGCGGAAAAGAAAAAAAAAGAAAAGAGGCACTGGAATAGGCTAATACAGGAATTTCTGCAATACAGAAGCCTACTCAAATATTAAAGGCAAAGAAAAAAAAAAGCGATGATAATTACTCTTGTGTCAGGAATACACTCTTCCTCACTATCAGGATCCCACAGTGGAGTAGCATCTTTCAAGACAAAGTTGAAAACTGTGGTCTATGAAACAGAAACTAAAGTAGCAAAAGAAAAGAGCAAGAAGTAAGGTGTGGGGTGAACACCGAAGATGAAAACAGCTGGAATTAAGAATCCAGATACAGCCTTTGTCTCTGGGGCAGGGAGGGACAAAAAAGGGAGGCACATAAACTTTATGGACAAACTAAGGGGAAGTCAGTGGAGGGATATATTTAAAAAATTAATGTTTCAATATGCCATCTTGTAATATCACGTTGAAAACCACACCACGGTGTGCTGTTACTGTATTTGGCCAAGTGCACCGTTGTGTTTAATTTGAACTTTGATTACGATAAATCACATGATACAGGGAGGCAACCAAGTGACTCACAGTCTGTTCTGAAATCTTACCCTATTAAAACTTAGACTGCAGTAGGAACACAGTAACCAAAAATCTATGTACACTACACCAGAGGAAGGGAGCTGAAGTATTGAACGAACATCCCAGGACTGCTTGGTCATTTTTTAGACATGAACAGTAACTTTGCCATGCCAGCAGCTAGACTGTTAGAGCAGCAGATAAATTTGGTGCATGCATCAGATACAGCAAACCATGGGCTGCCCAGTTTTCTAAGGAGGGCACAGATGCTCTGCACACCTGAGCATGATTAAGTCTTACTGCTTATGAAGAAGAAAGTCAGTATTGGCAGTGCACTGGCTTGAAGGGGAGGGTGGCAGTTGGAGAAGCATAAACCTATTTCTGCTCACTACCAACAACATTATTGCAGGCACCAATAATGAGGTGGCTAGGCTAGAAGGGGAGAGGGATATAGGATCTGGAATGCTTTATCAGCTCCAAGACCAATGCTGGTTTTGGCACTATTTTCACTCTAGTGAGTTACAAACAAAAAAAAAAACCCAACCAAGCAGGTGCTAGCAATCTGAGAGACCACATGCCAGCTACAGCTGCTTCAAACTGATTCAATTACATCTGCCTGAATAGTCCCAGGACATTGATTCCACCGAAGGGAACCACAGGCCGAAGGGAGACCCAGTACTTTGGGATTTTAACACTCCATTAAATTAAGGTGGAAGTCCCCCAACTGAAACTGGGGGAGGATATTCAGACAGGGTCTGAAGCATGTGATCACACTCAGCCTAGGATAAGATGGAAGCTGGGAGACAGCATATGCAAGACACCGGGATACATAGTAAAAGCCCTTTGGAAATAACACCTCAAAAATTTCCTGAAGCAGCCTGACAGCACTGCCTTGTTTCCCAAAACACTGGGTGCAGTACATTTGCTTGAACATGCTCTTGGGATTGGGACTTCACTCCAAACCTTGTTTGTACAAAAAGGGGCCAAGCAGCTGGGAAATTCTGGAGTGTAGTGTGTCCTCATTAGCTCCCATCTGCCATCAGAACTCAGCTCATGGCAAGTTTGGCTAAGTCCTGGTGTTCTCAGGTCCAAATCTGGGTCAGTTTTAATTACACTATACAGAATTCAGTGTGCAGTTTTTAAATCCTTATTATACAGCGCAGAAGAACGGGCAGCTCTCCAACTAATCAATTTTTTAAAAGTACATATATAAAAATTTTAAACCAGGCTAGACAGACAGTGGGTGGAAAAGAAAAAAAAAAGTATAAGCGAGTACAGGGGTTAGTTAAGAGAACTGTTAGCAAAAGTGGGTCACCAGCAAGTTCTGCTTTAAAACTTCAAAGGAAGGGGAAAAAGAAAAAAACCTCTTCATTTTTTAAAACACTGAAACTGATGTGCAAGATGTATACAATTCATACTGCTTTTAGCATCAGCATGGGTTACACACAACAATACCGCAGCCAGATTGCTATGAAAGGAAAGATTGTCTTGTGGCTACAGGACAATAGCAGGCACTGGCTGACCTATTCCCATATCTTTTAACAGTGTTATTGCCAGGCTTGGGAAAGTCCTTTTCCCTACAGACAAAAATGAAGATTGTAGCCTTTACACCACAGGTATAGAAAAGGTGTGGTGGTTCGAAGTGCAGTTCAATAGGATTCTTGAAGGTTATAGCAAACTGCAGGATGTTAGTCTAAATCCTTACCCAATTAATGTTTTTTGGACTACTGTAACTGCTATTTATTTCCTCTTTTTCTATGCCATCAAATAGCCATCAGCCAGGTCAGGACTTGAAAAGAGTTTTGCTTGCCAGGTTGCTGGCAAACAAAACGATAGGAGGCACAGAGAACGGCATGTTTTTCACTGAACAGACACTTGGGATAGGATAGCA
This sequence comes from Gymnogyps californianus, assembly GCF_018139145.2. Taxonomy (NCBI): domain Eukaryota; kingdom Metazoa; phylum Chordata; class Aves; order Accipitriformes; family Cathartidae; genus Gymnogyps; species Gymnogyps californianus. The sequence goes on from NC_059471.1 coordinate 127,174,529, forward strand.
CGCCAAATCTTATCTATGTAAATTGGGCTAAAATCTACTCTCAAAGTCAACAACCAGAATCTGCCCTGTTTAGAATCTTTGTCAGATGCAAGGGAGCAAGTGGAAGTCTTCAGTGACAGCTACTGACATAAAGGTAGCTCAGAAATGGAGAAGGATGATCAAGGAGCAGAGTAAATAGTGATGAAATGATAGATGCTTGTTAGAAGAGCACAATATTCTGCCATCCCCTACACAAAAATTACACCTTCAAAGATTTCCAAGTTTGCTTTAACCATTTCCATGAAAAAATCCCGTTAAAAAAAGATTTCCCTTCATGCACCTTGTTAGTATTATCACAGCTTTCATTTTAGAGCTACAGCATAGCAGAAACATGACACAATCCTGCACTCTCCCTTGTAAGTACTTCTTCACTTGGTGGCTAATCCATACATCTCCATCTAGGTGAATCTAGTACATCCTAACACAGTAAGAAATACACTACTGACTATTTCAGGATCAACACAAGCTACAAGGCTGGAGTAACCAGACAATGCTTTTTCTTTGAAAGGAAGCTTTTTCTTTAATGTAACCCACCTCCCTCACACACCACCTCTAATACACGAAAATCCAGACATCAAACATACATTACACAACAAACCAAGCAGAAATCAAAGAAATAAAACTTACCACAAGAGCATTACAATCTTAGGTACCACCAGTTTCTCCATGGTACTAATTCTCAAACGTCAGTGGGCTTTTTGCCGATATCACCTAACTGGTCTCAAGCTCTAACTATCCCCACCTGGGCCCATTTGTATTAATTAGGACAATAAGCCTCACCGTCTCTGGGATAATAGTCAATTTAGTTGAGCTGACACCAAAAAGAATTTGGATTAAAAAAGGCAAGCTGAAGCCACAAGCAGACTGGGCAAGGTAATCTCCAAGTATTGAAGAAGAAAATTACCCCATGCAAATCTGTTTTCTAAGGGTCTGGTTTCTTAGCAGAACTTTTCACTATGAAGTTTCTGTGTGGATCAGTAACAGAACAAAAATCTGCAGCAGAACAATAACACAGCAAACGCTAGTAAATTTAGACCAGACATTATCATCATATCATTCTTGTAATGAAGAGGAATTTCAGTGCCCAGATGTGTCTTTGGACTATGCTCTCTTTTAAAGCATTGTTAGTGCAGTTAGGCACATTTGATGGACTATTCAAAGACGTGACCCACCAGTGACTAGGCAGACTAGATAACCTGTAACTCATACACAATGAAGAGTGGAGTAACAACACTATCTAGGGCTGCACGTGCTCTGGAACACTGACAAGGAAGTTCAATGGTGAAACAGGGTGGCTGCTTGGGAAGCCTGGGAAGGGAGGACTGTGCCATTCAGAAGGAAAGTTCAGCTTCTACTTGATTTTTTAGTTTTATATCATCTATCAATGTAGATTTATTAAATAATTTTACATGCCTCTCTCTTTGGCCTCTCTTGCTTTTCCTCCATTTGACATGTATTATAACAAACCATTCCAAAAGGTAAAAGTCAAAGATGGCTAGCATTGTATCCAAGTGCTAAAGTGGACTTTTACTAGGCTCTCAGTAATCTTAAGGACCACAAATATGACAACGGGTGCCACTCACTACCTGCTACAATGGTGGAACTATAGAGTAGAAGGAACACTAGTCTCTGAAGTGTCTTTACATTCCCCTGTCTAGACATGTGGAAGCTGCAGTGTGGAAAACAAGATCCCCTCCAAAAAAAAAAAAGAAAAGAGGGGAGACTCCAGGGTGAAAGGACAGGCTCTGCCCATGCTTACGACCCTAGAGACAGACTTCTTTTTCTTTCCTCTCCTCCCTCTAAAACAGTGTTCGGATGTGACCCAAGTTAAAGTCACCAAAACTCTTCAGGTTCTTCAGCTGATAATGCAGCCACTGCAGAGTTGTCTACTGTCACACTAACTTGTTCAAAGTGTATCTGGTAGCCCTGAATTCTGACCAGGGAGCCTATGGGAAAGGAGACTGGCTGATATTTCTGAATAATCCACGCTGTTCTTGCATAACAAGGCTCCCACAGAAGCACATCATCTTCCTTCTACAATTCTATTCATGGGGAAATGGTGAAAGATCTGGTGTGGCATATGAATGCAGATATACTCTATAGTAACAAAGCAAGTATGCCATTCTGAGATAGGGGACATTTTATTTTGCAGACTGTCAGCACTTGGGGATGTTAAAAACATGAGGGTAATTTACAGAATGAATTAAACCATGGTGGTCCCAAGTTAGAAATTAGAGACTCTTGTCAAACATATCGCCACTAAAATTTGATGCTACTGTCTTCATCTTACTGTACCTACATGTAGCAATTCACATAATCCTCTTAGTGGGGTCTGTCCTTTCCGCTGCATGAGCTCATGAGCTGGAATACCTGAGACAACAGTATGATTTATAAACAGAATGAGTCTCTCAATTTTATTGTCCTTGGTTCCAAGAGTTTAAGTCATACCCTTAACAATTGAATGCCATTTTTCTGTTGCACTTTATTTGTGAGTGGGTGTTTTTGGTGCTGTACAGTCTACATAAAATGAATCAGTACATAAGAAAATGCAACACCTATTATCATGTGTTTCGTAAACATCCAGCCCGTGGCTTGTGTGTGCTGTGCAGCACAGTTGTTATTACCAGCTAACAACATGTTCTAAACTAACAGACTAAGTCCTATAGAGCTCATTTTTGTGACTTTTAAAAACAGTGGAGCAGGATTAAGAGGAATTTGCCAAATTTCTGTGTTCCCTGTACCTGCAGAGGAGGAGGAAACCTGCAATTCTCTCACTGCAGTGAGGAGATGGTATCAAGAACAGCGCTAAACAAGGCCAACCAAAGGGATCACGAGTACTTTCCTAAAGAATCATACCCTATGTATATTGTTCTCAAATAAAAACTGAGAGTCCTGACTAAAGTGATGTCAACTTGCAAGTTTTGTGGTCTGGTTTCCAGCCTGCATGACAAAAGACAGCAAAAAAGCACACAGACCTACATACATATCTCAGTTTATTCCTATCTATTATTTGATAGCCAAACAAATGTAAGATGATTAATTCAGAAGGCCCTCCATGGTGAGACAGAGTATAACCCAAGTTTAAGACAGAAAAGGAAGTGACAACAGATAAACACAGGACGACCATAAAAATAAAGTTTACAATATACTGCTTTTATATAGCAATATGACATACAAACACCCATTACCCCCATTTTCTAGATGAGGAAACCAAAAGCTCTGGTCTAGACCACAAAATAAATCAAGGGACTCATGCTAAATATACATGATTATGTCATACTCTGGTTTCTACTCATTTTATCACATTTACCCTCAGTACCTGACAACTAGTGCTTTCTTTTATTCAACTAAAGACATCAACAACAATAGATAAGCACTGCAGCATGTATCCGGAGCATGACTCAACTGAAAATCTACCATGTCCACATCTCGTCCCATTGCAGACCATACAGACAGGCTCAACAGCATGTCCCTGACACTAGCCAGGGCAGTTACTTACTGAATCTGTGGGCAGGGCAAATGAGGAGTCTTGTTGCCCTCCATTAAATCTTTCCAGTTGCTGTCAAACCATTGGCTAGGGATTTTCTGAGCAAGTGGTTATATTCATTTCTTTGTGTTAAATAGACTTTGATGGACTTTTCTTTCATGACTGTATCTAATTTGCTTAGTAGGCAGATTTTGTTCTGCTTTTTCTTCATATTGGGTTAATGATTTCTACTGTCAATGTTTGAACTGTGTGTCTAAAGAAGATTTTCTGGAGCTGCAGAAAAGGGATCTCTGATACAAATATAAGGAAAGGACTGGTCTATAGATCACTCCTCCTGGGCTAAACCAGCATAAAGCAGAGTGTAAACAGGTCTCAAGACAATGGCAGATCTGTTCCTGTCTCATGATGGAGATTTCAACAGATCATAACAATGCTGTAGCTTTGCGGTTTGTTTAAACAGATTTATAACATACTAACTCCCATTTACAAGAGCAAAGAGATGCTTAATCTGAGCCAAGAGGCACAAACTGAGTAGATATGAAGGTGAAATGGTCTGAATTTGCCAGACTTGCAGTGTGGCTGCATCTGCTGCTTGGGTGCTGCCTAAATAGGCCAAGATCAAGGTTGCAAAGATTGATTTGATTCTGATCCCTCAAAGTAAACAACAAGTCCCAGAAATCAAAGCTCATAATAAAATTTAAAATTATCCCATGAAGTCGTCTTATATTTCCACACTGCAATGCACATATCATGTGTGCATGTGTGTGTGTGCACACATACACACACATTCACACTCAAATCCGTGTTATCCCCTGCATTTTTATGTTCCACCATTGCAAATATACTCTGAAAGAACGTAATTGCTAGAGGAAAATAGCACCCATTGGCACAGAGAACCTACGCTACTGTTCCCCTTTTCTAATCAGAAGACACTGATTCACATCTACTTGCCTCACCTCCCTGCCCCTTTACCAATGAGGAACTCACCTTACATCTCTATAACGCTTTCCTTGGCCAAGTCTGCAACCCCAGACAACCCAACTCGATTGCAGGCAGCAAAGGCAGAGAGCTCAGCTCAGAGTTTGCCATTCTCAGTGCATGTCACATAACACAAGCAACCTGCTAACGAGCTCCTGTGTGCTCGCTCAAAGTCACAGCTGCCAGCAACAATTGAGGAAGTGCAGCCTAGCTTTTCAGGATTCCTGCCTGTTGCCCAGGAACCACACAAAGCACTGGAGATTTTAAACAGGTGCAAACAGTGCTTTTCTCCCATGCCTTGTCCCCCAGCACGTCAGGCTGCACAGCCTCTGCAACGGCAACGCAAGAAGAACCAGAAAGCAGCAAATGAACTTTCAAAATGCGATCAGAGTTCCTACTGATAAAGCGACGCTTTTATGACATGAGAAAAACAGCTTGTACATAGCACTATAAGCAGATGCAGGAAGGCTTGGTCAGGCTTGCCTTTGTGAAGACCCACTTTTTTCAGAAATATGCAACTGTATTATAATTCTGGGTTACACATTTTTCTAAATTTGTCAGTATTTCTCACCTGCAAAATATTTTGTTAATGTTAAGAGGTAATGTTTCAGAACACGCAATGATTCAGAACGCGTAGTGAGCACCAAAAATAAATGAAATCAGTGCATTTTAAAGCTTACTTTAAAAATAATTCTGTAGCTGTATAGGAATTTTTAATGCTCAAAACTGTCTGTCAAATAAGTGTCTTTACAAGTATAATATAAACCATGCAATTATCTAATTTTGTGTATGTACAGAAATTATATATGTACCATCTGTTTACAGCCCATTGCTTAACACTATAATCTTTTATGTACACAGCTCAGTGCATAGGTGGTACTGTAGGTAGGTAGAAAAAGTACCTCCTGAACTGAGAATCTGTGAGACAATTTTTAACAGGCTTGTTAGAAAAGACTGTACTAACTCCAGAATGGTTTGTTTTGTCAATATTGCCTACACTGTGTTAAGGTCATCAGTACAAGTTTGTTATTAGCCACATTCCCATGTTGGTGATCAGGCAAATTCCTGTTAATTTCAGGCAGAATCTTGCCTGAATTGGAAGGGAGCAGGAACTGGTTAAGGCCATTAACCAGATGGCCATTAAGATCTAGTGCTCTGATGTTATGATCAGCTACTAATCTGGTGTCTACCTGCTATTTACAAGCCTACTCACAAGACCACGCACAGGTCAAGCCTTGAGCAAGGCTCTTTCGCTGTTCGTTCAGAAATGTTACAATGCTGACATGCATGCTAAGGGCTTCTCTCTAAAATGAAACTGTTCAGATAGGTTTTACCTTCCCTTTTGGATTCAGCTTTCCATTTGGATGGGAGGCTGAAAAGGCTAAAGGGTTCTCTTGTACAGACGCCAACAAAAACAAAGGTAAACTTAGAATTTTCATTAAGTGTAAATTACAAGAGCAAACAGAAATAAGGATTGATGTGAGCAACAGGGAATGCTAAAGCTTCACCAAATGTAATGTGTAATGCCTCAACCCAAACATATTTTGGGATGACTGCCAAGAAGATGGGTATAAATGTGGGAGGCTTAGTAGAGTACAGTTTGAGCTAAAATGTGTAAAGTTTTCACTTGTGCTAAGGAAACATTCGTAGCTAGGTAAAAACAAGGCCTTATGAAAAATCCAATTTTGCATCTAATCTAAATTTCCTTGGGCAAAGCAACTGCTCTCTTCCTAAACTGATCCTTGAGATAGCTGGTGGTAGCATGTAATTATTGTGGATAGTATTGCCATGGGTTAGGCACTAGTTGAATACTGTAAAGTCTAGAGGTCTCTTACCAGCATTAAGTGGTTTGATGTTCTCATCTAAACCTGAATTGGAATTAGTCATTTTAATGCTTTTGTCATTTGGTGGTCCAATGACACCTGTACAACTACGAGGCAGAAATGCTGGCTCTAACTAGCTTTCATGTGCTCTCTTACCTTACACTGTTATCCATTAGATCTTTTGACCCAGAATCTCCTAGTAGTGAAGGATGCAGCATCCCAAACCATCAGAGCTTCTCCAGCAAAGAATAATTACAGTGTCCTGCATGTTGTTGGGGCTGTGGTGGAAAAGGCATTAAATAACCCAAATAATCTCTCTTCGCTGCTAAAAATCCCCCAGCAGAAAAAGGCCAACATGGTTGAGTTTTGGTTTATCTACTGTCAGAGCTGTGCCTCAACAGTAAGAGTATGAAGTACTCGATGAGAAGACTAGTTCACGAACTAGGACTTAAGTTTACTTTGCATCAGATAAACAATGGACAATTCTAGTAAAGGCAAGAGGCTGGAGAGTGAAAGGCTATAAATTCTATAGAAATATTCAACACAGGCTCATTTCTTAGCTTTTTTTAAGCTACTTTGTTCTTGAGTTGATAGACCAATTCTTTCAATAAAAAATGTCAATGGCAGTAACGCTTCTTACCTATTTTTTCTGCATAGACTTCAGAAAGCATACACAGTAATGAAGCTCCAAGAAGCCATTTTACTGGCTACCACTTCAGCTTTATTCGTGTGATTGGTTCCAAGATCTTGAGACAGTAACACAACTTACTTCATGTTTCTCTGTGTTAAGTGCAAGGTACCTCCTTCCCTCTCTGTGCCTGAGATGATACAGCATCTGCAGCTGACAGATACGGACAAGCTTTTGATTCCCCTTAATGCACCTCCAGTTCTACAGATGTGGAAGTATGACGTGCCGATTGACAACACAGTACAGGAATCATACTGACAATACCCAACGCATCCCATTACTTGGCAAATAAACATGACCCTCTGGTAAAGAAATGGTGACAACAGAAACTTATCCCATCTAAAAGAGAATTAAAATCTCAGAAGACACTGCCTATTCATCCATTGCTCAACATGTAGATCTATTCAGCTAGGAGGATGTCCTGGTTTCGGCTGGGATAGAGTTAATTTTCTTCTTAGTAGCTGGTACAGTGCTGTGTTTTGGATTTAGTGTGAGAATACTGTTGATAACATGCTGATGCCTTAGTTGTTGCTAAGTAGCGCTTATCTTAAGTTAAGGATTTTTCAGTTTCCCATGCTCTGCCAGCAAGCAGGTGTGCAAGAAGCTGCGAGGGAGCATAGCCGGGGCAGCTGACCTGAACTAGCCAAAGGGGTATTCCATAGCATGGAACGTCATGCTCAGTATATAAAGAGGGGGGAGTTGGCCGGGAGGGGCGGATCGCTGCTCTGGCATCGGTCAGCGGGTGGTGAGCAATTGCATTGTGCATCACTTCTCATATTTCTCTCTCTTTCTGTTATAATAATAATTGTAGTGAAAAGGAATATATTTTTATTATTATTATTCTTAGTAGTGTATTTTATTTTACTTTAGTTATTAAACTGTTCTTATCTCAGCCCACGAGTTTTACTTTTTTTTTCCTCCTCCCCACCCCACTGGGAGGGGGAAGCAGCTGGGTGATGCTTAGTTGCTGGCTGGGGTTAAACCACAACAGAGGACCAAAGGTGACAAGTAACCCTAGCAATATATACATATAATGCTACTTGCCACCAGAAGTAATAATACGGCCCCCATTGGTAGGAGAGACTGTGTCTTTCCTTTTGCTGGAGAATGTCTCCCTTAAGGCTAACAATGGCATGAGAATGGTGGGAACATTTAGGAAGGACTCTAAGGTAAATGTAGCTCAGATTTGTCTCCACGGTTGCCAGTGACTAAGTGGCAGGCAAAGACATTTCTTAGGTTGTCCAAGAACAGAAAGTACACAGTGTGCAATGGAGTTTAATGACAACAGTGATTCAAAAGACTCTCTAAGTAAGGATCCTAGACATTGTGGAACAGGCCAGGACTCGCTATTTTGGCAACAATCTCAGGCTGAAGTTACCTTCTCTGTAAATTGAAACTTTCCTTCAAATTACATCAAGGCTGTGCACCTCAGCAAAGCTTAGAGGCATCTGAAAGAAGAATGTATCCTTTTCTGCAGTGACTTCTGTAAAATAAGAAACTGGATTAACCATAGTCTTCACTGGTGCCAGCCAGACCGCAAAGTGTACCATCAACACTCTGCTATAAGGTAAAACCTACTGTAATTTTAAAAGAATATCAATTAAACATCCTGCCCTAGAAGTGCTATAACCTGACTTCAGATTCTTATAAACTATGTCTTCTAGCACTCCTAAATAATACCAGAAGAAGCATCAGATTACTTTCTAGGAGATATTTACAAAACTCTGGGATATTCTAAGCAGATATAAGCAAATATTATTATTCTGAATAGCACTACAAGCTGCCCTCCATCCACAGCACCATGCAGGCTGTCATTTTTGTAGTTAGAATGCATTTTGCAGCAAGACTTAACTGTTCTTTCAAGTGCACTGTACTGCTAGTTGTTGTCACAATTATTTATAACTAGGGACATCCATCTCCTACTAACCTTCTGTTCTGGTCCAATATACAGGAAACAGTATTTGGAAGGTTGAGGTACATTTACAAGAATTTCAACTCAATATTTCTTAGCCAGATTCTGCCCTCTGTTTTTGACTGCAATCCCAGGCAAGTAAGTCAAAGATGGTATTCAGTCTCCTCTCTATTGCGTGGTATGTGTGTATAAAAATTTAATTTTTATAAAAGGTCAGGATGGCAAATGAAGATGTTCAGCTAAAGAAGTGCTTTTTCAAGAGACTTGTAAACATGAGACCACTAGTTGGACTGTAGCATTCTTTAACATAGAGAAGCAGTGGGATAGTGCATGAAACACTCAATGCCAAGAAATAATCTGTCCCTAGCTTAGCAATGAATTATCCTACAACCTCGAGAAAGTTATTTAGCTGTTCTGTGTTTTAGTTTCCCCATCTATCAAATGGGGATAATGATACTTTGCAAAACCACTCTAAGGTTCTTTAAAAAATATATTATAATTTGGAAACTTGTAAAGTGCACTGGAATTTCTAAATAACCCACTGAGAATATAGGAATAAGTATTACTTTAAACATTTGTTGCAATATTTTAATACAAGTCATACCTTTCTTTTAAGTACATTACAATATTCTCAAGTGTTTATATGTACTATTTAAGTGAATCAACTACAATTATCATACCTTAGCATACTGGATTTGAAGATACTACATGCTTTAAGTTTAAACTTGCAACTGTTGGTTGAAACACAAATCTTTTCATGGACCTCAGTAAGAGATATACTGGGTCCTGTATTTTTTCCTAAGACAGGCAACAGTCCTCCAGCTGAGGTAGCACTGTGTTCTTTGAAACGTGCAATAATTACGAAACTAAAAGAAAAAGAGATGAACATTGTGTCCTGCCTCCCCGACATTCTTTTCAGCACCTACATGATACGGATGCCACAGAAGACTCACTCTTACTTTGAAGTGCAGGAAAAAATATCATGGTAAGAGAGTGAGTGTCATTCAAAGCATCCTTTGAAACTTCTTAAAAACTGCAGCTGAGCTTTATATCTGGAGATGTTTTAATGATTAGTTTATTCTTCTGTACTTTTAGAGCACAGACGAGCAAATTCATTACATGTTTGAAAGTCAACATACTTTGCAGGCTTTAGATACTCAAACACTTCTACTTCTGAAAGTTTATCTTGCTTAAATATGTACTTTCAGGGTATAATCCAAAAGTGGCTGGACATATATATTGTAGGTCAAATTCCAATTCATCAGTCAGTTAGTTATGTTTTTTAAGGCAGGTATTTTAGAGCAGAAGAGAGCTTTGTCTTCAACTTCATATTACAAGAATGGATCACAGAGTTTCTCAAATAATCAACATTACAGATGGGACCAAGTCTGGAAGCTGCCAGGCCCAAGAGATTATTTTCTCTGGACGTTATTAACAATCAAAACCAAGATATCAGAACTGGGGATGGCTCACAAGTTTAGAGACAGCACTCATTATAAACCAAATGCTACAATAGTTATATTACTGAAGGAGAAAAAAGATGGGGAGATTCTACAGCCATTTCATCTTTAATAAGTATTTCATTCACTAACTTTGTAATACAGAGAAGAGAATTTCTATCCATCAAGTTATTCAATCATATTTATAGCAGATAAAAATGTACAACCATTAAGTTAGCTACAGTCACCTTATCTCCAAGTAAAAAATTACCTACATATTTGAATACAAAGGCAGCAAACTGGATTTTCTTATTCTTATCAAGATTAATATAATACTTGAATGCAAATAGGACAGCTAGATAAGAGTTACAACAGCAACGTGTGAAATTCCCCCCATTTTTAGGTATGATTAAGAAAGCAACACCAGAAATACAAGCAAAAGGGAAAAATAAGGTCATCCAAATTAAAATTATGTTTAAAAAAAAAAAAGTATGGCCCTGAATCTGTGGTAGACATGTGAGGAGAGATCGCCAGCTAGAAGGGGAGTGAGGTGAGATGCCCTCAGATGTTTAAGAGCACAGTGTGTGGAAGAGAGTGCAAGAGTGGGAATGTGCCCACGCAGGTTGTGTTAGAGCTTCAAATGTCTTCAGCTCAAGTGACTAATGTGAATGTGCAGAGAGACAACCACTTCAAGCAGAACTTTTTACTGATTAAGTCACTACCATAAATCTCAATATGTTCCCTGCCATATTGGCAGCCTGTCCCTTTTTTCCTTTTAACTGTGGGCCAGATCCTCAGCTGGTATAAGTTGGCATTGCATTTTGTTGCCTTCAGTGGAGCTAAGCCAATTGATGCCATCTGAGCATCTGATATTATATTTCTGTAGCAGTTAAAAAATGATACATTGGCATTAATTACTACATAGCCATGTCTCATAACCTCATGGCAGGGGTGGAAAGACTTCTCATTTATAGTCACCAGTCAACATACAAAGTGGAAGGGTCAATTGGCATTCCAAGCTCAGTTTGATAGCTGTAAAGCTACTAGTCATTCCAAACACAGGAGAAACCATTTCTCATCTTCCTATGTGATTTAAATACTTAAAATTTGTTAACTCAAAGGCATGTAGTAGCTACGCTATGTCCTTAAAGCACCACAAGCTATTGCATCAAAAATGCAATGGATCTGACATGCAGAACAGGCAAACTGGGTCAGACAAAAATTCGTTTAACTGAGAAGCCCAAGTCCCACTGCCAGCAGTGGATGCTAAGGGAAAGAGCATAAGTACACCTTCATCTGTAAGCATTCTGCTACAGACTAATAGCACATCAGAGATGCAAACTGAAAAATCCTTGAGGTTATAGCTGCAAGTCAAAATATACCTGTACTTTTATTCTTAACTGTTAGGAAGAACTTTACAGTGATAACAATGTAGCATCATTCTCCACTGCAGGATGCAGAGGAATCAGAAAATGGAAGGCAGTCATCTTTCCAAGGTCCAGAGGGACAGTGGTGGCAGAAGTTAGAACATTATCTTAGTCTTTCTGTATTCATGTTTTTGCTTTCTGCTTGGGTTTTGTTGTTGTGAGGGTTTGTGTTTTTTTTCTTATAGGCCACCTGCCCTGTAGAGCTAACTAGCTATATTTCAATAACCAGTTGGAATAGGGTCTTTGGATTTCTGACACCACAGTGAGACCCTTGCCTTAGACACAGACATTCTCTGATTTATGATCTTCTAATAAAGGTGGTGGTCATTTTTTGGTTCAGCAAAGGGAGAAATGGAGCACAGGACTCATTATGGACAACTGCACGTTGGTTTGGACTATCTCTTACAACGACCCGACACTCATAGTTTATACTCTTTGTGTAAAAAGCCCGTATGTTCCATTTCACTGCAGAAGGAAATAACCTTAACAGGAAAATCCTAACACCCAAATAAAACCCTTCTTCTCCAATGAAATAACATTTCCTACTTTCTACCCAACACAAAAAAAGTGTAGGTTGGGACTCCAGAGAACAAGGGTGGGCTCAAACACTCAGACATCCAGTGGAAGTAATGATCGCTTGCATCAACATTTTAGATGCAGCAAAATGTTCATTAACTCAAGTAGGTTATTGAAGGTTAGTGTCTGTGTTTTTGAGGGAGGGGTAAATGAGGAGTTATCCTGTGGCACTGAATCTATCTTGGCCTGCCTTCATTTGCATTCCCTGCCCTTCCCAGTATTTCCTCTCATATATAATTATCTCCTCAGCTCCTAAGTTACTTTGTTTTAAGCACTTCATATCCCCTGGACACTCAACATTGAGATCTTACTGAACATTAAACAAGCAGATTCCCATCTTTGTATTTGAACGGGTAAAATAAAAGTACTAACCTATCAGACAAAAAAATACTCTCCACCTACTCATTAGAATTTGCATGTTATAGCAGCATGCACACTCCTAACAAGCTTCCAAATGGGGGATTGGAAGTAAGCAGACTCATTCTAGAAGTAAATGTAAAATAAATGGCCTTATGTTGGCTGAAGCGTATGTCCCAAAATGCAGATAGTTTGCTATGGATATAATGTAACTACCTGATAAAAAGCAAAGGCCAAAACATGGGAAGATAAACCCTGGCTTGACTGACTTCAGCAGGCGTTTTGCTTGCGTAAGGACAGACCATGAAATTCAGGGCTTTAGCCACAAAAGAACAGAGCTACTGAGAAACAGGAAACAAAGAAAGAATGAAAACAGTGGAGAAGGAAACATTAGAGAAGATAACATATGGGGGAAGGATAAGAGTAAACAGGAAAATGTAAGGGGATGAATAGGAAACAGGAGAAGCAATGGACACATTGATTTGTTAAAGCTTTTACAGGATTGACTGCAAGCTTCTCTGCTCAATACATAGTAGTATTTAACACGCCAAAAGATGAGTAACCGAATCTACTTATATTAACGAGGAAAAGCTGTCCTAGTTTGCGAGAGTTTCTGTAAGTGCCTCTTGTCATCTATACCAAAATGGTAGTCTCCAACTTTCTCCCACACTCTTCCTCCACATGTATTCATAGCTTGACTCCCCCTCTAGCTCTCATCAAAACAGTTTGCTTTTGAGAAAGAACTATTTTTTTCCCTTGCTAGTAATGGAAAAAGCAGCAACAACCTGCCTCTCTCTCAGGTCCCAGCTCAGCAAGGAATTTGTATCAGACGGCTGCTGAATTGACCGACCGATGAGCAAAATTTGCAACCGAGTAGTAAGGAGTCATGTGGAAGCCAAATTTCCCTGACACTGTCTGTTTACATACCAGAAAGATGCCAGGATGCTGGTGAAGTATACTCAGATTCTTTTCAAAAAAATCTCGCTGTGATGAAATGTCTTCACAGCCTCGCACATTTGCTATTAGGTTCTGATACTATAAATGGAGGAAAATGATGGAAGCTCTACTATTGTCCTTCTAGAGAGCATTCCACTAGGAACAGCTTCAGATTAAGAAAATAAATTAAAGACTTTCTCTCATAGCTGAGTGTACCTGAATGTGGCACATAAGATTCACACTGCAAAAAGGTTTGAAACCTGTTACATACCCAGTAGAAAATGTTAGAGTTTTAAACAGATACATTCTGCCTAACTCAAATAAAATTAAACCAGTTGATTAAGAATATGTCTTAAATTCACAAGAAGAGTAACATCCATCTTTAAAAGCTTGGCCTCCCATTTTTGTACATTATACTTGGCAGAAATGTATCCACATTCAGTCATTTTGTCTTAAGTCAGACAGGATCTAGCTGTTCTGATATTGGTGAAAATGAAAAATTTAATCTTCAAATACTTCATTTAACTATTATTTAAGAAATATTATTGCTTAAATGAGATGCTCCCTTCACAAAAAAAAAATGCTCATAAAAATATCTGCCTTATTTTTCTCTAAAAAATGGACTTTCTGTGTCCAAGTTTTATAACAATCCATAAATGTGTTTAGTCATCCTTACCACAGGGGAAGAATGTAAGTAGGGAATTTCTGCCTGACAGAAATCCTGCAAGTCACAAAGCTTCTGATTTTTACTGCAGTGGAAATTTTGCCTCAGTATGGATTCACAGGATTTGGCCTATGCTTTGCAGAGATGACTGGGATTCAAGTATATTATTACTTAGATAATTGTTTTGCTAGAATCATCAAGTGTGCTCTTAAAAGGACTGGAGAGAATGAGTTTGACAAGAGATCAAAGAGATCAATTATTATTGTGTCCAGTGGACATAAAGTGTCCAGTGGACACCAGCTGGATGGGCAGAAGATGGGAATTAATCCAGTTTAGTTTTAGGGTGCTAACGTGCAAAGTAGAGTAATTTCTTTCATCCCCAAAAGCATGGTTGGCATTTATATTCCCATTTCTTATGTAATGGAGCTTTCCTAATACTTATTATTTATCAAAAATACTTGTTTTCAGTGTTTCCCTAGGAAGCTGATATACCCAATTTCAATTTCTAATTATAAAAAGCATGCAGCTGTTACTAAGAGGCCAAACGCTGAAATGCTTGCTTGGGATTTAGACTGTCCACCGTTACAGATGCAATGTGACTAAGACTCCCCATGACATCTAGCTGATAGGTCTGGGGAAATCTGGCCAGGCACCTTGATAATAAACAGAAATATACAGGCTATGCAGCCTCATAACTTCCATGTCTCAAGTCTGTTTCTCCATTTCCTCTCCATTGACCCCTCTTTCCTCCCTTTGAAAAGATGTGGAAGGGAACCAGGAAAAAAGCAACAGTCCATAACAGAGTTGTTCTAAATCTCCCTGAAGAAGCAGAACAAATGGCTCCTCAAAAGTGAATCCCAGGTGAAAGCTCCTTGCTGTAGTTCTGTAGTCCTAAACACGAGAAGGAATGCAGATATTCTTTATGCTGGAACAACCTAGCCTCTAAACTTGTATTTACTCCAGTAAATTGCTCTTCCTTTAACCTGTGATTTTGCTAGATAGTAATAATTCTGCACTGTTGCTCAGAGGACATCTCTTTGCTTTGCTAACTATCTGTTATAATGTCTATGTCATTGCAGAACTTGGCCATGTAAATCTTGAGAGTAATTTGCAGCTCTGAAACTCAATTCTGATATATTTCTTCAAATTCTGTGCTGTCAAAACTCAGTGAAACTGTGAAAAGGATATGAAGATAACATCTATGAACACTGCAGCTGGGTACACAAAAAGCTGCAGAGGAAGATTAAGGGTTACCAGAGCAGGAAAATATTGTTAATTACTTAGCATTGTTTCTTGAAGCATAATACCCGTACCTGGAAACTACACATTCCTACCTGTACATCACGTCAATATTACAGGGGTAAATCTCTCTAGGAGAAACCAAAAAGAGAAATGAAACAAATGAAAAAAAGGTACTCACTAGGTAGTATCTGCAGATGTTCAACTAGCAACTTCACTTTTCCCGCTCCTTCTTTCAGCAAAACCCTATACTATGAGCATTACAAATATTTTATTTCTTCTCTGGTATGCCCAGTGATAGAAGTTCATAAAAAGTTAAAGGATAATACTTAGTAGAAGCCAATAATAATTTTGTGTTAAAATACCCATATAAGAAGAATACCACTGTGATGGTAAATGTCCACCTTGGGTGTTAAATACTAGTGTACTCAAGCTTCTCCTATTCCTGTGGCTTAGGCAATGCTCTGCTCAGGAAGCTGAGGTTAAGTCTGTCCTCCCATTATTCTGGTGTGAGCTAGCTCAGCAGAAGAGACTTTTATTCTGATATGACTCAGCCAAAAAGTACTCCGGACAGATATACAAGGAAAACAGAAAATACCCCACAAACAGCAATCGTATCATTATTATGTATTTAAATGTAAAGTGTTTACAGGATTAAGCAGTAACAGTGCTGACACGGTAACACATAGTACAGCCTCATCCCGCAAGCCTCTCTCATCTGAATAATCCTAACTAAATGTGTGCAGTCCCTTGCAGGGATTGTGAAGTGCAGAAAACTATGAAATTTGGGCGGAAACAGATCAAAAAGCTGAAGCACGCAGCAGCGATGTGACTCACTTAAAACTCTACAGAAAACAAATAGAAATTCATAAATAAAACTGTTTCTGAGTTTTGATCTTCTCTGTGGGACACAGGATCTCTCCCATAAGAATAAATATACCAAAGCAAAAGCAACCCCTCCCTTGACATTTTATTATATTTCTATAATTGTCTCAATATATCAGATCAATTGCATTTGAAAATACAGCTATTAAACCATAACTAGACCATCTTTGGAGCCTTTGTTTGTCAATTGCATCAAACAACAATTCTTCTGCAGACAAGAAATCAGACTGTATTTTTACAATAATTGCAAGTCATTTCTAGGAGAAAGAGGTAGCAACAATACCCAAGGAAATAAAATAACACACTTTTGTGCTTTCCCATCAAAGCCGATAGTGGTATCGGTTTAAATCAGTCAGAGGCAGCTACGCATGAGAGATTGCACTCTGCAGGCTCTATCAGTCAGAAGTCAAGGATATACGTCCATGATTTATCATACTTTTCATGGTAATTAGCTAGAGTGCCATTTTGCTTCCAGTAGCATCACTCAACTTTCTTTTTTTAATTTGGTCTTTTTTTCTGCAAATGAATTTACATATTTCTCAGTCTCTCATTCCCTACTATGTTTTATTTATGAATATAGGCCTTCCTGATGGTAACTTTAATGTGAAGAAGGTAGTAATTAGTGTACCTATCCGCTAAGTTAATCCCTTTCCCACAATGTCTGCAGAGAACTTTAAGGTAAGTAACAGTTTACAGCCAATATTAGGTTTAATTATGCTTAATGAGGGTAACTGTCTCTGTTTACTAACTGCACCTAGGTGTGTAGCTCCTATATGAGTTTTTCTCCCAGCCTCATTCCACACTGTTAATAGTGCCACTGTGCAGGGTACGTGTGGTGCTTTAATCTGTAAAACTGCTCCAGGAGAGCCAAGCAAGTGAGGCACCTGTTTCAACACAGGTTCACAGGGAGCAGAACGGCCTTAAAACAATGACAGCTTTGTGTAAGGAGAAAGTTTTACTGTCTGGTATTTTAGTGTATGTAGTGCATTAGAGAAAAGAGGAAAAAGAACCGCAACAAACCAGACGTTCCCCAAGCCCCTCCTTTTAAAAAAAAATTTAAAATAAAATAAAGTATGTTTCCAGTTTGCAGGGATCATCCCCAAGAATGTTTCCTGTAGGAATTACTATGTTCTTTTAGTTCATCGAAAGCTGTGTTAACAATTAATACCCTGAAGTTAAACAAAAGAATGAAGCCGCCTTGTCTTACTCGTATTTCACAAGTAGGTATCTTCCACAACTGAAAAGATTCTAGAGGCAACTGAAGACGACATCAACGTTGTCTTATAACTCTGTATTAGTAAAAGGTCAAAAGCAAAACCTCAGATCCAAAACCAGTTCTACTTCAACTGCTCTGTTTTTAGCCTCTGTGCAATGTTGTTACTTCAGTCTGCATCTTCCTAAAAGGAGGATCTAGATTTGAGTTTACTTCATTACTTTTTGCCATAACATTTTCCTTTGTGACTTCATGTATTATCCCCTTAGGAAATTCATGCAATGGGAAATTTTTTATACATATTTATAACTACCTATGAAAAATGTACCTTCCTAAATCTTTGATTCCCTAGGATGCATGGATTTAGGGGTTTTTCTGTGTGTGCACGAGGGACTACATTTGCAGAAGTGCCGAAAAACAAAGCTGTTTGATTTCCAATAAGAAATGGAAGTGGAACACACAGAGAAATTGTTCTGTAAATGGAGAGGTTAGTTCATTTGATTTTTCCAAAGCAGTAAGAAGTGAGTTCTGCATTTCGTTCATATCAGAGAAATGTGACGTTTGCTCAGACATAGCTTAGGGGTTTTATTTTTTTCATTTTCTTTTTTTGCCCTAGTGAGCACTCTGCATGAGTCCACATGTTCCCTCCTTATTTTTGCCATTGGCAAGACTTCAAGAAAAAATCTCTGGTTAGAAAATTGTTCAAAAAAGGGGGAAAACCTTCAGCTAAATCATGCTTTTTGTTTTTAAAAAACACCTAATTATTTGAATGTCACAGTAGCAGTTACTGAAGTAAGATTTTATTTAAAGGCTAAACTCTGTAATTCTGGAAGCTATATCCAGATCAACATGCTTTGATTGTACAGGTTTCAAAATCTAAGCTCAAGTCTCTTTGTTAAGGTTTATATGTATTATTCCTACAATGTGCCAAACTAACCCTAACACCCATATTACTGGATATTAGGGAAAAGGCTTCTAAAAGAGAAGTGAGGTTTTGTAACTGGTGTCTTTCCCTCTCAACACTGTGTTCCAAAAAAAGTGATCTAAACACTTAAATACAAGTTCAACCACTATGTAAAACTGCTAATAGCTACATAACAAGAAAGAAAAGATACCTGCTTTCAAAGTGACAGTATATTCTTCCTTTTGCCATTTAAGACATCAATATTCAGATAATTTTCATTTCATAATGGAGTCCATGTTTATTTACATGCACATATATTCTTCAGAAAATTGGCAAGATTTTGTATCCAAGAAGGGAGCAGAAGTAGGAGGGGGCACTTTACTGCTTGAATACAAAATCCAGCAGCTAGCTTAATTTAATGACTTAAAATACTACAGAATGACTCTGAGGATCTGGAAAATTTAAACAACTCATGATTTCAAGGATACATTATGGAAAATCTAACTGGAGAATGAAAACGGCACTTAATAAAACTGGCCAACACCAGGAGAGGGCATATTCAAGTTACTTCTCACCTGCTGCTGCCTTTCAGTTAGTGCCATAAACAAAGCTTGGGTAACTGAACATTAACCTATTTTACTGAAGCACAGTGCTAGAGTTAGAGACAACAGGATTACCTGCAGGCCACTGATGTTCAGTGTACATACACGTGTAACTGTCCCCTCAAAAATCCACAGGCAGATCTCCAAACTATAGGGAGCAGATCTCCCTGAGAGAAAGATGGATGTGGGCATTACTATGAAAACCTGTGCAGCTCCCCTCCCCAGACACCTGGTTGGAAAAAAAAACCCACACTTTTCTGAAGAGCCTGGGAGGAAGGTGGGCTTGCTTACTTGGATCAATCTGGATAATAACTAGGTTTTTCCCATTACAGTGTTGCCTCCACACATCTCTCTGCTCAGATTCACCAATTATAACAAAGAACCTTGGGAGGATAAAGATTTTTAAAACTAATTGCAAAATAACCAAAGAAAAGCTGTTTCCCAAATGTCCAGAGTTTCCTTCAGTAAAAATCAGGTTTTTTACAGGATCTAGGGAAGTTCAGTCACCCCTAAATGAATTGAATCTCTGGAGCAGTATAGCATCTCAGCAAAGAGAAAGACATTCTCCCTTGATGACCTCTGAAGTAATGATCAGAGTCTCCACTCTTGGTGGAGGAGACTACCTGAGAGACGTACAGTCTGGTGGCCTCCAGAATCTCAAGGAGGCTTAAAGCTTATATTGAAATGGCTCATTTCATGTTTATAGCCCAGCCAAGCAGGTGGGACTGGAACATTGTGTTTTAGCCACATGCCAAACTGTTAGAACGTAACTTAAAAGAGAACTCTTCGACATGGATACTGAGATCTTGGGGCAATCCCATCTCATAAAGAATATTTAAATGTGCCTATAAACATTATTGTAAAGATATTTCAATTCAGAGGAAGGAAAAAGTTTCTGATCAAAGTTCTGCAAATGACCATAATTCAGATGATGAAAAAATTAAAATAAAATTCCTTATGTAATTAAAATGCTCTATGAATGACTGAGTAGAAATGTTTCTTGCTTCTATTGATTTCTTGCCAGAAAAAATACAAGTTTTCAGCTGCCTGTCTCTCAGAAAAGCCTCTGCTTACTTTCGTGAATTCTCTCTGCCATCCTTAAGATATGCCTTCTGAAGGCAGAGAGACTTGTATAATCCCCAAAGTCCTATTAATATCAGTAAGAATGAAACAGGTTTGATTCAAAACCACCAAAGGGAATGGCTAAAATGGCCTCAAAGCTGTTTTTCAGAGTCAGAATGGTCTACCTCATCTACTTGGCACTAAAATGTGCTGCTGCCATGTAAATGGTCCAGCTCACACTGCTGCTGACTTCTTGCTGTCTCACATTTTGTTGTCTGCTATTTTATTTGCTGGAACAGCAGGAAGAGAGGGTTGGTCTTTCACTGACCCGCGTTGCTGATAACATTGAGTTATGCAGTAACGCTACTCTGCTAATCATACTATTGCATAACTTAAGGTTGGTTTTGACTGGAAGTTTACAAAATGAACGAGGCACACGGAAAGTGTTCAGCAGCATCACCACAATGTCACCATACAAATGTCTGATTCAGCTCTAACAGGAAAATAGATGTCCATCTATAGAAAGAGGGGACAGGGAGAGAAAGAGGGAGATACTGAGACAAAGAGGGAGAGAGAAAGAGATAAAAGGAGAGAAATAAAGGGAGGGAAAGAAAGAAGGAGGGAGAAAGGGAGAGAGAGAAGGGGAAAAGGATTTCAGAGTACTACTCAGTGAAAGATATATCTGTTGAACTTTGCGGGACACAATAATGTTTTGAAGTTAAAATCTTGTACCACCAGATGGAGGACTTAACTCTCCCTTTTACAATTAGTCCCTTGTCAACCCAAGTTCTACTTCTATGGAAAACTGTGGAAACCAAGTGCCTATCGGTTTTAAAAAAGACAACAGAATAGAAATCTGACCAGGAGGAGGAGCAAAAAAAGTCACTGTCCTGAGCTATCCATTGAAGAAAATTAACTTTCCCAAAACAAACACCAGAGATACTGAAGATCAGTACTTTAATCTGTCTGGCCACCTGAATATTGATATCTGGACAGCAAAATTGCTATTTATTCTTTCCAATGAAGGTAAACTGACTCACTGGCACAGAAGAAAGAATTTAATACCAAATTTTGTTCCATGTGGCAAAAATGCCAAGTGTCACCTGTGCCACATTGTCCAGATATTACAAGATGATCTGCACTTAAGATGAAGAAGCAAATCATAATGACTGAAAGGAAAGTTTCTTCTTGGCTTCCACCCTGGCAATCAATACAGCTACATACATCTGAGCAAAAACCATGGTGGTTAAATACCTTCTTCTGAATCTCAAAAGACTTCACTGACACCTATTACTTGCCCATACTTTTTCACTCCCAGTGGACAGGGACGTTGTCTTTTTCATGGAGGAGGTGTCAGATCCTGGCCCCTGGCAAATCCACACAAACCACTGGCCATGTGATTCAAACGTGTGCTCTAAGAAACAGAATTTTAGCATCCTGAAACTCCACTGTTAAAGCGCTGAATGAGGAAACCTGTTGTGCCAGTGTGTTGATTAAAGAGACCAATACTTTCACATTCATTTTTAAAAACAGTAAAGGAGGGAGGGTAAAACATTACCTCTCCCACTTTTACCTTTTATATAGAAAAATAGGCACAGTGGCCTTGCACTGTTAGTTTTACTAGAATACCTGCTGAACAACACAATGCATATGCATGCAGGTGAACATAAACACACGCGCATGCACAATACTGAACTTTGTGTTGGCAGCCAGACTGTGGTAACCCATGTCCCCTGGGCAGCAATCAGCTATGAAGGAACAGGAAAAAGTTTGTGTAATGATCAACCAGCTCAGTGGGCTATTATTCATGACAAGTAGAGCAGCAGCAGTGCAGGCTGCAATGCTGGTCACCTCTCCCTCTGGAATGCTGCTGGATGCCTGGAATCAAACTCAGCACAGAAAAACTAGCAAATGTAATGTCAACATAAGAAAGAAGCTGAATTTCCCCTCTTGGAGTTTGCACGCAAGGAAGACGTGCAGGAGCAGAGATTTTCTGTTAAGCTTGATGTTGACAGAATATGACAGATTCCAGTATCACCATTTATCAAATATATATGCATAGGTTTTGGTAAGATTAATAAGGTTATTGGTATCAGCTATAGGCAATTATTTCCTATACAGCAGCAAGCAAACAACTCTAATGGCAACTGGCAAGTATCAATGTTGATAGCTGCAGCCATAGTGTTAGTACTGGAGCAGACAGTTAAAGTGCATCCATTTAGGTGAAAGACTAAACCATGAGTATCCCTATAGCCAACCAGGAAAAAATCAGTGTCATCATGGCTGTTCCCCCTCCTTTGGTGCTTTTATGCTGCAGTTCCCAGCAAGCTCCAGAAATTCTTTCAAAATTCTTTCAAATCTTTCAAATTCTTTTAAAGCAGTGCATTAAAGTTGAACATACCGCAACACCCACTGTATTTCTCCCAGAGCTACCTCAGTCAGCATTTTGCAGTGAGGCAATACACTACTGCCTGGACTTCAGCTTGAAAAAACAAATTCCATCTGATTTTTTTCTAGCTTCCAATGATTTAACTTCATCAGCCATGGCAGAAATGACAATCAAAGATTCAGTTTTATTTTTTATTTTCCAACAAAAGCATTTGCTGCATATTTAAGACGACCTTGAAAGAAACTATTTAGTTAAAAAAAGCAAATTCTTTCTTTCAATAAACTCACTTTCCCTCTGAAAGGCTTTGCTCTGTGTGTGGATTATTCATTTACTTTAATTATTCTGAAGTGCCTCTGTCTGAGTGGGTAGGAGTTAAGTATCCACAACACCAAAGTAGGTCCTAGAATTAGTTGTTGTAAACAAAATGTTCTACAGTGGCCTAAATCTGCACAAGTAGTAAGCCTTGAGTATTTTGGAAGTCCTTTTCCACAAAGAGTGCTTCTGGGGACCCTGAAAGCTATGGGACCCAGGTCCACGAGCATGTATTATGGGACTTGCATTGTATGGACAGGTTATATCTTTCTAATCATGAACACATATAAATCCTTTTTCTTATTTTGTAGGAAAACAAAAATCTTGCTCTTATTTAAATGTGGAAAGCAAAATCCCACCTGGAAGAGGCTGGTACCAACTAAAGCAATTGACCAGAAATTTTAATCTGTCATACAGGAGGATTTATTAGGACACAATGACCAAGTGATTCTCTTAGAATGCAGAGAGCCAGAAAAACATACACAACTAGGCATGTAATCAAAACCAAATAACAATCTTTCATAATCTCTCTAATCGCAGCTCACACACACACACACTCATGCACAGATACAGGAATACTTAAGTTGTTACCCTTTGTTAAATGTTTTCAGCCCAGATATCTTTCTGGTTAATAGGTACACACACTAAAAACAACAACAAGAAGAAAACAAGCCAAAAAAGCCCTAGGAAAACTTCAGATGGAAGAGTTTGGACATAGTTATGTGCACACATTCACAGAAAGAAGAGGAGGAACCAAATCTGGGGAAAATACACGGGATTATCACTTTATAGGCAGTGGGCACTGACTAGAACAAGGATCCCAAAAATAAAAACATCTAACCCTTAAATACCAAGCTGTATTTTCAGTGACGCCCTTTCTCCCATGACTGTATGTACACTCAAAACCAAAACCCCAGCAGCTAAACATCCACAGCTTTGAGGAATTTCCGTTCTCAATCTCAAGAAAAAGCTATCGTCCAAACTTTCCGCTGTATCCGCAGGCTTCTACTACCACATTCTGATTTAAGGACACAAATGCAATAAAACTAAAACCAAAGAGAGAGAAACCAGTTGAAATGAAGAGTTTGCACCACCTGTTCCTTCACAGATATGGAAGGTGTGATGTAGGGATCTGGAAAACCAGAAGATATTAAATGAGATTTACCAGAGAAGGTAAGTCTCCCCACTTTCAATTTGCATTCCTGTGCTTTGCGCATACTTCCATATAAATTTATAGCTCCTCTGCCCATAGTTACACCCAGTATTTACAGGTAAGCCTGCAACCCTGTTCCTCCATGGAAGTAAACAAGAAAGGAAGGAAAATAGTATGAAGGAAAGTAGGAAAACAATTTTGCACTTACTCGTCTGTAGTTGGTGGTTATATCTTAGGAATAGTTGCTTTAAAATACAAGTTGTTGTTGAGGTTTGATTTAAAAATCTCTGTCAGTTTTGACATTCAGGTGAAAGTATTGCTGCTGGCTCCAGAACAATTTGCATATCTTATCACTAAATAAAATGTCTGAGGTGTGCACCAATCTGATGAAATTATAAACAAGAGTTCACGCAAGCACACATGCCTTACTGTTTGATTTCTGTCCTGTTCACTCCTCTATAATAAATTATAGGATCGTCTCATTCTAGCTGGAGGTTTAACTGTGCATCTGAAAAGGAAAATGATAGCAGCCTATTCTTTTTCACACTTTACAGCTGAGAATGTGACAAAATTGTGGATTTTGGGAACAAGCAGAAAAGCTTATTTTGTTACCATCTACCTCCTCTTTAATTGCCACAAAATTGGTGGAAAATCCCATGTATTTATGTATTTTTAAAAATAATTTCCCACACTGAAAATAAATAAATAAATGAAACTACACCTCTTTTACTACAAAGACTAATATACATGCTTAACTTTATGTCCTGCAATTAATCTCATCTACTTCAACAGGATTACTCATAATGCTGTAAGTGAAATACATGTGTAAATCCTTGCAGAATCATGGCCTGAATTGCCAACAACGTTATATAGCACAATTAAATGCCTAGACCTAGAATGGCTCCTCAGAAAGATTAGGAAAAAAACCTTCAGGCATAGTAAGTAACAAAATCTACTCCAAGGAGTGGCTATGGGAGAAACAGTATTGAGGCAGTCGCCTTCCCTTGGGAAATTCACCTGTCACCAAATCCTTCCAGCAATTCACCTTCTTCCTCTACCAGTTATCACCTTCAGTTACCACTCCTTTCTCACTCATCAAATACCATTCTCCCTCTACACACACCCTGCTGCTGCTGCTATGTGACGAAGGAGACAGGAGATGCATCTTACTCCTTCTTATTCTTTTGTGCAGTGAAGTAGGATGAGAGCATAGTCTAGCCCTTACTTTAACTAGCATAGTAATAAACAGCTCACGTGCTAATTAACAGAGCTAGGTGCACAACTAAACGATTTCACCAACTTTGCTTCTTAACCTGTTGCTGAACTGTTCACATGCTAGTGTCTCACTGAAAATTATTTGCCCAGTAAACTCTATGGACAATCCTTAACCTATTACTGGAGTTCATTACAAGAAGCTGCTGATCAAAACATATACAAATTGGATACGTAAATTGCCTAGCTCTGTCTCCTGATGAGTAGCTTACCATCTGGTTTCTTCTGAAAATACTCATGAATGCTATATCAGAAGTTACCCTCTGTACATTATCTAGTTTTTGACTAAAATCCATGGCTTCCACAAACACTACCGCTTGTAAATTAACTCAATCAGAAATATTAACTAAAATGCCAGGAAAACAAAGTCAATCCCTTAGAAGTTCAAATGACTATTTGTCACAAACATTTCACCTCTACTAATGAACTGCAAAAACGAATGATAGAAAATGCAAAACTGTATTATGTTTAGCAGTTAACATTTTAATAAGGAGGAGATTAGCAATTTTTAATACCTCCAGTGCTTTGTTATATACAGTAGCACAATAACTGAATATTTTAATTGCTAATTATTTAGACCTCATTCAGTTCTCACTCAGGCAAAACTCCCATTGAGGGACTCTTGCTTGAGAAAAGAGCTACAGGATTTGTCTTACTGTAATTTGAAAAAACTTTATATATCATAAAAACTATCAAGTTATAGTGAGACAAAAATCATTAAATCCTCAGCAATATTAAACCCTACTGAAAGTCCCACTGACTCTTAACGCCAATGTTTTCATATTAAGTAAAATAGATAATTGCAGTTTACCAGTTGTAACTTACCTGTATAATTTATGCCCAGATATGCTGGTGCTCTTAAAGAGGTCTAATAATGTTTTGAGTCTTCTTACCATATCCCTGCTTTTCCCCTGTGGGAAATCTCCGTTCAAATGTGATAAGGAAAGAGCATTTCCAAACAATTACAATATCAACACCTTCAGAAACCCAAAACCTAGCATTTGGTTTTACCTTTTGACTTCGGACTCCAAAAGGGTTAAGAGCAGTTCTCAACACTTCTTTCTTATGCTGCTGTAAAGAAAAGAAATGCTTATGTTTAGGGATTTGCACACACAGCACCTTGAGTTTTCATAACAGTCAAATAGCTAGATGTTCAGTGGGGGAAGTGAGTTGGATGCTGTATATATATATATAAACATATAGCTATCTGAAGGAAGACATGCACATTTAGTACACAGGTGAGGAACAAATAAGCTAAATGTACCAGTATCCGAAATGTCATGTTATACACATCCTTCAGAGAGAAAAGTTACACAACTGAACACCAAATTAATAAGGAGCGATTTCCAAGACTCCATGCTTAAAAAAAAACCAAAAAAAAAAAAACCAAAACAAAAAAACCACCTTGGTTTTTCCATTAAGTGTAGTTTCATTCCTGTTAGAGATAAAAACAAATGGTTGTCACAACCAAAGTTTTGCCACTTATGTTTGCCATTCAAATGCATTTGTGGAAAAAGTTACAGGTAAGTACTCTAACAGGTCAAGAGTCTGAAGAGGTTCTTTTACTTTTTTTTAATGAAAGATTGTGTATAAAGTCTTCACATCTTTCAACTATAGATGGCTTTAATGACTACAACGTTCAGAAAACCTGTCTATAGGCTGCATTTTGAGAAAAGAACTAAAAGCAGACTGAGTACCATATACCACTAATTACCAAAATGTTCAGAACTGGCTGCCAAACAGCTGAGGAAAGAGTAAGTATTTTGAAGTCTGACAATAAGACTTGGGCACTCTCCTTCCACCAATTCAGAACATGGTTTAGGGACCTGATTGGCATAATTTCCAATTGCTGTTATAAGAGGTTCACTTAGATTACAGTGCCCAAATCCACTCCAGCCAGGCTTCTTGCTTCCTCACAGGAGCAGCGAGATCCCTTCATTCCCCTCAAGTGCTGACTTTCTACCTAAGAACCTGTGTCCAAAGATAATACCAGCTCAAGTATGGCAGGACTGGGCTAACTAAGCCTACTGGTATTCTTTAATCCCTTGCTGGAGAGGGGTTTTCAAAGCTAGCCACAAAGACACTTTAATCACTGAGATTACAGGTAGGAACAGATTACTTAACAGAAAAGAACTGCTCTTTGGAGCCCCCTTACTTATTTAGAAAGAAAGGACACAAAGTGTTGCTTTCTCAAATAAAGAAGATGTAACACCAGCAGGCTTTCAGGCTCGGCGTTTCCAAGCCTGACTTCCCACCAGTTCCCGGCTACTACAGGGATGCTTCTGTTGCTTTCTCAGAGACATGCTCGCCATTTCTTTTCAGATCTGCAGCCTTCCTCTTGTTTTCTGGGTGCTTTCTACCTCTGATCATCATAATCAAATGATGCCCCAGCTTCAGCATTTGCAGAAATTTCCCTACGGCAATCTCTCAGCCTACGTGGGTCAGTCCTGAGGGTATGCAGCATAGTCTGTTTGATGGCGGCTTCCACTGTTTCAGGGAAGAAGGTTTATTTTGCTTGAACTAAGGCTGTGTAGCATGTGCTTCAGCTTTCATGAGGTCTGCAGTTGCCTGAATAGACATGCTGGACAGCAGCTGTTAGCGCTTTCCAACATTACACAACCATGGTCTGGAATAGTCTGTCAGTTCTGTGCAGACAATGAATAAAGCAAAACAGAAGGCCTAAAATATTGAGTAATGAGGACAGGATTTTGACCTTTAAATGCTGTTAGATGTATTGCACAAGGATATGTTTGATTTAAGCGATACTATTAGGTATGAAACTGTGCTGTTTGCCTCATGTCTAACTCATCTAACAACTGAACCACTCTGTACTTGCTGGCACACTATGTGCTGCAGCAAGAGATGGCTCTGCTGAGTGAGCCCAGTAAGAGAGGGTGGCACTGGGAAACCTGGAAGAGATGAAAAGCGTGGGAAAAGCATGAGAAAAACTGATCACAAGGTGAAAGGGAATATTTTCTATTTTAAACCCACTAATCAGTCAGACCCGTGGCAGCGCTTGGACATTATCTCCTCAGCTCTGCAAAGGATTAAATCCAAGTCAGAAGTCTCAGTTTCTCTTCTCTGGCCTATTGGCATTTGAAATTTTGTACAACTACCCATGATATACACAGCTATCCTTCTGTCAGTTGTGACTCTTGCCAGAAAGTGCTATGCAAGAGTCTGTATAACTGTTACAGTTACTTTTCTTTATTTTCAAAATCATGAATCGATCCTTTCTAAACATTTGAATGCCTGAGTTTAATTAGTGGTAACATTTCTGCCCACGTAGTTTTTAAAACTATTTTTATATATTATTTAATCAAGCCTTATACTCGAGATCGTCTTTTTTTGGACCAAGACAGCTACTAGAGCGTACCGTATCCAAAATTATAGGCCATTCATTTTGTTTTCAATTCCAACCTCCAAGTTTACATTTAATGGTTTCACTTGGATCAACAGCTTATTGGTGATTCAAATTATATCATATCAAGTAATACCCTCTAAATCTGATGCATCTGTATGACATCAATGAAGTGAAAAACTATGCACGCAACCCAAGAAACTGCTTTTGGTTCACTTGTAAGTAAACCCCACGTACTAAGCAAAGGTGAATACTTTACAGCATAGGCTCACAATAGGCTTACTGACCTCAAAGTCACAAAATGTATCACAATCCTCAGAGAGGCTTGAGGTAGATCACGGTAAGTTCCTAGAAAAATGTGCTTTCAAGGATGAAGTAAATTAGGTACACTTACTAACTCTGCTTTTTAAAATATCTAACCAGAACAAGATCTACTGCAAAAATAAGAAACATATAAATAGATAACTTAAACAGTCCTAGATTAAAAACGCTCCTTCAGCTATACCAGTTGCTTGTACAGTAACAACAGCATACTGTACTGCTGTTCAAATGCAAACAAGAAAGAACTATACATACTTGTTCATTTCCTTATGCTAATGCCTTATAAACTGCATGGCCTTTTGACATTTGCTACTAATGAAAAAAATGCTATTCAGTGAACTATCATCAGATTAAGTGAAACCAAGATACATTCCATTCAAGAATATGTAAAGAACGTGTCAATTTTATTTATGTTTTCTCTCAAGGTTATGGAGCTTTCACTGCGGGGTGAGGAAATATTATAGGATGATAACTGTGAGGATCTGCTCTTTTTAAGACTCTATATTTAAAGAACAAAATTCAAAGAGTAAGATAAGTTATATTAGCATCACTCCAGTTCAATTCCTTCCAAACACAGTCGTCATACATACAAACTAAACTCTGGTAGCAAGTGGATGAAAGGAATCACTGTTGATTAATGCTAAGAATATAGGAGCCAAAAGAATTTCAGACAATGATTCACTGTGAGACTACCAGTAAATCTCTTGGTCTCTTTTGAGATTCAGTCAACCTGGCACAAACATTGGGTAAAGTATGTCCTTTGCAAAAGGGACAATGCATCACAGCAATGCTCTTTTTTTAAAAAAAAGACTTGTGTGTGAATTTAATGCTTATGGAAAAGTCTAATCTGACAGGCTTAGAGCTTGAAATCCTTTCATTTCCAGGACTTCTAGCAGCAGAACAGATTGACTCACACAGGCTCACCACTACTCCTCAGCCTTGAACTGAGGGACCATGTTGAGTGGTCAGGTTTTGTGGCTGGTTCAACCTCTTTCATTGGACTTCCAACCACAGACCAATTACTATTGACTGTAGTAATGTTTTTTGTGATATTTGGTCCACTGAGAACTAGAATGGAGATCTCTTTAACTTGTTTCAAGAGTCAAGCTTGTCTGTCTGGGGGGAAAAAAAAAAAGGGAATAAATCAAATGACTAGCATTAAACTCCACGATAAAAACAGATTCTGGAGAATTTCTGAAGACAACTGCCCAAAGCAGATCACTGACCTGGCCTGCAAGTATAAGATAGTGAACTGGATATGAATTGGCTTTTTTTCAGGAAAGGAAGCTTTGTATATGTACGGAAAAATTTTAAAGAAACAACAGTGTTACAGTGCCATTCTTAACACACAAAAAAGTCTTTCAGAAAACAATTTAAGTTCCCTGTGCACTTCTAAATTCTATTTGAAAAGCACTATCTGCCCATATTTATCTCCATGGAAGACCTGGATTAACTGTCTAGGCCCAAGGACAAAATGACCTTTGAAGGCAACAGTCACGTGATGGAGAAAGGGGAACATCTGTAACACTATCTACCAGGTTAACCTCCTCTTAACTTTATGTACCATAACTTTACTTAAACAGAAATCATCACCTGGAACATGAGAAGCAAATGGTATTTTTAATATTAGAGGTACTAGCAACAAGCCTGTGTATTTCTTCAGAAGGAAATACCAATGCAGACAGTGAACTAAAACATGCCATGGTAACAGATGAAAACTTCAACTGTCAACAAAATCAGGCTATTAATTCTCACATAAACAGTCTTTTTAAATCTTTGATTTTTAATATACAGTCCAAAGATCACACTCACATTTCAGCAGCTTTTGTCTTTTAATGCCAATCATTTCAACCGACTTTTCTCACTACCCTGTGCTTTCTCTCCCCTTTGGAAAAGGTGAGTGAAAATATCAAATGATACCTTACTCTGCCAAGACCAAAGGAACAGTTCAAACGTTCAAAAAAATTAGGCAATGACTTTGCTTAAGGCAGGGAGAGAATGTGATTAGCAGTAAGGTGGATCACTGCCTGGCAGGAGAGGGAAAAAACCAGACCCGAACCCAAATCTCCTCTCATTCTCTGTTTCAATCTATGCTCAGGTCTAGACTATGTGAACAGCAACCGAAAATAACTGGATGGAAAACACAGAATTATTTTGCTGCTCATCACGTTCTTTTCTCAAGTGACAGATACCGAGATTCAAGGGGAACCTGGGAAACTATTGGCCTGTTCATTACCACCGAAAGCAAAGATGCCCTGACTGATCCACTTGGACTAAACTATCACCTGCCACAGGATGCAGTCTCACAGAGGACGGATCTAAATGTGTCGGGGAGAGCAGCTCACGCTGCTGTTGGCCTCTCTGTACCTCCTCAAACAACAAAGATTTCAGACTTTACAGCCGTCAGCTTACAACCTTTCAGCAGATTGTAACTCACTCACACGACAAGAAGAGATATATACGATGTGTCTGTTACCTGATTTTTTCCTTCAAATTTCTGTTCTATTTCTGAAACAGAATAAGGCTGAAACTTGCCTTTGACTGAGATGAACCAAATGGCACGTCTTAACAAAGACAGACTCCTCTATCCCTGGTCACTGGCATCACAAAGTAGGAATCAAAGGTGCTACTTTTGTCCGAAAAATCATCATCACCTTTAAAATTTAACTCCCTCAAAGCACTAGAGAGTAGTCTGGCGAACGCAGAAGGCAAGCGAGAGATGACAATTCTCCATTCTCTCCAGAGACTATGCGTCCCTACGGATTTTGCTTCCTGTGCAACACTTAACTCCTTGATGCCTTTTCTCTCGTGATCTCTTCCTTGGCAGAAACTTCTTCAAATTTAAAAATCAGAACATGAGCCAAGTGAATAAAAATAAATAAATAAAGCTCAATGTCTATAAAAAGTACACAGACTAACCTGCTTAATTATTAACAGGTAAACACAACAAATTCTGAATTATTTACTTAATCTTTTTCAGCTACAAACCTGAGACTTTTAGAGCATGAAATACATACTTTATTTTAGGACACAAAACAGGTATTTTATAAGGCTGTGGACTTTTTTTTTGGAGGTGGGGTTGTTTTGAAGAATACACATTTCTTATTAACCCCAAAATACCTTCCTCTCACTGAACCCTGCTGGAATTTTAAATACAGAAATAAAAGTTTTAATATAAAGATCCTGTATTCATGTGTTTGCTAGTGAATGAGCCGGCTGTATCTGACTTGCAACTGAGCAAAAATGAGATTCCTGTGAGGCATATGCACCCTCTCCTGTTTCTGTACACCTGCTAGGAAGACGCCAGATTCAGAGGGAGAACCTGGTGAAGGCTCCAGACAGAAATTCTACCATGAAGGATAAATAGTCCCAGGTACAATCCCATTTTCTTTATTGAATAAAGCTACCCTGCTGAAGTAAACCTTGTCTGTGTCACACATAAAAAAAGGTCAACACCACTGGTCCCTGATGATCCGACAAGATGCTGTTCTAGGCCTGACCTCCAGCTGAGTCCACCTTTACGTTCTCCCTCCTTCTGACACATTCTTCTGCCTAATCCAGTGCTGATGTGACGCAGCCTTCCCCGGTGATATGCTGAAAACAAGGGAAATTCCAAGTCCCTTGCTGGATAAAACAGCAACATTTCTATACCTGCTGAAGTTAGCACATACCCTTTGAAGTCTCCAGCATTCAGTAGTGTAAAACAATGCCATCTCCTCCTCAGTAACCTCAGGCCATCATACAGTCATTACCATCCAGAAAAAAAGTTACATCGTCATCATCATCACAGAAGAAATGTGGTTGTGAATCTCAGACAATTTTTCTTAACTAGCTTTTCTTTGGAAATGATTCTATAATATTGCTTTTGAAGCCCTGGATTAATAAAGACATATGGATATATGCTGAAGCTGCGCATATGAGACATGCCACTAAAAATCTATTCTAAAGTTTTGCACGCAAGCAGAAGTCTTCACAAGAGCGTTACGATAATATTTAACAAGGTATTCACATACTACTATTCCCTCATCATTGCTACAAACACATACAAATGTGACATCTGATAACATTTATTAATCTACTCTTAATTGCTATAATGGTCCAACATAATTTGGGTTTTTTTCCTGGTTTTAGATCTTAACAATTTTGTCAATATTTATGTACTATACTTTTTTTGCCTACCACAGCCTTCCAAAGGTGCAGTTCAGGAGGTGAGACAGTTAATCACAGAGCTGGCTTAGCCTCTAATTTAGGTGGCCTACTTATGTTAGCAACATTTTATTAGCACGTTATGCTGTATATTTAATACTTAGTACACTGCGTGAAAATGGTTTACTGTGTACTGCTCACATAAATGACTTACAAATTCTGTTTGACACATAGAGAACAGTGTATAAGTAATACATGTATTTCTAAGTATACCTAACGCTACAGAAAATAAGGATAAACAGAAGACATGTAGAGAAAACACTAAAATGTATCTGATGATGGAGTTAAAGGCTGGCCTATAAATACTTCAGTAGACCAAAGACGCAGAATTAGGGATATATACACAATGCCCATCCCTCCTTTAACTTTTGATTTCAAATCTTCCTCTGGAAGCCTCAGCAGACATCCAGCTGAAGGAAAAGGCGACTTTCTTAATTGCTGAAGTCTCACAGTGGAGACATCTGCAACAAAGCATACAGCACATCCTCCCAAAACCTTTTGTATTTTACCGGACCCAAAAGACAAAGTAGGATCTTTCTTTGAGTAAAGGAGTGCTTTCAGGCCATTTTGCACGAGGCAGGTAAGTTAGCTATGTCCTCATGAATTATGCAGCCTTTCCAGTGTGTACTTACACAATGCTAGCTGGAAGCCCCAGGGAAGGATGCCCAGTGCATATGAGCAGCAGGTGGTACCAAAGGAGTATAGCTCAGCCAAATCAGATCTAAATTTTCCTGGAAAAGCTGGAGAGCCACTCTGAGCAGGAATTCCAGTTATCTAGCTACAGCTATAGCCATTTTGGTTGTACTGATGTTCAGCAATTACCACTGGAAATGAGATTTTGATTTTAGCCCTTAGTTATGAGGAAAAGTATACTGTTTTTTATGCTCCTCCTATCTACAAAGTGAATCAAACCTACACCAGCAGGCATTTGTAAGGACCAGATAGGGGAAAATCCTTCAGCCTCACCTGAATTAGGCCTACATGAATAGACCCATAAGCAGTCCTGGTGTAATTCTTACTACCTTGGAAGGGGCAGAAGAAGGGATTTAGCCTATTTGCTTCAGCCAGATCCTTCATAACTTTCAAATTATTTCAGCCACTTTAGATGCAGGTGGCTCTTTTTACCACATTCCCTTGAAACAAGTTGGTATACTAACTTTTCGGGGGGGTGAAAAAGGTTTATACCTTAACCCTAACTCTAGCTCTTGATCTCTAACAAGTGAATCATTCACATTTATCAGAAATACATTTTTCAGAGATCATCTGACAGGTGAATATATCAGCGTGAAGGAAGGATGATGACCTCCCAGGACAAGTTGTCTCCAGTTGCCTCTGAAGCTCGCGATACCCCAGTTAAGAAGGAAAAGTCCATCAAAAGGCAAGAAATCTTGTTTGTAATCAATATGTTTTAGCTTTTTGTATTTCTTCTGCTGTGTAATTTGTCAATATATCTATAAATCCTTTTGTAATGAGGTAGCTAAGACAGATTCTAAGACTTTAGTAAATACCAAACTTCTTTTCTACAAAAATATATGATCACAGTAAAAGCATTTTTTTCTGCTGGTGAAGTATTTTCAGTATTATTACAAAGGAACCTTACTGTTTATTACAATCCCTGACAAAATATCAGTTCCAAAGCTTTTCTCAGTATCTTCAGTTGATGTTTGTCAAGTGACATTCAAAAACATTTTTATTTTGAAAAACAAAAACAAAGCAAAACCGAGCCTATTTCACATTCTTTTTAATTTTGTACTTTACTGAATTTTTCAAAATTATTCCAATACATGTACAACACTTACATGGCATACCCTAAAATGCCTCACAATAGAGAAATTCAGTTCACATTTCCTCTAGGAAAAAAACCCACAAGACAAAACAATCTAAAAAACCTCTTAGAAAATGTATCTTTCCCCAGTTATATTCAGTGGGGAACATTAAAAATTCAATATTTGCCACTTTGCAATGACTTCTGGACACAAAACAGTTCCTTCATGCTGCAATAGGTTCCTCTAGTCTAAACATAAGGGGAACTAGAAGAAAAGTACACACTTGAAACAGTACTAAATATGACACTCACAATACATCTCCAATCCTGACATCACTTTTCCCCTTATTTTTTCCTATCATTTCTATCATTCATTACAGATGCAGTATTTATTTTTTATAATGATTAATATGTAAAAATCAGTACATAGAAACCAAGTAACAAGAATGGGTCTAATTAAAAATTAATATTATTACAAAAATAACTATTATATTAATCAATATGAAGACTGAGATATTCAGATCAGTAGGACATTTTTAGTTCTAACATTCATCCTCTTTAAGGACATGAGGACAGTTGATTTAGTAAAAACCTTAGCTGAGATACATCCATATACAGTATTTGTATTAAAACCATGTTGGGAGCTATATTGCAAGCTAGCAGATATCTCCATTACAAGAATGCCTCATCTTTTATAGAACAAATATAAAGTTTGTACAGATTAAGATCTGAAGGAAACAATCCAAAAGGGACTCTACATTTTCAGCTGAAAATTCACCAGCAAAAGTGAAGGGATAGTTGTTACAGCAAACTAACCTTTGCTGTATTCTTACCAAAATCAATGAGATTCAAGGATGAATTTAACTCACTGCTTATTACACAGTAGAGTTTTTAAATTAAGAACGTTTTAGTACAAATACTTTACATAGTAAAATCTGTTTCTTGAGGTGATACCCTCAAAACATGTGATCCACTTGATATTATTTTAATATGACCTACGTATGTAACTTTTATCTATAGTTTCCACAAACTTGCACAAAATTACCTCCACTTTTCTTCAATTTAATACAGGTCAATGGATTATCCAGGTTTTTGCCCTCTTATGTTAAATGAGACTACACAAATTTTCTGAAATGTATAATACAAAACTGTGTTTTCAGGTAATAGATTATTGACATTGCAGTAGAGTTTAAAGATCGCAGTGAGATCGATGTATTAGGCACTGCAGTGACACAGACCGGGAGACAGTCGTCACTAGAAAAAACTTTTCAGACATGCCAGCCAAAGAGTGAAAGAGCAGGAACTACTTTTTCAGATGAGTTGGGACACGCAGATTGGAGTTACTCAGGAAATCTGCGATAGAGTACAGTGCTGAACTTTTATCTCAGGTTACACTCTACTGCTTTAACAACAAAGCCTTCCTTCCTCTCAATTAATATAAAGCCTGCTCCAAAACTCCCAGTATTACATCTGCCCCATTAACTTAGCAATTCCAAACACCATGCTACTTTGCGTTCGCGTAACTTGAGCATCAAGAATCTCAAAGCACTGTAAAGCAAAACCAAATAAAACTAGATTATCCTCACTTTGCAAGTAGTAAAATAAAAACATAGAGGCATTAAGGGCAAAGTCATCTCACCTAACTTTGGCCATCTAAAAGACACTGTTGCCTAGGCTGCTCCTTTCACCACTGGAATAAGGTGAGCATCTTGAGGGGATGATTCCTTCTCTTCTCAGATACGTGGCTAAGTCAATCACCAGAAAAGGCTCTCCCTTTCTTCTGGCTATTCCTTCCATCTAGCCTAGATGCCTAGACTAAATGCCTCCTGTTTAAATGAGTGAGCTATATATTCCTATCCTATCACAAAGTAGATTTCTCTTCAGTGTTCCCTTGATATCTTTTCTACGAGGCAAAACGGTGACTGGCCAAGGGTCTGTATGTGGTGACTAGTCAGCACACACACGCAGAAAGTTAGGTGCACACTGCTAGACCTATTAGTGTACTGACAAATGAGACAAACAGAACTCATTGCTTCCTAGCGTCCGGGTAGTCTAACAGTTGACCACCATTTTCTGAGCTACTGGCAGGCCAAACAAATGGCTGTAAGTTGCTAGGTCTAGCTGAGATTTGTGCTGCTCTTAGCCCAGAGTGGAAGCCCATCAGGAATACTCAAGGTGCTGTCACAATATAAATAATGGTTATAAATAAAACTCACATCAAAATGAGATTTTTTTCCAAGAAAGGTGATAAAAGTCTGCTATCAGACTTTGATCACAAGTCCTACTATTCAGAAAAGGAAATACCTCTGAATCCCAGGATAAATGAATCTGTCTGTGGCTGAAATAACTTCTAAAAACCAGAAATGCTTATATCGTTTTCTCTGTCAACCCAGAGATCAGATTTGTGGATCCAAAAATGCTTGCCTTTTCTATGCAGATTTGCACACATCAGACAAATCTGGCACTATACTACATGATAGGATCTTGAAGCTCTGAAGTAACTGTGAAGTGGTATTTCAAATAGCTCTTCCAAAATGAAAACTGGTTAACACAAAATTAAAGTGATGCCTCTTCCAACATTAAAACAGACAACGGGAATGAAAGATACATTGTCTTGTCTCTCCCACAAAAGAATTACTTAGACTAACAGCTTCCATTCTATGCACAGAAAGTTAAGTAATGTATTTCACTGTTTTTGCCAAATAAAACCTGGGAAGGAGTTCTCTAAAGAAATCACAGGATACCAATGGAGTAGCATGAAAAGATACCAGCACTTTCACTCAATCACTTTCCAAGTCCTAAAGGGAATGAGAAAGCTGCAGTACCTCAAGAATCAGATTTTGCAAATTCAAGCTACTCCTCTTTCTTCAGTTACTGGCAAAAAGCACCCATTAGGTACATGTAAAAGCACTGAAGTCTTGCTTTAAAACAAAGCACTGCTGTGTAGCGAATGAGCCTGAATTGTACATGCTTATCACAAGCCCAACAGTTAGCACTGAGCCAACAGCTTAGAAACACCACTACCACGCTCATCCTTCTCAGTTTTAGCAAATTGCTCTGTTTAAAATGAAAGTAATATGCTAACAGTTCCCCAACCAGTATTTTTATCACTATTATAAATGGTTATCTGTTATCAGCAGAGAAGCATTGATAGTTAATGCAGTAGCTAAAGACCAGCTCTCACTGTTTCACGGCTGAGGGGAGAGAAGGGAGAGGGACGCTAAGGAGCAGGACTCCGACCACAGATCCTGCCACCAGGAAGCACAGCAGCAGCGAGCAGCCGACCAGCTCATTTATCAAAGAGCAGAAGGATCTTCCAGGGCAATAGTAGTGGAATGGCCTTTCCTAGGAATAAATTTGCATTGCAGATCTTACCACCTTCTTCCATACATGCACAATTTATTTATTTGACCTGCCCGTTCCAAGAAGAGCTCTGTGCAACAAACAAGACCTATCAAAAAACCACAGTGGCCTCGACTCTCTCCAGGTAACAGGGTAAGAAAACAAATGGAAAAGCTCTCAATGAACTCAGCGATGAGTATATCCATATGCTAATAATGCTAACACTAATAATTCCTACTGCAGGTACTAACCTGTCAATAACACTTTTGGACAATTTTTTTAAGGGCATGAAAGTAATCTTAGTACTTTCCCATAGTAGTATCTTCATATCCATCTACTACCGTTAACTTAACTTTCCAAACCAGAGCAACCAACATTATGCATAGGAATTACACTGATTTGTTAATGTTTATTTTTATGGGGAGGAAGAAGAATATCTTAACTCTGAACTTTCCACTTTTGTTAATGATTACAAAGTTATTTAAATATTAACTTTATTAAATTACTAATTTATATGACACTCCTAAAATTTACTTACAACACATACCAGCCAAATCTGTTTGTTGTTTTGGGGGCAGGTGGATGGAGTGGGTGAAGTATTCAGACAAAACAAAACAGTTTCCAATAGAAGGATATAGATCATGTTCTATTTATCTGAGAATAACATCCATTATTTAGTGTGGAGCAAATATGTTCAGAGGCTAAATGGTCCCTGACAAATGACAGAGGGATTTTTTTTCCTCTTTTTGTTTAGTACAAAATGCCCCTGATATACCCAAATAGCTCTATTTAAAAGGCAATCTTTATTAGGTAATTTTTAAAATGGGAATTACGATATGTACTAGCAAAAATTGCTTGGCTGTTTACTTACTGATTCTTTACAGAGGCCAATTATTTTACCAACGGACAAGATGAAATCTGTTACAAAAAAATGGGACTTATATGTTAAATCCCATTTATAGCAGAGAGTTATTTTGTTTCTAGGTCTGGTCACCTAAAAAAAGGGACAATAAACTGAAGACTGTATCATACTTCAGCAATAATAACTGGTGCCCCAAACACTTTCCATCACAAATCTCACTGGCACAATTCCTTCTTTACAAGCGAGAAAAGCCTATCAGAAAAATGAGTCGGGGTGAGATAAAGAACAGAAGAAAATAAAAGGCTTCCTAACTTCCAGTCTTGTGCTTAGATGATTACGTTACTGTTTCTGACCCAGAGGCATTACATCCTCTCATTTTTTAAAGAAAAAAATCCTGCATTTTTAATGTCTCTCTTGCACATCCACCTGTGCATCCATATTTGTGTAATCCACTACCATGACTAAAATAATCTATCAAATTGGTATCATGACCATTCAAATCTGAAAGCGAGTGTAACGTTTCAGTCCTTACTATATTGAGTTTATCTGTGTAAGCCCCTTAAAACATTGGGTATTTCTGTTCGGCAGAGTGCCTCCAATGCATTCACTTACGTAACCCTCCCTGTGATACTATAAGCAGCGCTTCCCAGCTACGTAGAGCCCCGCCAATTAAAAAAAGTCAAGAGTTAACAGCAGGATGCTGCTGAGAAAAAAGCTTAGCTTATGAACATGTTCAGATTGCCATTGCCCAAAAATCTGAGTAATGTTCCAGATACGTTATGTTAATCTGTTACACAAGATTGTCTGTAATGTGAATATTTTTTTAAGGAGTACTGAGGGTGGTGTTGGGGGTTGGATGAAGGCAGGTGGCCAAAGTTATTACTGAATTGAAGAGGATTATTTTAATTATTATTGGACTATTAACCCTCTGCATGGTCCTACTTAGCCAGTTTCATTGTGTTTACAAGTAATATGATTTATAACCATTGTACTTGAAATTACTGTTGATCACCGAGCATTTGGGAATAAAAATAGGTATGATTAGATGTGCAAAGCTCATTTGAATGCAGTTCTATGCATAGAGTGGGTTTCTATCCACTAAAAAATAGCCCTTAATAATAAGATATCAAGGAAAACGCAGTGAGAAATGATATTTTATGTGTAATATGTGATCTGTGTATTCTAGATACACCTCATAATGAACGTGACCAAATACTGAACACGAACTGAAGAACAAACCTTTTGTGTTGATGCAAAATTTGAGTGGCAGGAAAAAAACATAACAGAAGATAAGGGTTTTCATTCACAATGCAATGTAAATTAAAAAACCATGGATACAAAAGAGTAGAAACAAGAAAGGTAATATAACAAACTTACATTTCACCCTCCATCATTACAAGGATCAAAACAGGGGCATACATCTTCATCCTAGTCAGATGGCCACTATAATAATAAATTCTAGTAGCTCATATGAGAAATAAAAGTATCAAGGACTCAGTTACGTTTTAAATTGAAACAAAGCAAACCATAACAAAGAAGAAACAAAACAAACCATAAAATCTATGGTGGTTGGTTTTTTTTTTTTTTCAAATGAGGGGCAAAATATACATGGAAGTAAGGTATATCTCTATTTATGCTATCACTTTGCCTTTAACTTCACTGGGAACAGCATGAAGCTCAGGGACTTCCCTTACCAAGCCTATTTTCACTCTAAATAGGTCTTGACGGTGCTGTAGCTGCGGAGCCAAAAAAACGAGGCCAAATTTTATGTGGTCATGCTAGCGTGGTAGAAAAGCTTTTGTGAGGATTTGATGTACTGCATTTGTACATCTGGCCCCTCACAGACCTTCAAAGACTTAGACATCTATAGATACTTAAACGGATTATTAAATGGCCTGTTAGTAAAAGAGGTGGATTCAGGACACTGCCACATTTGAATTTGGATCTGCAACTGGACTCTGATATTTCATTTGGATACTTAAAGCATTAATGTTATTGTATCTTCTAGACCTATATTAACAAGTTTGATGTAATAGATGGGAGCTTTTTCAAAAAAATGTAAACAGCTGATGTGAGAGCCAGCACTTTCTATAGACAGACCTCACAGTGAAATATAGCACTCTACTGTTTATTCCAAACACATCGCGGCACTGTAAGTAGACCACTTTATACAGTGAAGAAATATAGTAAACGTAAAAGGAACACACCTGAAGAATTTCTCTTCCCACTTTCACTAATTTTAAATAGAA
Organism: Gymnogyps californianus; assembly: GCF_018139145.2. Lineage (NCBI taxonomy): Eukaryota > Metazoa > Chordata > Aves > Accipitriformes > Cathartidae > Gymnogyps > Gymnogyps californianus. The sequence goes on from NC_059471.1 coordinate 127,215,992, forward strand.
TATTCTCCCTCAAATTCTCTGCTTCTGACCTATCAAAAAAAAAAAAAAAATTAAGGAAAATATTGCCCTTTATAAACCAGGGCAGATAATTTCAACCAAATCTCACTGAGTCTTCTTGCAGGGCTTCTCATTGTACATTCTCAACATCACCGCGTTTCTGAATTTTGCTAATTTAAATACTATGCTCATTTTAATATTATCTATTACACTAGACCTTCCTGATTGTCTGTAATGCGAGTAGTTTCCTAAACACATACTTACAAACCTGCTCCTTAATAAAAATAAACAAACTACTTCATAAATAAGAGAAGCACAAGAAAGTAGTGGGGTTTTTTTGGAAACAGTTTTAACTATTCGTCTTGGATTACCCTCTTTGGTCCTGACTTGCATGCTTGTTCTTGCACATGTATTTTAAGGGCATGTTAATAATAAAAATGGTTACAAATACAGGAACATCTAGTTTCTGCATTTTTCACATTGTATATTTGCTTTAGCACAACTGAAATTAATAAGAATAGCCACATCTGACTGCAGTTGCTTCTTCTACAATTTCTGCGATGCAGTAATAAAAGACACTGAAAGTTCAGTGCTCTGGAACGATAACTCTAATTATTGTAATGTTTACTACAGGAAATTACCTATTGGACAACGCTGCCCAGAATCCTTAGCAGGAAATGGGACAGTTTTCTGTTTGTGGAGAGAAATAGCCAGCCTAGTGCATCGTTAGCAGCAGTGCTTGAAAACTGTCCTCCGTTACACAGAATGAAAGATAGAAAACTGCAGCTTCTACATGAATGCAATATCCAACAGATTCCCAGAACTGTATCTGAACATGGGTTGGGTTTTTTTCCCTTGGAAAATAAGAAAATCAAACTGTTTAAGGCAGCGCTTCCACGTAGTTGATAGTATTATCTTAATAACTTGGTTAAATAAGTAAACAACAAGAAAAAAAGATCCTTGTTCACAACAGGCAGGGAAAGCAGAGCAGAGCCGCAGGATGGGAACTACCTAAAAGTACCACTGAATCTCTGTGGTCAGAGTCCAACTTGCATACCCTTTTATTCAGATGCTTTTCTCCTTCTATGAGTCCATAACACACTTTTATAATATGGCGAGTATGCATCAGAGAAGAAATACCCACATTTATTAGGCTTATGACAGCGGAAACCATTAGAAGTGGTTCTAGTATGACAACCCTTATTTTGCACTTCTCAGTTTCTAACTTCCTTCGTCAATTTTCACTCTCATCCACTTAGCACTTCCATTTATTGTCTCAGGGCCAGATTTTCAGTACTTTCTGTTCATCTCCAGCTCTCTCTGCAGCTTTGTATGACAACCAAACTGACTCCCCTGCTGTCATTTGGGATACTTTTAACATTAACTGGGCAAAGTCCACATTCTGTTACTTCAAATATTTCTTGAGTATCTATTCACTCTGTGCTTTAGAGATCTCCAGACTTTAGTTTACACTCTTTAAGATTTGATTTTTGCCCCAAGTCTAGTATTTTTGTAATATAACCTTTATATAAAACAAATGTTCCAGTACATGCAGAATATTAAAGGAATGGAGGTACTTGGCTGTCCTTTAATTTTACATGTGTTTAATGTTATCTTGGAGAAATGTACCCATTTTCATTTTGAATCTAATCTACAAACTATGTTGGATGATTGTGCAAAAAGCAAGCATGCTAGCTGTTTAAAGAAACAAAATGGAGCCAGGAACAAGCACAGGACAGGATGTTCAGTGGCACAATCCACTGGATAATGTTTGCTTACTCTCCGATACTCAGTACCTTTGACTTTATCATATCCGGAGGATTAAAATCCAGAGGCAATCAGGCTGGTGGTTTTTGATTGGCCTCTTACACACAGAAAGCAGCTAGACATTTCTGATCCGGGTTCAGCCACCAAACTCTTCTTCTGGTTGTGGGAGTGGAGATGAAAGCAGGCTGTTTCAATTAGGCTGGCTATAGAGACAATCTGGAGCTGTGAATTAATTGATTTGAAGACCAAGAGGGACAGCTCCTGCATAATAGAGGCCATGGAATTTCACTCTGTAATTACAGTTAAGTTCAGCTCCAAATCCAATAGAAATCAAAGGTGACCATATCAGGCCCATCTCTAATCAAAAGTGGCTCTTTCTCTCACCACTAAGTGCAAAATATTCCACGTTTCTTTCTATTTCAAAAAGCCATTTGGGTCTAAAATGAACCTGCGTGAAAGATCTTTATTCCTGCATGGACAGGAACAAATTTTCCACTGCTGCATGAAAAGACTAGAACAATGAAAGTATTGCGAAGGGAAGTGGCGGGGGGGAGGAAAGCCCTGCCTTTTTGGCAGTACTCACAGGACATTAGTTAGGGTAGGTGGAGTCCTGCTGGGTCTAACCAACTGCTCAGATCCCCCGTAACAGTTTACTGGCCCCCAGCTTTATACTGTACATCTCAGAACACGGCGAAAAAGCTCATATATACATATATTTCAAAAGACACAAAACTCTTGAGCACACATCCAAAGCAGATCAATTGCCTTTGCAATATTCTCAGAACAAAATGTTCCACCAGCAGATCTGATAAGAAGAGCCAAAAAATGGAAAACACTTGCTACCAATTTATTGCAGTCACCCATAAACTACTACTAGAACATTATGTATTGGGGTTCAAGCCAGAAAGCTATTAAAGCGGACTGCACTAGAGTCTTTCCACTATGCTACTGAAGCATTAATAAGTCCTTAGAGAACTGTGTTTATGTTGAAAGAATCATCTTATAATCAAATTTTCACACACAAAAAATGCAGCTCTCTTTAGAATTACTGTGCGCCTTTGCTCTCTCCCCCACACTGGCTAGTGTCTCCACAAATACCATCATTTTCTATGTTTCTGTCTGGCCCAAACCCTGACGTACATATTTTGTGTTCCAAGCTGGACAAATTTCAAGATAAATGGTGCTAACTGTCAGTGTTAATGGGCGCAGGATGCACCACATCCTTTCCCCTGTTGTCTCTGCCTAAGTGTCTTTCTTACTCCTTACAGTCATTCTTCATGCAAGAAGAAAAAGAGTTAAAAGATAATGATAAATGGGCATCACTACTTTTTTTTGACTCAGACACGTAAATAATAAACATCCAGTGGTATTCTATGGGACTGTGTTTCCAGTCCCTGTTACTGGAAAACCTCTAATAAATCAAAAATCTCCTTTCCCATTTAAGAGACAACATTGCTACCCAGCAAGATCACGATTAACCCAATGATTTACTGTTTTTACCTCAAGAATTGTTGTTTTCCTTTGAAAAGGTGTATGCTTTTCAGTCACTTTCCTCTGATAGCACACAGGTGCAAACCATATAACAGAGCAGGCCAAGTGGAATGACAGTGGTTCCTATATCCCTGGAAGCTCCTTAAAACAGTAAGTCTTGAGTTGAAATGAACTAGGCCATCACTCCAGAAAGACTTCAGATTCTACTTAAGTATGAAAAAGACCTAAAATTCCAAGAAGGTAAACCAAGTCCCTTGTATGAATTTATTTATATTATCCTAAGAACTAGTTTAGTTAAGAGCTGAAACTTGTGATATTTATTATCATTGTTATTATCATCATCATCATCACCACCACCACTAGATAACCACTTCACCTATATCCCCACTCAGAGTCCTAGAGACTGCAGGCGGGGGGAACAGTATTATGTTATGACAAGTTCATGATGACATAACACCTTTCCTGATTTGCCTCTTCAATCCCTGGAATATCCTTACGGTTTGAGAGATGACTGGTAAAGCACTCCTGGCTGCCAACTGACCCGTAGGCTGTTCTCACTGGGCAGGAAAAGTTAAACTTCCTTGCAAACGGGGAGGATCCTCAGCAATGAAATACCACTGTAGTGGCTGTAACTACCAATTCTGCTATTTTGTGAACTTGTTGGACAGATATTAAATTTGATCAGACAGTACTGATGTACTTAACTTCAGTCTGATTTGAAGAAATGTTAAGAACTTGCAGCTCTCTCAGATGTCAATGGAAATTGCAGAAACTTAGTATCTTTCCTTGACTTAGGCCTTTAGTATACACAGACAAAAAACAAGGATAGCTGGTCAAATGTATCCCTAAAGTAACTTCACTCAACCCCCCGTGTTTTTTCTCTCTTGATTAATGACTGGGGGATATATTGCTTGCTCAGGCAGCACATTTACGTGTGAAGCTTTTCTTTTTGCTTGCATAATTGCTTACATTCCAATCAAACTTACAACAAAAATAATACAAAATCGTTTCTACCTGCAGTAGTGCACAGGACGCCAGAGTGATTTTGCAGTAGATAAACAGACCGCATCTACAACTAAATCTCTCTCTACAGTTTGCCTCTTCACAGCAGGATTCAGGCTCTGCTGTCATCATGAGAGTCAATGAAATCTTCAACTCGAGAGGTCCTTTTTGATTCTTCAAAGAATACAGAGACACGTGCTGGCATAACAACGTGTCAGCAAGCCGTTTTAAGCAAGACTCTTAGTATAATGCTGAAAAACTGTCACTATGCCAGGAAGAGGAATGAAAATACTTAAGCACAAAAGTCAACATCCCAGAAAGGCTTGGAAGCACTCAGATCTCCGGAGGAGATTTCATCTAGAACCTCTGCAGCAACTGAGTTATTGCACCTTCTGCTCCAGCTGCATTAGTCCGTACACTTGCAAAAAAGTTGTCCACTGCTTCACTGAAAGGTTTACATTAAGACAGAAGTCTGGTGCCCAGGAGAAATGTCCTAGATGTTTTCTATGCTTAAAAGGCAAGATGTACCTAATACGATTTTTATGTAAAGGGCAACTGAAGTATGGTATTAATAAAAAATAAATGATGTTAACTTATGTTAAATCTTTCTCTCTTCTCCAAAAATACACAACTGAAAAAACCCTACCCCATCAGTACTAATGCACAAGCAAGTCATCTCCATCTGCCAAATATGTAGGTCATTTCAATGAGTGACAGAGACAAAGAGGCCTGATTTTAATTCATGAAATATTCCTGCTAATAGCAAAGTTATTGAGACATCTGTTAAAAGCCTGACCTGTTATAATGGAGGGATATCTAAAATGACTGAAATTTCTTTTTAAATTAATGCTACACTATTTTATTGGGCATTTTAAAGAGGTACTGCTATTAACAACATTATATAAATTAAAAACAGGCCCACAATAATCCTCCAGATAAAATCTGGTGCTGTCTTCTAATGCTATGGTATGAGCTTTTATTTGCATCTGCACTATGTGTATATATTACAATACAGCAGATACATAAAAAAAATTATCTTAAGAGTCATAGCATCCCAGTTTAAAGTTTGGCAGGGAACAGTTGGCAGACATAAGGAAAAAAAAAAAAGTAGTAAATATGTTTCATGGCCTGTATATAATTGAACATTCTTCAAATTCCTGTAATGGAAATGTCAATACCATGGAAATCCTTGAAACATGGACACAGACAGATAAATGTGACTGAAGCCAAACACCTCTAGCCAGAATGAATAACAGGCCTTCAGACAAAAAAAAAAAAAATCTATGTAATAATAAACTACCCACTCAATAATACCAACAAAATTAAGTTTTTGCTTTCGGGGTAGTGGTGAGGTGAGCAGAGGGAGGTGGAAGATAGGTGACAAAAGCTGTCAGGAGGACTGCATGGCAGAGGCAAGGTACGGACAGGATCTCCCCCCGTCGGCACTCAGAGAAATGGAGCTGAGAGCCAGGAAGGACCCTCTGACGCCGCACGCAGGGCTGGGCCCTGGGTCATAACAAAGACAACAGCTATTCTGCTATTGACTTCGACAGAACAGGACCGATGACTAGCTTTCCTCTCTTTATGTTAGATGATGTACTAGAAGATGCGTCACACAGGTGGCGAATACCTCATTCTTGGAGGCTGGACGTTGTTTCAGGAGCTCTTCACTGAATGCTCTTCTTCCCACTGGCTCACTCCCAAAAGCTGGTGTTAGAAAGGGGAGGCCAGGTTTTCCCAGGCCACAGAGATATGAGCTAGAATGAGGGGCACAGGTCCCAGGTCTTCATTACAATTCCTAAGAAAACACTCGTACCAGCGTCTTGATTCCAAACCAAAGTGAACAGGCACTAGCCTTTCTTCTCTTTCTCCCCCATGTCCTGGTTTCCTCACAAGATGCTCCGTGCCCACACAGGTGGACGTTGTAGGGCTTTCTGCAGTACCACCCCTGCTACAAACACCTTGTGGACTGATGAGATACTGAAGTGTATAGCAGAAAGTACATAAATAACCAGGTACAACTGAGTAACAGTGCCTCAAAAAGCTGCCAAAAGCCTTTGATTCATGTTACAGGATAAAATATAGCTCTGAAAGTTTACCAGTAGACCACTTACATGTATTTTATATTTAATTCAAGGTTTCCTTTTTCTGAATCTAAAAAATGCTGGGTAGCAGATCTATTTTCATTAAAAATGCCACTTTGTTTCTGAGAGAGAAAACTCAGAGACATCGTTTTTTAAAAAGTGTGGGTCAGCCAAGATAAACTCAATACCTATGACAAAAAATACTAGCATATGCAGAAAATGTAAGGTCTAATATATGCTTCTCCACCATTACAAGATACCGTGCATCCCCCCCGCCCCAACATCCACTTAAGTCATACCATACAGCCACTTGATGTACCACCCATGTGAAATCTAGTCCTTTTTTATAAAATTAGCTAGGCAGAGATCTGGGTTTTACTGTTTCTCCTGAGATGCTCTATGAATGTTCAGAGTTTTACAAGCATGTCTTTATTTTTTCCCTCCACAATCTATATTTTACCACTTTTCTTATTGCTTTTTCCTTTTTCTGTTGCTGTGTGAGACATCAATGTACAATGTAACATACATATAACAGGGAGGCAAACTGCCTCTACGGAAGGTCTACCAAATGTACAAAACATACAGATTTTTTTCTTCAGCATTCAGCTATAAAAGCACTACACACAGCTAACAACAGTAAGAGAGAAAACTGACAATTTTAAGCTGCCAGTCTCCCCTTGGCAATAGAATGTTAAGTCTTGACTTCTCCACTCCCTAAATTCTAAATACTTCTCCGTGCAATTCTAATAACTAACTTCTTAATTGTATTTTTGAATGGATTATAAGCACACCTTAACAAAGCAAAATACCAGCAAACAGCACCTAGACAGGTTATATTCTACTTTGGTAAGATCAAGGGATATTTTTGTATTATTTCATTCATCTTTCCAAATTCATGTTCTTCTGGTGCAAACAGTGGCTTCAAGGAACATTCTTAAAATCCCTACTTAACTAGGATCAAATAAATGTCACTGAAGAAGCATAACGCTGCCTTTGCTTGCAGTCATTATGAAATGGGCATTATGAAAAGAAAATGGAGTAAAAGTCAGATCTGTTCTGAAGTATGTAAATGTCTCATCATTATTCAGTAATAGTTTCCTCCCTCTCCACCTCATTCAGGATCTTACTTGACAGACCTTCCTCTTAGACCACCATTGCAAACAAACAAAAAGCACAATCCTACCATGTACTTCAGGACAGGAAGGAAGGACAGTGGATGTAAGCTATGGAAACCAAACTTGTGGGTAAAATTCCGTATCGGAGAGCTTTACTGCTACCTTCTCAGCCCAAGGAATGCTAACAAGCAGAATGATACCTAAGAAGTAGATTACTAACATCAATGAAAACCTCTCATAAAGAAATGTCTTCCACTTGAAAAAAAAAAAAATTGCATTTGTCTGCAGTTTTTTGTACTTAATATGGTTAAAAGTAACAGAATTGAAAGATATTAATGGGAGAAACAGTTATCCAATTTTCAGTACGTGTGCGCTTCACAGCTTGTGTAATAAAAAGATTCGTTGCTCGCCCATGAAGTCAGGAGGCCCTGATCCTGTGAGCAGGTCTGTCTCCTCACACCTTGCACTCACACACAACTCAAGTGAAATCATTGCAGTTCTCTATAGAGATTCCCCTCAAGACATTTCTGTAAGCTTGAGGGCTTAGTTATTTTCTCTCTGGTTTAGTAGGTCCTTCTAACTTAGTATTGGAGGAAACAAAAGTCCTTATGTACAATGATTTTGCTTTTTACAGAACTTTGACTGTACTCCTCACGAGCAGTATAGCTGAAGCTAGGATTCTCTTTCTTCTTTTATAATATAGTCATTTCATGAAACATTTTTTGCTTTAATACTGAAAGCATTGCTTCAGCATCTTCTAGACCAGAGCAGAATTCTCCCCCTGTTCCAATAGACTTTACAGTGTCATTTTTTCCCATTCTGGATCAGAAGAGAACCACATTCTCTTGAGTCTTCCGTGAAAAGAATAAGATAGATAGAACAGACTTAATCTCAGACATGTGAGGCTCAGGGACAAGACCTTGCTGTCTTATTCAAAAAGAGGACTTGAACGTGGTTTTTCCCTACCTCAGGTAAAGTGACTCGACTGTAAGGCAACTGACCATTCTAAACGGATTCTCAAAGTTTCTGTTACTTTGACCAGGCTTTTTTTTTTTTGAGGAATGCTATAAAACCCAGGAAATCATTAATAAAATCTGGTAAAATCCCTTAAAAACACTGAAATCAAGTGCAATCTCCACTAATGTCAATATTACCGTATATAATGATTAAATATCAGTTTCTCTGAAGTGATCACTTTCTCTGCAAGTGTATTTCCACACACTTGTTTGCAAGTCCTTTTTCTGGCTACCAAGCTTCACTGGAAACTTGAGGAAATTTTAAGGGAACTATAATTTTCTTTAAAACAGGAAAGAGACTCTAAATGGAAGAGAGAGGTCCAAACAGACCTTCCGGTGGCCCAGGAGCTCCCACGCTTGGCCCAGCTTTCTCTGGCACCCCTGTAAATACAGGGAGATTTAAGCAGAGGGGACATGACAGGTGAGGTAGAGAGACCAGCTGCCATAACAAATCATCATGAGAACTTTTAGGCATCTCAGAAGTATCACAGAGGTTTATATTGGGCTTAATGCTATTAAAGGTAATTCGGAAGTTCTCACTTCTGCAGTGACAGCTCGAACAAGGCCACAGTACCAAACTCAGCAGTTGCAGAGCCAACCTTCACCAACTTACAATGCCTGCGCAGGTGGGTTTCCACCACATCCAATTTTTTTCCATATGCATTCATTTCAGAGGGATATAGGGAGCAAATCAGAGATCAAGTCCTCTGATTTAGCCTTCAAACAATACAGTTGAAATCTCAATTCCTTTTTGGCTTCTTGAAAATAAAAGTCTGGGGATGCAAAGGGAAGGTGGAGAAAATCAAGAGCTTATACTTTACATTCCCGTTTTGTCTCACACCTTGGAGGGCGCCTGGGTAATGACTATGAGGGGACTAGGAGCCTCCAATAATCTGCATCCTGCTGTGACTTTTGCACTCACAGTTGGTGATGTCTTTCTGATTTCCAGTATTTTTGTTTCATAAAAGATAACAAAAAGATAAGTTTCAGTTTCCCGTTTCCCCTCTTCTTTCACAGCCAAAAGATGCTTCCAAGAACAGTGCCTCATGGCATCCTTAAATTGCCCTCCAGGTCTCACCTGGGCAGGAAATTACTGTTCCCAATCTCGGTCCGTTCCCTTTTACAGTAAGTTCATGGTGTATTTTTACTCAGGAAGGTCTATAGTTGAAAGGGATTCTGTAAAGGTACCAAACAGACCTGGGAAGTTCAAATCTTTGTAGAGATTAGATCTTTTCTGAAATTCCACTATACAAGCAGGTTGTGTTTTAATGTGTAAACACAGAAACCTCACTTCAATGCAGACAAGACTTAAGACGTTCTTCTTTCTTCCCTAGGAGTGACAGAACAGTATAAAAGATTTCCTAAGTGGCTGTGATAGATCTCTCCACAATCTCTTGGCACATGTACGTACTAATAGTTTGTCATAAAAGAAGAACGATCAATACTCCAGGGCACCGGCCATAGGCTGCGGAGCATCAGGTTCACCCAGAGGCCCTGCACATATGCTGTTACTTTTGGCAAGTGGCAATCTCACCATGCTCTAATTCCTCATCTAAGAAACGAAAATAAGAGCTCTGCCTCTCCATCAGCATTGCACAACTAACCACGTTAAAGTTCTGTTAGTAAATATGAGGGTAAGAGGGGTATCATTCCCTGTTACTGAAAACTGAACAATTATTTTTTAAGCCTAGCTGGTAGGGCTTTACATGCTGAAAGCCAAGGGTGGTTTTGGATGAAATTTATGGCATATTGGACAAAAGCTACAGGATACACACACAGAAGCTATTTATCTCATCTGTGCCTCTCTCCCAGACTTTCAGGGAACTGCAGTGAAGGGCATACCATTAGTTTCAGTGCCCCAAAAGTTGTGACAACTTTGAATATTATGCTAGTCATAAAATAAGCATTTAAACAGTTTCTGAAAGTAGAAAAGGCTTTTAGGGAATGGAATGCAAAGAGAAAACACAGGATGCTGGAAGGCAGCATGGAGAAAACCAGGTTGAAAAGATTTATCCTGAAATATTTCTAAATTTATTTTCTTATTTGCATTTTAGAGCCCTAATATTCAACCTAAACCTTCCAGAAGTTTAAAATAGTACTTTAAGACCTCTGGAATAGAGTCTGCCAGCCTGAATTCAAAGCTTTTGTCCTTTTCACTTGTTTTCCAACACCACTACTATCCCATATATAATACCTTAAAAAAAACCCACCTAATCCATCAAGTTGGGTTTAACTTACACTGAAAAAAAATTAAATTATATATTTCTCTGGGCATCAGACACTCCTATTTCCAAACTCTAGACCAAAAATACGAAGTTAGACCTTAATGTGGGCTTAATGTAGACTTAAAACTGGCTGGTTTTGGTTAAAAGCAACTACAATGAAATTTAAGAAATAAGGGAAAGTTACATGAGAGAAACCACTGGGAGTTGGATTGTGTTGGATTTTTATTCATGTTTATTAAACATTTCCCAAGAAAGAAAACATTTTTACCACTGAATGCCTTCCACAGGAACCCACTAAAGAACATTCAACCTAGTCTAAGAAATAGAAATATGTCAAGGAGGAAAGAAAGCAACTATGTTCACAGGATCAATCAAATTCTCTTTTCCCTTTCACAGGCAAGACAAAGAGTTGCCCAAATGCATATAAACAGAAGTGATGCATATGGGCCAGCATAGAAACCTCACATTTTGATTCAGCTTTACCAAACAGATTCTCAGCAAGCATAAATCATCAGAGACAATAGAGGCAGGCTGACAGCAAACATCTGATTATTTGGCCATCTACTCTGTCCTGACTAATGTTGGAAGCAGAGAGTCCACAGAGGAAAGCAGAGCTTCCATTTGTGCACAAACTCACTAGCACAGTATACCCTTTATAGCAATAAGAGAAGTCCTCAAGTCTTCATTTAACTTCAGTTGAGAACGCCCAAATGGTGGCAGAGTGCCTCAATAACATTAAAGTGAATGTGGTCACAGGCACCTTTCAAGTCAACGAGATCTGCTTCTGTTCTGCCTTCTTGATGAAAGAACACACCTACAAACAGTGCATGACAGTGTCCTGGTTTTGGCTGGGACAGAGTTAATTTTCTTCCTAGTAACTGGTACAGTGTGTTTGGGGTTTAGCGTGAGAACAATGTTGATAACACACTGATGTTTTAGTTGTTGCTAAGTAGCGCTTATCCTAAGTGAAGGATTTTTCAGTTTCCCATGCTCTGCCAGCAAGCAGGTGTGCAAGAAGCTGGGAGGGAGCATAGCCGGGGCAGCTGACCTGAACTAGCCAAAGGGATATTCCATACCATAGAACGTCATGCTCAGTATATAAACTTGAGGGAGTTGGCCAGGAGGGGCGGATCGCTGCTTGGGCATCGGTCAGCGAGTGGTGAGCAATTGCATTGTGCATCACTTGTCTTTTCTTGGGTTTTATTTCTCTCCTTTCTGTTATATTCCTTTTCATTACAATTATTATTATATTTTTATTATTATTGTTAGTATTATATTTTATTTTACTTTAGTTATTAAACTGTTCTTCTCTCAACCCATGAGTTTTACTTTTTTTTCCCAATCCTCCTCCCCATCCCACTGGGAGGTGGGAGGGGGGGAGCGGCTGCGTGGTGCTTAGCTGCTGGCTGGGGTTAAACCATGACACAGAGCCAATTCTCAATTCACATGTGGCACAGAAAAAAACTACTGTCTCACTTCAACAGGATCTTTAGTGTCATCAACCCAATCGACCCCACTCTTAACTGAAACTACTGAAGTCATTGGGACCGTCTCCCTCTTTTGCCTCAGGCAATTGGCTCCTGGTCACACAACTGCTCTACAGCGACATAAAATAGTTTTAAACCTAAGAGCAATCCAAACTCCCAAGCCTATGTGGCAGAGACTAGCTCATATCCACACTGCTCAGAGCTAAATGTCTCTACAGCAGACTTGTCTTGAACAGAATTACTTGAGAAAGTACAAAGTGGAGCCACAGGGAGAGCTAACACATGAACTGCACAGATGATCAGGAGTCAGGTGCTCAAACTCACCTCCTGGCCCTCTTCCATTTAGGAGAACAAATCAGCCACAGTATACAATTTCCAAACTTTGACTAAAGTTACTTTGGCATCTACAACTCTTTTTCAAAAGTGACTTTGGGTATTTCTGATCCTAAGACAAATCAAGCCTCAAAAAAATGCAGAAGGCATTATCTCCTAACTGGATGATCCCCTACTGAAAATGGACTGTAAGAACTTCAGGCATGATTGAATCTATTATTGAAATACTGAGCTGACATTTGAAAAAGACAAAATAAACTTGTACAAATGGGGAACAATTCTAGCATCAAGCTTTTGAGAGAAAATTTAAGGAGGTTCAAGGTGTTTTTCATATAGCATAGGCAGATATAAGTGAATAAGAACCAACTGAGAAAACCCTTTCGAATGCAAACATGTACTACCTGGCACATAATTTTGTTCTTCTGGGACTAATAAAATAAACCTCCACTTACTGAAAGTGATAACAGTACTGAGCTTTCCGTCTCAACTGCCCAATGTCATGCCATCCTCAATTTATCTGTCACATAGAAACCAGTTTCCAGTAAAGATCACCAAGAACTTCTACAAAAATATTCTATTGAGTACTGTGGTTGTAAAATTCTGAGGGTGCCAGCAAACTCAAAGATTGATAAAGCTGTGTCCCCACTGATCATCGCTGGCAAAGCAAGCTGGAAGACAAAGTTCAGCTCCTGTCCCAAATATAACTCTACGGGAAAAAAAAAATATTAACTAACCACAAGGAGAAGTTTCAAGAGTCTTTTGACCTGGAGTCATCATTCTGTATTCAATTCTGGTTTATGTAATGCCTTCTTCCCTCCACACCCTAACTTTAAATTAATTATTTTTTTTTTCCTCTGGAAAATGGAGTTTAAGTATAGTTATCTATTATTCTTGCTGATCAATACCATCTGTGGCAAAAGACTAGGGAGTTACACTGGACAGATTAGACACCGAAAAGCTTTTAAAATTACCAAGAAATCAAGTGCAACATACAGTTCTGTTGACTGGTCTGGATTAACTCCCAAAATTGGCTGATAGAAAGATGTGAGAATCTTTCCAAGAAGTTAAAACCTGTAGCTAATAAAGTAGCTGCAATATGAAAAATTAGGCTCTTCTCCCTTTAAATCACAGCCCATAGAGGCACTGAAGTAAATCCCTTAATCTCTTTTTAAGTAGCTATTTTATCCCAACTTCCTCTGTGGTTTATACCCTCAAAGCATCTACACCACAACTCAAGAACAGCCTAGGCAAGGAGCTTCAAGTTCCTTTTCTTCAAAAAGCATCTATAATAAAAAAAAAAAAGAAAAAAAAAAAAAAAGAAAAACACACCAACAAAAAAATCCACCAAACCAAGAGAACCACTAACCGGAGTTCCGGAGTTTGGCCTTCCTGATCTTTTAACCCTTTGTCCAAGACCATGCATCAAAAAGGAACATTCACTACTCTTAAAACCACTATCATATATTCACTGTGGCATGCCAATGATTAAAACACTGTATGTTTGCATCTTTTACAAGTACATATCAGATCATGAATCTGTTTTCATCCTTGTAACCAGTTTATGGATGAGAAAAGCGGAACAGCAATTTTAAGGCCTCAAGTCTGTATCCATGGACAAGTTTTCTGCTTTCTTCACCACAGTATTCAGCAGAGCATTGGGCAGATCCAAGGGGATCTGTCAAGATTCAGTGCACAGCAGCCAAATTAACTTGCTCCAGGACTTCTAGCAAGTCAAGGGCGGATTGAGATGTGCAGCCAGAAATCTAAATCTCTTAGTCATTTGCTGAAACTGAACGGCCGAAGAAAAACCTTAGAAAAAACTTTCAGAAGAAAGGTTCAGTAATAAGTTTTAAATGATGATGCTGTTTCTCAGGGAAAACCAGAAAAGTGTATTTAAGATGTTGGACCATGCCTTTCTCAAACAAGGACAATTCCACAACGTCATAAATCTATGCCTGACTCACTGAACAATAGCATAAAAGGTGCTGGATTATGAAGGTGAAAGTGTTCACTTAGACAGCCTTCAATTTAATGGTGACACATAATTTTTTTTATATATATATATATTTTTTTTTTTTTACAACCCATTGCATTTTCACAGAACTTTACAAATATTAACCAACTGTCATAATCTTCACCAGGGAGGCAAGTATCATTATCTACACATTACAGATGGGAAATTCCAGGCAGAACAGTTGGGTAATACATCTAAGACCACAGAGGAAGTCAGTTCCAAGAGGAGTAGATCCTTGCCCCCAGACTCACGTTCACATCATGCCTCTCAAATTGCATACTAGGCTCGTCTCCATTTGATAATATGGGTCAGTCCTATCTTTTAGTTTTTATGAAGAATAAAACTGTAGATGATGACAGCATTTACCTTGTGATCTCAATGATTCCACTAGCTCAGCAGAGGAAACACCAGTGTAATGTTGAAGGTTACAGATTGAAGTTTAAGATCACCAGATTTTAAGGAACATGCCAGAGAGGCAGATGGTTATATAGTAATGAAAGGAGAGCATTATAAACTAAAACCGCATTCTACAATCTCCTTCCTTGTTTAGACATATGCACCCTGACTATTTACTAAACCCATCTCACATCTTTACATTTCATCATCTGCATCAGCTCTGAATTTTTTTGTGTTTGTTTTTGCTTAAATAAAAATAAACAGAAATCTTCACACCTGGTGCTCACATTTAAAGTCACAACACAGATAAAGAACCACTCATGAACTGGGAAAGGGACACTCGATAGCTGAATTATGGGTTCCCATAACATTTCATTCCTTTGGTTAATGCATTTCTCTGAACTCCTCTGTCCTAAGTGCACAGGATATATGAGCATATCAACACTTTAATGACAGCCCAAATCACCCACTTTCCAAAGCAGTAGATTGACATGTCATGGAGAGTGTGATTAGGAGGTCATCAGACTACACAAAGCACCAGATTAAAGCTCAAAACCAAGACATATTTGCTCCTTTGGTTATTAAAAAAAGATCAGCAGAGGAAAAAAAATCCTGTTGTAATTGAAAAATATGAGGCTTAATATATTGTTGAAAATGCTTCTGTGCAAGGCTGTTTGGGATTTTTTTAAGCCAACAATATGTTATCTTTTGATAGCAAAAATACGCATTTATTATAATGTGGCCTCTGCTTAGGTCGGTGTCAGGTTGACAGGCCAGTATCATTTATTGCTGCACCAAACTCTTAAAAAAGAAAGTGGGGGGGGGAAGATGAGTGGAAGGATGAATACATGTTCCTAACCTTGAGATCTTTTTGAATCTGTCTGTAGATCACGTTGCTGACTATGTTACAAAAAAGCTGATAATTCTTTGGATCTCTGTATTTCTCTCAACTCTAGCCCACTACAATCCACCTTCTGCTTTTTTAATACAGGAATCTGAGTCTGCCAGTTTGCTATCCTATCTGAGAAAATCCATCAGAAAGAAGGGAAGCAGGCAAGCTATCATCATATCCCACTGATGTCCAGGAAATGCCAGCCTAGCAGCTGTCACAACAAAGGAACTTCAAAGTCACAGCAAAAAAACTAACAATTGCCCTTACTAATGCTGTATCATTAATGAAAAACTTTATGAGAACCAGAATCAGCTTAAGAAGGAGAAGGAAGAATTAAAAAAAAAAGAAAGGGTAGGCAGGGAGGTACTTGGTTGTTGATTTCCACCCCCCGCCTTTTGAAGGAGAGATCCAAACGCCCACATTCTCCAAAACGTCCTTGATTAAAATCTTCAAGAAAGTTATCATTCATGCCACCTCTAACCTTATGTCTTCTTGCTGAAAATTTTCAAGGAAAAATCCTTCCATCACGTCCTTGGTGCAAGTACTCAAGGATATGCCTTTCTCATGAGCTCTGAAAAATCTTAAAACCCCTTGTCTCCTTGAAGGAAGTAAACGGATGTCTGCTAAACACTTAAGTTTACATAACATTTCTTCCCCCTTATTTATTGGAGGGAAAAAAAAAAAAAAGTCTTTTTAGAAAGCACTTCATATTTTGAGAACACTGAATGCTTTCTTTCCTTTTTTTAGTATTTTTGGCAAAGTATGTTTTTGATTATTTAAAGATAATCTCTATTCTAAATTGCACCTGACTCACATAACCTCCATACTTTAGAAACCACAATAAAAGTGCCATGTATTAGCTATAAATGAATAGGGAGTGAGTCAGTGAATAGTTAAGGACATTCCACGGAAATGCGTGAGCTGCATAGTAAGTTTTTAGAAAAATATTCTATTTCATTTTTAGAATTAACAGTATAGGTTACTTGGAACAAAGAAAATACTCTTTTTTTAATTCCCAGATGCAATGTGTTTTGTTTTCCTTATGCGTCTTTGTCTACTGTACAAAGAGACCTTTAGTGAAGTGACAGAAACACTGCTGTTTTCAGAGAAAGAATAGTCACAACTTGTACACACTAAAGGATTTCTGTAATTAAGATTTTTTTTAACTCTTTCACTGGGAATACCTCATTCTTTGGCCTTTGCAAGGCCATCTTACAATATCAGCTTACAGAAATGACTTTAGGGAAATCGCATGTTTTTCTCTAGCTACTGAGTTCAAGTGTGCTTAAGTTCAGTGCTTTTAGTACTTAAAAAAAAAAAAAGTTGACACTGCTACTTGCCAAGGCTCATATTCTCAGCAATGTCCTCATATTGAATATATGAAGAAGTTCATTAAATACTAACTGAAGTTTTCCATGCATCATCATGTTTGCAGATCCACACTGGGGAGTCATGCCCCTTACCGCATGCATCCCAGATCCAGTAAGTATGGTATAAATAACTACATAAGCATCGTAAGTAGGGGACATGAGACAAACACAATTCTTACAGCACAGGATTATGGCTATAAAAAGAGTCATAATAACTTCTATTCTCTCAAACCCATAGCTACTGTCTGAAAAACAACTTTTTTCAAGATCAAAATCTGACAGAGGTAAAACATATACTACAGATGAACCTAAGAGAAAGGCTCTCCATTCCAACTTAAAAGCCAGAAAAGCTGACTGGACCATAATCCGAGCATAAACTTAAACGTGATGTGGAAACATATCTGGGATAGGGCCTTAGCAATCCTGGCAGCCATAATTCACTTCCAGAAAAACCATGCTGTAGGACCCCAGCACAAAACTAGGAAAAAAAAAAACAACCAACAACAACCCCCCCCATGGTAAGGAATTGCTCAGTGGACCTAGGTGTACTAAAACCAAAGGCATGCAGTATTCTTTCCCACTGCCTTTCCTGACTTGGGCTGCACTAGGTGTTTGGATGGAGAATGCAGGTCAAGTTCCAACACAATCATCCAGCCACGTCTTGGCTATCCCCTGGAAAGGTGGGGTAGGCAGTCAAGGACCCCCCAAAATAATGGAAGATAAGAGTATTGATTAGTTATTAATCTCACATAGAACCGTGGGGACTTAAGAGGACAGGCTCTTGTAGGCAGTATTCTGCAGTCATAAATCAAGGTCATGCAGAGCTCTGGGGACAGACCAGTGTTGACCCCAAAGCCTGTGTTGGCGGAATCTTGCCTTTTTTCCCACCCCTACTCATCTGTCACTACCACGCAGGGAAAGTTCAGGGTTCAAAAGAGAGTCTACCCACCTATACCTTTTGCTCACAGCAATATTAAGCAATCCTGTCTGTGAAATGACAGCTTGGGACAGCAGCTCTTTGAGCTGAGTACCTAAATAAAGAACCCCTGGGCAGGATACTAGTAACAAATCTTAAATCAGCAGCTGTTTTCTATGCATGATAAAATAAGGATTTCCTCAAATGAGACAGGTGTGGGAGATTCTAAACCCCTTCCCACTTAATCCCCATAGCAAAAAAAAAAAAACCCAAACAAACAAACAAAAAAAAGTGTCCACCCAGACAGCCATTGCAAATCTTTTCACCTCTTCTCAGATGGAGATGTACACTCCCCTGATATCTCTGCCAATAAAACCAGAAGGAGGAGCGAAACTTAATGAGATATAAAAATATAACTGGATTCCTTTTTGTATCATTTGCTGGTTTTATTTTTGGACTGTTTACCCACTGAGGTGACATGATCTGTAGCAACGCAACATAACCCTAAAACCCAGCATCCCTCTCTGCAACACTTGCTCTGGTGCATCCAGGCTGAAGGTAAACAATGGCTGATGGTGCAGAAGTGGATCATCCATGCTCAGAAAATGAAACGCAACAGATAGAGGGATAAAAGAATTCTTATTCTTCAGGGTTTAGCTTGTAGCTGACCACATGTGCCAGACAGCTAAGGATGGAAAAGGCTCTTGCAAAGAGCATGACTGAGGCAGACAGCCCAGCATTTTCAATTGGGAGGATAACAGTTTTAGTGAGCCTAAAGAAAACAGCAACTGCTTTCTGTCATGTAACTTTAAGAGAACGATTTTCAAGAGCAGAAGGACTAATTAGGTCATGGCAAAGCTTCACATGCTGTCAGCAAAGACTGTAGTGGCTTTGCTGAAGTCACCTTTTCTGTAATCAAAAATGGCCCATCTCTTCAGCCTTCCCCCGATAGCCTTCCTCTGTGGCCTCTGCCTAACCAAATGGTCTCTTGTTTTGCCCAGCCAGGTACTTTTACAAAGCAGAACAAGGTGTTTTTATCAAATGAAAAGCCCCAGTCTAGCAAACTAAATGACATTTCAAAACATATCTGGCTCACCTGGTGCAATTTCCCTCTCCGCTTCCAGTGGTTTACAGATAATGTAGGATTACCAAAGTTGGGCATGCTCCCGGCTTTATATTTGGAGTACTATAAAGAATGGCATTTGGTTTGCTTTCTCCTGTACATACCAGTGAAGTAGGACCTTCTTAAACTGAGCCACTCCAGAACTGAAATATTCCAGTAACCTAATATCACACAAGCTTAAAGGCCTATCCCCAAATGTGTGCTCAGAGTTGTCCAGTGAATTCAAAGCCACAAATACAAAACCCTTCTATACATGGAAACCCCTTTAATACAGCTATTGCTTCCCAGTGAGCTACAGTATGCATGCAACACTGGGTACTGCTCTGAAGTTGGAAGCAAGCACTATTTATACTGCAACAGAGAGCAAGTTTGGTCTTAACAGGAGGGATGCCAGCTTCCCAAGCTGGCATGCATGATGGTTTTGCACACAAGAAAATAAAAATGAGGAACAGAGGGCAGAGGAGGGAGCAAGAACTGTAGTCCTCACTCCTTCTGTCTGTATCTATTACAAGTGCAAAACCAGCTGTAAACAGTAAAGATGTCCCTATTAAGCAAAAATACCATCCCGATTAAACAGTGGTCATGACAGTTAAATACTTTTAGACTTAAAATTAGTCCACTACAATTCACTAGGTTGATAAAGGACCTCCTAACTAAACTAAACATACAGTGTAAATCTGCAGCCTTTACCAGAATGACTAAATAGGTGTTGAGGACTCTTAAGTTGTGGGGAAAAAGTCTACTGAAAAACAGTTTGTAATGTGATTGCACCAACTTACAGAGATGAAAGAAGAGGGTAAAAGGAAAAAGAAAATACCTAACATGTCATATCAATCCTTTGCCAGGATATTGCAAAATGCTATTCTTCATTACATTTCCTTGAGTCTTCTGCCTATATTCTGTTGGTGACAGCTTGATTCTGCCTACGCTTATCAAATGGATGGGTACATGTACAGTCACATGATGGAAAAGGGCTTCTCCATAAAAACAGCAGCTGAAGGCAGTTTGCTGCCACCAGAACGAACCCTCCATGCTGCAGCTCATTCTGCAGAAGCCCTTGGGAAAGCCCAATTTGGGACACAGGCCAACCCGGCTGTCCAGCCAGGCCACGCAGAGGCCAACGGCCACTGCTGAAGCACCACTTGGTCTAGGCAGCTGCTCAGAAATGGATGGCACCAGACCGGTGTGCTGTTGTGTGCACGCGTGTGTGTCATCTCTGGGCTATGTGAAACTGTAGGCTTTTTACCACCTTCTTGCAGAATCCACTCCATGACTCCAGCACATGCAATTCTCAGGAAGTTTTTGTGATTCACACTGAAATTTTTCCTTGCTGAGTTTTACCCCTTTGAACATCTTAAAATAATTCCTTTTTTGTCTTAATATTTTACACCCTTCAAATACTTGTAGATTGTTATCATATGTCTTAGTCATCATTTAGTCCAAACTGTACATATTAAAATCTTGTAATCTTTGCTCATATTTCAATCTCTTCAGCCTCTTAACTTCTGTTGCTCTTCTCTGAATTCTCCACTAATTTCTTGACAACTTTTTGGCAACAGAGTGGCCAGAATAATAGTGTCATGGACACCTTACGGCTGTACAGAGATAAAGAGGGAAACTTGTGCAACACCAAAATGACATTAGCTCTTCCCCAAAAAACAACAAATATGTCTAATCTGTTGCCCAGGATCACTTATTTTTAGTGGTTGCATCATGAAATGCTCTGAGATACAAGTACAAATATTCACTTAAAAATAACAACTTAGAGACAGAATTTAATATACTCAAAACTGTGTTTAATTAATCTTCACGTCACCTGTGAGGAAGGTAACATGGAACAGTATTGACCTGCAATACTGGAGAGCAAATGGCTGAAGGGAAGTCTCAAAAGACATGACCCATCGAAAAGAGGCCATACCAAAACAAAGAATCCGAACAGTTTCTTCACCACAAACCAAATTAAGGAGCAAGTTACAATCAAAAAGGTAAGGAGACAAAGCAAGGTTTAAAAAAGGAAATCTTTTAAAATAAATACAACTCTTCCAAACTCTGGAAAATTCTAACATACAAAATCTCTACAAATAAGACAAAGCATGGTAGCTTTCTGTGTTGTATATTTGGACAGCAGAAATATTCTTCAGATAAATCTGATCAGGCATGGGACTAAGACGCATATAATCTAACTATGATCTTCCTAAAAGTTAGATACCTAACTGAAGCCACCATAATAACCTCCAGAGAGCCATTAATCCCATCCTAAAACTGTAATATATTTAGGATGAATAGCTCTCCAGAGGTATTTCTCCTCCTCTCCACTGATAACAGAGGGAGACTAAATAGCTGTCTTGACTGCATTTTCCTTTAGGATGACTAAAGTTAAGTAACCTGTACCCAAACATCATTTTTAAATGCTGGTCTCTAAAGGAATTAATGTAAGCAATTAGATTGTGCAGGCACTTTAAATATTATCTTCTCTGGAATTTTCCAATTATTTGGTATTAAAACCAAAACCAAAACAAACAAAAGGAAAAACCTACAGATTCATATTCAGATGTCCTCCTATCTTTCCAAGTACTAAAACAAGGACTACTGAATATCTGCTTGCGTGGAAGATTTCCTTCTAAACAAGTCTGCGAACACTGGTGTCGTGGTTTAACCCCAGCCGGCAGCTAAGCACCACGCAGCCGCTTGCTCACTGCCCCCCCACCCCTGGGATGGGGGAGAGAATCAGGAAAAAAAAAACTCGTGAGTTGAGATAAAGACAGTTTAATAGGACAGAAAGGAATGAAAAACAATGATAATGATAATAATAATAATATGACAATAGCAATACTAAAAGAATTAAACTATACAAAGTAAGTGGTGCACAATGCAATTGCTCACCACTCGTTGACCGATGCCCAGTTAGTTCCCGAGCCGCGATCCCCCCTCCCAGTTAACTTCCCCCAGTTTATATACTGGGCATGATGTCATATGGTATGGAATAGCTCTTTGGCCAGTTTGGGTCAGCTGTCCTGATGGTGTCCCCTCCCAGCTTCTTGTGCCCCTCCAGCCTTCTTGCTGGCTGGGCACGAGAAGCTGAAAAATCCTTGACTTAGTATAAACACTACTTAGCAACAACTAAAAACATCGGTGTGTTATCAACATTCTTTTCCTACTAAATCCAAAACACAGCACTATACCAGCTACTAGGAAGAAAATTAACTCTGTCCTAGCCGAAACCAGGACAACTGGTGGCAACACGACAGGTTCAGTACGACAGAAATCTGTCATTGCCTTAAGATGTAGGGTTCAAATGCTCTGAAATGGCTATTAACTAACTAACTAAAAGTTTGGGAAAGAGCATTCAACCTTCATCTGGTTCACAATAGGCTGAAACAGCAAATGAGCATGAACAAAGTTAGTCAATAGAGAAGACTACACAAAGCTGGGACAGAAATCGGACAAAAAGTTCAATTTCAGAGGACAATTACAGGGAGCCATATGGTTGCAATGGCACTGATCTGCAAAACTTCCAAAAACGCTACCAAGAAAAGAAAATTATGTACAAGGAACACTGAGAGAAGAAAAGCAAGTCTATTAAGACATAGCTGACATGAGAGAATATAAACCTTTGCCACAAGGAACTTGCAAGCTAACAGGAAGAAATAAATTTTTAAAAGAAGAAAAGAAAGAGGGGGGCAGAAATTAAAAAGAAAAAAGAAATGGAAACCAGAAGTATAAGAAAAGAATTACAATGTATTGATACTATAAACCTATTTTTAAGTCAGTAGATTCAGATTACAATGGAATTAAGTGGCTTTGGAATTAAGTGGCTTTTAAGTGAGAACAGGATAGTCCCCTGGACATTCCAGTCCAGGGAGGCAACATGGGAAGAAGGCACAACACAGAGGGCATAAGGAATACAAAAATATCTACAAAAACACTTGAAGGACATCCAGGCTCAAAAGTGACTACAATTTTCTAGAAGCAATGATGAAGGAATCAGTGTGTTCCTCCTAGTCCTCACAGCAGAGGCAGGGATCAGGCAAGGACACAAATGCTAGAGATAACTGTGTCACACATGGATGCAGATGGCATCACTAAGGAGAGATTTTACTTCTTTGACCATGGGAAATTCTATTAAGGACAAGAGGACATTCACCTCATACAAAAGGAGGAGGATGTCTGAGCACCAACTTGCTAACCTACTGGAAGGTTTTTTAACAAGGACTAAAATGGGCAGGTGAAAAAAAACCTACCAGCTAAGTATAAATAACAGTAACTTGGTTGGGACCTCCAAAGAGGAGGTGAGAGCAAGACAGAAAATAGGTTGCTAGAGGGGGAAAGAAAAAAAGGAGGATAAAATCTCTATCAGATAAGCATCTCTGATGAACAGAAAAATAAACTAGAAATCTTAACACATCATCAAGATTGTGACTTAATTAGCATGACAGAAATCTGATGGGCTAACTCACATGACTGCAATAGAAATACAGAAGGGTATATAACCTTTGTGAGAAGGATATGGAAGAGGAAAAAAGGAAAGGAGTGTTGCCTTGCAAAACAGACTGCACAAGTATGCTCTGAGGCGCAGAATGTACAGAACGACAAACCCACTGAAAAACTACAGGTAGTGATTAAAGGCAAAAGAAACCAGCTCCGCCATGATGGGGAAATACCACAAACTACCAAATCAGAAGATGGTGTGGCTTTTGAAAATGATTAGTGAAGTAAGCCAAAACGTTTACATGAAAGAGTGAAGATGGGGATTAATTATGCATATTCTGTGGAGAAAAGAATACAGCAGATCACAGCTTTCCAGCGTCTTCATGGAATGCACTTCAGAGTTTTTTTAAATTTTAAATTCAGAAAGTAAAGACCAAAGGGACATTTCCTCTAGACTGGGCTCTAGCCTGTATGGATGAACAGACTGAGTGGGTGAGAGTGCAAGACAGAGTCATGAAGTTCACAATTCTTCAGAAAACAAAGAGGGAGAAAAGCAAAGTAAAAACAATGGACTTCTGTAACGTAGATCTCTATGATCTTGGAGAACTAGTAGGTAAAAATCCCTGGGAGAGTCTACAGGAAAAAAGAAGTTACAGAGGCGTAACCGTTCTTCCAAGAAATTACAATAATATCATAAGCACAAGCTATCCCAATAAAGAGGAAAGAATGAGAACAGCAGGGTTTTAACATCACTAAATTATGAGCTCTTTACTGCTACCAAGACAGGAAAAAAAGCATGAAGAAAGCAGAAGGATATCACAATACATGAGAATAAGTATAAAAATTGCACAAATATGTAGAGACAAAATCATAATGGTCAAAGCACAAAGCACAAAATTAACAAGGGATATCAAGAGTAACGTTCTATTAGTACATTTAGGTAGATGAGGGAAAATGTGGCTCTTAATCAATGGAGAGGAAGATCAACTGACAGATGATGTGAGTAGGCTGAAATGCTTAACACCTTTTTTGCACCACCTTTCATTCAAAATTTCAAGTGGAGAGACATGGATGATTCACTTAATACTCACGAAGAAGGGTATGGTCTTACTCCAGAAGAAAGAGCAAACAGATTAGAGAGTATTAGCTAAGTTAGATATTTTTCAAGTCATTTGTGTATAAATTTCATCCCGGTATCCTTAAAGAACTGTCTGAAACAGACTTTGAGACTTTGTAGAAGATAAGAAAAGACTCAAAGAATAAATCTAATACCTACCATGAAAAGAGAGAGAAAAAAGAAAAAAGAACGAACAGGGGCATTCTAGACCACTCAATTTAAGCTTAATTGCCAGAAAAACTATTGAACAATGAATCAAACTAGCTTGTAAGCACCTAAGTATAAAAGATGAGTAGCAGTCAACATTGATTTAAGAACAAATCATGCCAAAACAACCTAATTTCCTTCTATAACAGGATAAGAAACCTTGTAGAAAGCAAATGTCATGTACCTTGACTTTATTTTGGCCTTTGACAACCTTATATAATATTCTTATGTGCAAGCTAGGAACAAAACAAGCCTAGTCATGGTACCACACAGATGCAAAACTATCTGGATAAGGGAATCCACGCAGTAATTATCAAAATACAAGAATACATCAACTGGGTTTCTGCCCTGAGTTTTGTTCTATTTGACTTTTTCATTAATAACCTAGATGATGGAACAGAAAACATGTTTATTAAACTTGCAGACAACATGAACCTAGGAGGGCACTGAATGACTGAATAAAATTAAAAATTACCTTGGCAAATAAAAGAAATCGTCTAGAGGCACTGGATGAGATTCAACAGGAATATGGGTAAAGTAATGTACCTGGGCAGAAATTATTAATGACACAAATACAAGATGGAGATAACTGAGCAGGTAGCAGTTTTTCAGAAAAGGATCTGGAGTTACCGTGAATCATAAGCTTGATATAAGTTAGCAATATCTTGGTGAAGCAAGGAGTCAATCATCATTTTGGGGTTTGTAAAAACAGACATGCAGCCCCAAGGACACACGAAGTCATCTTTCAGCTCTACTCAATCTGGGGAAGTTTCAAGATGTAAACTGTCGAATTACGGGCAGTGCTTTTCAAGAAGATGTGAAACAGCTGAAGAACATCCAGAAAAAAGCATGATCGATCATAAATGGAGATACCATAAACAATGTGGAAAAACTGCCAAAAATTATTACGTTACCCAGATTTCCAGTACATAAAAGGCTGTTGCAAAGGGAATGAGATTAATTGCCAAAGAAGTAATGGAAGCAAACTGTAGCAGGAAAGATTCAGATTAGGCAAAAGGAAAATCTTTTTAATGGCAAGAATAATGAGGTATTAGAATAGATCACTTGAAGTGGGACTCACAACTTAACAGTTTGGACAATTACTTGTCAGGAATAACAAAAAATACAATCTATCCTCTTTTGGACAGGGAAGAACACTACCTGAGTTCCTTAGGCCTTTTTCTTTTTTGAAGGTTCTAGGATGGCTAAAATCACTGACAAGCATTAAAGGAAAATCCCACAAAAGAAAAAAAGACAGTTATGAAGCACTGCAAAATGATCATATATCTTAGGAAGAGAAAATTTCAGCCCAGAAAGGGACCATCTTTGTACTTGGATTTCAGCAAGATACATGTTTATGCAAGTAATCTAGGCCAGAAGTAAGTGAGAGTGTCTCTTATGATCCTTCAAGATAGCCTCATTACACCAGGACTGTCAATCCTTTAGGTTTCAGTATGCATTAGATGCTTACAAATAAATCCATCATGTCCAGAGACTAACAGAGTCTTTAGAATAGAAGCCAGTACCTGCTAGGCCTTTCAACTAGTCTGATGCCAGCAACAAGTCACAGCAAAGTGGCAGCATGAAATCTAACAATTTTTTGTCATCTGCTCACTATCAGGGAAAGGAAAAGGAATAAAAGGTAGGAAACGCCTCGAAAGCAGCAGCAAAGGTAGAGTGCTGGAAATCAACTGCACATTATTTAAGCATGATTTTGTTAAAAACACATTCATCAAGACTGGACTACTGCATTAAGAGAGCAGAAAATCTAATGAGTGGGCCTCAACTATAATTATGTTCAATGTTTACAAACTTTCCCAAAAGCAATGAAGTTTCTTACGGTACCAACATATTGGCAATGACATGTCCCAGTTCTGTGATGAACCCCAAGTGTGCACAGGTGGAGGCACATCTGTAATGCTGCTTCTTTCCCTTCAAAACAGACCTCTCCATCCCCTCACCTTCTCATCTTTCTAACGCAGATTCTACTTAAACCACCTATTTACACAATTCACCATCCATACCCTTTTGTCATGGCTAACTCCATGGCACTGGTCCCTGCTTCATTCCCTCCCTACTTTCCTTACCTCCGCAAAACCAGGGTCCAACTCCATCCTCTCACCCCTCTATCCCACTCCCTGCTCACTCCCCATGATCCCTGCCCCATGTTGCCTTGGGCCTCCTCCCCACAGTTGAAGAGAAAGTGCAGATCCTGACATGGTCGGCGTTTCGGCAGCAGCTGCTGGGAGCGGAGCAGGCTGGGTTACCACCACCAACAGAAACAAGTTACCACTTGCCACATGACTTGCCTTAAGTGCTGTTCAGATGATCGGGGCAATTATCTGAGGAAGAATGTTTATCATGAGGTCAGATAAGAATCTCCACATAGGCACAGCTGGGAGCTTCTAGCTATCTGAGTGGCTCAAGTACCTCAATGGATTACTCCAGTCTATAGCAGGTATCGCAAAAGACGAC
Source organism: Gymnogyps californianus (assembly GCF_018139145.2). Taxonomy (NCBI): domain Eukaryota; kingdom Metazoa; phylum Chordata; class Aves; order Accipitriformes; family Cathartidae; genus Gymnogyps; species Gymnogyps californianus. The sequence goes on from NC_059471.1 coordinate 127,243,447, forward strand.
TGCAGAGAAATTATTTCCCAAGTCAGATTTCATAGCTTTTTCCCTGCCAAGAAGACAGGCACCTCAGCTGGCCCAATGCATACGACTTCACACAGCAGTTCGTGTTACCACGATCTCCTTGAGCTCAGGACCTCACTTCGAGGCATAAAGCCCCGCAGATACTGCTAAGCACCATGATCTCTATCTGATTCCCAGGATCACATGCAGAAGAGACAGCTGGCCAGCAGGATGGTCCAATGCATCTAGAATATGGAGTCCCACAGCAGAAGAGATGCTACTGTGCTGCATTTGCCAACATGTGAATTGCAAACAGCATGGCTGAAAAGTGTAGTGCCCAGATCGACTGACTGAGTGAGTCCCAAACATCACAGTGCCTAGCAGATCTGAAAGGCATTCACATAAAAGAACGCAAAGGCTCTTCCCATCAATTAAACTCCACCTGCTTGACAGGGAGTAATAAAATATCAATCCTACCTTAACGATAGGTAAATTGAGGCAATAAATACGTAATACCTTGATTCAGGAAACACAGGAAGTTTGCAATTTTTCTTGAATCACTAATGCAGGCATAAGTAAAAAGGCCTACTCCTACTAATGTCAGTGGCAGAACGGTTTGGGGAATGAGAACAAGATTAAGTTTTAACATCTTCCAAAGAAATTGAACCATTACCCAAACTCATTATTCAAACACTTCTTATATATTCAGACTCGTTCCAAATGCACTACTTGTAAACACAGGCATAAGTGTAGGAGTTAGCACATATATAAACTATTTTGTATACTTCTGTGATGACTGCACCTAACCCTGAAGCCACTGGAATTCTGCTAATGACAGGACACACATGTCCACCAGATAACAAAACTGAGATACCAGGAAGCAAATTCATGCCATAGTGATGCATGTTTCTGACTCAGTCTAGTTGCTCAGTGCTGTCTGCTTCTAGATTACTTGAAACCTCAAATATCCAAACAGCTTTCCCAATATCCACACACAAAACTTCAGAAAAAGTAAGCCATTTCCTTTCATGTGTGTATCAACCTGTAGATTGCATGATACCTGATGCAAAGTAACACTGAGACCAAGAGCTTACCAAAAAAAAACCCCAAACAAAAAAAACCCCAACCTTTCATATGGCTAGCATGAATATCCATTACTAAGTCAAAAAGAACTCTAACCAAGAACCTACACCTACATTGTTCAAAGACTTGGCCAATTATCCCATGATAGAGTAAGGTAGGAACTTCCTCTGTGGCTAGGTTTTCCCATACTTGTTCATGAGAAGGCTTTCCTTACCTACCTCAGAAGTTTTTGACACTTTCTGAAGCAGAGATGACTGAACTATGTGAACAACTTACTTGATTTCTTCCACAGTTCCTGTCTTCCTACAGATATGCATATTTTTTACTTTCATGTAAATACCATACACTGCAATTATACAACTTTTTAAAACAACATTTTTGGCAGAAGTGTCATGCCAGTTATCTGGAATTTCTAAGCTCATCTAGACCTAAGAGCCTTCTGGCCAACATTTTCAAAGCTAGTATGTAAAATTGCTCTTCTAAATCCATATGCTACTAGGAGTTCTCTGCATCCAGCAGCTTCAGCAGGTGCTTCTGGGCATTAAGCGCTTTGGAAAAAGTAGCTACTTATTTAGAAACATAAATATGGAATTGGGCGAGTAAGATGAGATAACCCGTTCTTTCAAAGCTTAAGTCCTGACAGTTTTAGGATGTATGTTTTCTGTCTCCAGCTCATACAAAAAAACCTGGGATCAGTTAGCATACTTGAACAAACACCCCCTCTTTGAGGCTAGCAGGGGACTATCTCCAACAAAGCTTTCAAGTTGATCGCTTACTTTCTCTTCTGGCCTGACAGAGCTAGAACCTACAGATATTTTTAAAATCCATTCTTATGCAGAGGGTTTTCACTGTGTAAATCCAATGTTGTTTAGCGTGGAGATTTTGCCAACTAACTCACAATCTGTTTGTCAATTATGAACTTTATGAATTAATAGCATTTTAACCCTATATGTGTACTTAGGAACAAAGTCAAATTAAACAGGTGTAATATGAGTAAGGCTGGCAAACGTACTCTAAAACATTCTTCAGAGCACAATCTCAACATACAACTACAAGCTCCTGTTTTCACACTGTGCACAGGCCTCTAAGAGAAAATGAGTTTCTCCCAAGGTAGCTTGTCATTACTATGCTCCCACCATATTCTGTTCTGCTATCACAACCAAAAGAAAAAAAAAAAAAAAAAAAAACAAACCACTCCAAACCCCTCTTTCTCATCTTTGAACTAACCCTACACCAGAGTAGCCAAATGTAAGTACAGAAGCTAGCTGCCAAGCAGAAACAGAACTTATGAATACACTTGCTTTTCTTGTAATAATTCTAGAAGTCATGGCAAATACATGGTATCTCTACCTTTGGCATGTTTTATTCCCAAATATTGGAGCTCATGTATGTACAAACTGACTGTAACAGAAAGCCATCTTCAGTATCTGTGGACCCTTCAACAACTGCACAGGAAAATAATGGTGTCCAAGGTGAGGCAGGGCAACCAGTACTACTCTGTCAAGAACAGTGCAATAGTTGGCATTATATTTCCTCAGAGCAAAGAAGCTATTGAAATTTGTTTTGTTCTGGATCCCCAGTACAGAATGAATTGCTTGGGTCAGTTCATCTATCTCTTAAGCCAAGTCTGCATGGGGACGTTGAGAAAGTTAAGGCAAATCAACTGAAGGTCTGACACCAATATGCACACATTTAATTGTACTGAAGCTGTAAGTAGATGCTCTAATTCAACAGCAAAGCTCCCTCTAGCTCCTTACTCAGTTAAGCTACATTGGTCTAAGACTAATTTATTCCTGAATTAAAGCAGTCCCCCAAGGATTCAGCACAACTCATTTTTGCGTAGTGACTTCATGCATTTAGCCAATTTGCCTCAGCTCTTCCTGAGTTCCCCAAGCCTTAAGGAGTTTCCAGCCTATAGCTGAAGGGAGCTTGGCTACTTCATCTCTGATGTTGAGAACATCAAACTGAGTGTTTTCCTCAACATCTTCCATCTAGAACATAGAAAAACTAAAAAGAAACTCCTTGCATTGCTTAGCTGCTTCCAGCTCCAGGGTGAAAACTCAGTGGTTTTGGAGTTCACCATTACCTTGCTCCCACTCTCACTCTTCAACTTTGTGGAAGCCAGTCTTGGGAACTGGCACGTTAACACACAGGAAACAAGCAGAAACAGGCAATGAAAAAAATGCAAGAGGATACTAAACCCAAAGTGGGATTTGAACTGTCACATCATCTTCTTTAGAGACTTCAAATCATGTCAAAGCTAAAGTGTCTACTGACACTGGTTTTGTTCATCATGATTTGGAAATGGCAATCGTATCACCATGCTCTATCGTTTCTCATCGCAACCACTGTTGTGGTACCTCAGCACTTTCTGGAAATGAATCATGTTCCATGAATTCAATACTAATTCAATTCAATACTAATCCTAAACTGGGATTGATATTTCTCAAAAGATTCTAATAAAATTATCTACAGAAAGGATCAATGATTTTTAAAGCAAATGAGTTGCTTCCTTACAGCAAGAGCTCAGACTACCATTTTATTTAAGTCAAAATTTAAAGCACTTCTCAAACTATAAGCACTTAGAGCAGTAAAGGTGTCCTTATTCCATCTAGGGTCATTAAAGCTTACCTGGACACTGGCAGAAGTTGGGCAATACTTTGTTTTGGCCTTACTGCATGGATGTTCAGGTTTCAGTGATGCTTTGAGTGCACTTGCACAGACACACTTAAGCACATACACATGCAGACGATATCCCAAGGTACCTCAGAAAATTAAAGTTCCTGTACTAAGTTCATTGATTGACCTATCTGAATGATAAACTAGAGTTAGAGGCCCTACTGTATAGCAGATAGCTGAAAGGAGTGTTTAGAGGAATAAACAAATATACATTATGTGTGATGTTTCCTTCCCCAAAATAAATTCATTCATTATAAATGAACTGTCACATCATCATCTTTAGAGACTTCAAGTCACGTCAAAGCTGTATCTACTGACACTGGGTTTTGTTCAGCATAATTTGGAAATTGCAATTTTATCACCATGCCCTACCATTTCTCATCACAACCACTGTTGTGGTACCTCAGCACTTTCTGGAAATGAACCATGTTCCATGAATTCAATCATAGATCTAACACTTTAAAACACCACTCAAGCCAGGTGCCACCAAAATGAAGAAGTAAGTAGTATGCAACATGGGATGCACTGGGGCATGGACTTTTCAAACTTGCATTTTTAATTCTAGATGTTTTCAAAACAGAATATTTAACCTCTCAGTGTCAATAAAAAAAAATTATCCCAATCCCAAAGTGATTTGCGTAGCACTATCAAACAAGAACTTCTTAATATTTTGATATATTTTATTAGTCAAAATAATAACAAGTATGCAAGTGAAAGTAAAGCCCTCCGGACAATATTTTCACTGATTTGCTGGAGAGGAGGACCCCTAGTGTCCAGCTGGATTTTAGCCAGCCTGGGGTCTGGTGACTACACAGCATCCAGGATAAAAAAAATCTTAGCTTGTAAAATATTTCCTGCAAACACTTTCCCATCTCTCTTATTTGGAAACCAACTGATTAAAAGAAAAAATACATGTATACAGTTCTGCTTTCTTAAACTAATTATTTCAAAATATTATCAAGGTATCATGTGATCATCCGGACTCTGAGGATTCATCATTACTGATGAACAGGAATGTGCCTTGGCACAATAATTTCAGTGGTTGATTATGCATTGCAGACACCTATAGATAAACATCTCTATTTGTAAAAAATGAGCACTGTCTCCGAGAGCAGTTTCTGATGAGGCTTTAAAAGCAGCATCAAAAAAAAAAACGTAATGCTAGAAGGATGAGGCTGCCCAGCCCTGTCATATAGTAGCACTGCCTTCTAAGAGGAACAAAAAAAAAAAAAAAATCTGCACCATTCCGTATGATCAGGGTTTTACCCATTTATTTGGCTAATCATTCAAAAGGCTAAACAGACCTCTAATTTGAAAATAAAAACCAATTGATGCAATCACAAACAAGTTCTGAAATTGTGATTTATAAAAAAAAGAGGGGAAATCTTGTTCTAAGCCAAAACACACACACAGTTACCTTTTTCTAATCAGAGCATTCATTTCTCCTCATTATGATCTCACAAGCACATTAAAATCTTATTAACATTAATTACTTCTGAGCGTCTATGCATGAGCAGCGACAGGCTTGCGTGTGCGCGCGCGTGTGTGTGTCTCTGGATCATATCTACATTTATATACCTTGCTGCACTTTGCTTATAAAACATGTGAAAATATTGCTGCTAACACCAATTAGCTAATTTCACACACACAGATAGTAAGCTGCTGTCTCGCTGTACAGCTTATTATAGACCAGCAGACAGATGGACAGACAAACAGACGCAAAAAGCATCACGGCTCCTCCTAAATGCAAGATCTGAAATGCCTGGCACCCCCAGGAGTGCGAGTTTTATCCTCGTAAGTCTGAGGGAACAAAATGACACACACCAAAAAATAATAAAAAAAATACAAGACAGCCAAATATCCCATTTTCTACACAGATGGGTTCAATGATGAAGTGATAGAGACAAAGAAAAAACTGGCAGGCAGACAAGCAGCAGGCACACAGAGAGATAGACAGAGACAGATAAACAAAGCAACAGAGAAAGAGATGAAAGCGTATTCATGTATGTGAATTTGGGCTAAACAATATCAACTTTATCCCACCAATAAGGTAAGGAAAGAAATGGCAGAGCCAAGAGTCACAATAGGTCCGACTTCACAAGCAAAATAAAATCCTGACTCTCTACAAAACTATTTATGGATTCTATTTACGCTGAGCACACTACACGCAGCACTGCTGCTGGTGAGACTCAGCTTCACCACAAACTCCAGAACAAACACAGGCATCTAGACAGTTATTGCTGTTGAACTGCACCTTCCTCTTCTTTTTCACCCTTTGTCTCTATCTAATTTAGATTCACCTCTATCTTACTTCTAAATCCCATCCTCCTGAACACTTCTCTCTGCCAGGGGTTAAGATATAAACAACACATCAGCATCCCTCATCATGCCAAAGCCATGTTTCTCCATCGCCGGGGGATTAGCCTCCCAACTGCAAGTCTTTCAGTCCTTTGCAGAACCCAGGTGGACACGTGCTGGTCGTTTTCCTCTCTACCCAAATATCCACCTCTGCTCATCCTCTGCAACTCCAAGAACTAACTGCAACCCTCGACTGGAATTAAAACTTCCACTTGACATCAGTAGGATACCAGGTTTAGAAGCGTCAAAATTTGCCTTTCAGCACTACTACCCTTTGTTTCTCTTCTGTATTCTTCCACTGATGACATGACCAGGCAAAACACTATAAGGAGGGAAAGGATTAAAGCTTCGGAAGACAGTTTTCTGGAGAAATATCCAGATGGCATGAAAGGCTACCTTATTGGGAAAATTTTTGAAATGAACACATCTTCATTTCTCATGGTAACACAAGGTTTGCATTTTCTGCTCGTTCCTCCCAGATCAAGAGAAGGTAAATGTGGCAATAATCGCTGTTTTATCCCCAGCGTTTTTCACCTAAAGATTTCTGAGCACTTCACAAAACATTCATTAAGCTTCAAGGCATGCAGAAGTTACTCTCATCACTCCATTTTACTGCCAGGGAACAGAATAGCAGAGAGGTGAAGCTGAAGTACCCAGATGAGTAAGAAGGTCTGCAGCAGACCCGAGAAGTCCTCTTACTGACGTTTCTCACATCTTCTCTTCTTACACATGCCCTATCTAAGGTCATTATAAACAGTACCTGAATGAAAAAAAAAAAATATCAAATTCAATGTTTGAGGACTGTACTCAGGATGCTTGACTTTTGTTTATCTCACTCATGACCTTCTCCTGATGATGCTCATCTGGAAGGACCTACTCCCACACAAGTCTAGCACAGCTGCTGAGAGAACTACCATGAATGCAGTCAAGCAACTTTGGGACACGTCGGGTGTACTTCAAACATCCAAATTAGTTATGGCGCATTCACAGTAAATCCAGTGATTCCAGGAAGCTTTGGAGCTCCTGGGCATGGACATTATTACAGTTGTATCGCACACAAGTGGGAAGCTTGGTGCACCTTGATCAAATTCTGCCCAGCTCAGTTTTACTGTGCACACACAACAGATCTGGTCACACTGCAGAGAAGGAACCATGGCATATGGCCCCTTCTGCCACAAGGAGCGGGTACATGACCTGCTCAGGCAGAAAATAAGTAAGCAAATTGAACACCACTCCATTTGCTCAGCTTACTATGCTTCTTTTGTTAAGGTTAAATACACAGGCGTTGAGAGAAAAGATACAGAAAAGTAAAAGCTTTATAAAATAAGCAAAGAGCAATAAAGATTTGCAGCTTTACAGTTTTATGCATATGACAAAGTAGGCTCTTGCCTGCCTATTTCCTAAAAAATAGAGCATAGACCATTAAAGTCTCTCTTGAATCGTGCAGAATTACTTCCTTCCTGGCCTTTCCCCAAAGAAGTGCTCTGAGGGGAAGGAAGATTCTCTCTGACAAGGCAAGGAGCCTCACTAATGCTGGTTAACAGCGGTTCAGCCAGAAGTTCAGCTCATTTACCCAGCTTCCCAGAAAGCTCGGAGAAATCCCTGGCCAGTCTTTCTTCCAGATTCCAAGCTCCCTGCTGTGCTCCCACCTCACTGATCTCTAGGCACATTTGAAACCTAGGAAAACAGGAGAGCCAAGGAGAATTTTCATCAGTGATCCCCATCAAAACCAAAGGAAGGGCCACAAAGATGTGAGTTCAATAAAATGGTTAAGAATTAAGTATCCACTAGATTTGCTGACTTAATGTCTACATAGTTGTTGACTCTAATCTGTCTTTCCCCAAAACCTATATAGATATATAATGGTTCACAGCACCCAGAAGGAAAAATGGTGTGTCCTATAAAGCACTCCTTTGGAGTTCTGAAGACTCCATGCATCCTAATTATATACAGCAAAAGTTGTACCTCAGTAAGTTAAAAAAACAAACCCAGAAGCTCATTTATTTAAGTAAATGTATAACAGTGGAGATGCTTAATGACAGAAAAAAGTTCCCACTTTTTATTACCACAATAGCATGTAGAGGCAACTATGTAATAGGGAACTTCTGTAGAACTTCCCTATGAGTTTAGCATGTAAAGTGGGTACAATTGTCCTAAAAAGTAAGAGGACTCAAATACAATTGACTTGAGGATCTCTCATAGGATGAATGCTTATCAGCAGAGACAAACAAATCTCAGAGACCATTCAATCTATGGAACAAGTCACTGTGTATATCTGAAAGGGGAACAGGGGAAAAAATCTCTACTTAGGAGGTGTGGAGCGGGGAAAGACAGTTATTGGCTTTCCTGTACAAAGAAGCTTGACTTGCCTTTCTCAGGTGGGAATTCTCCCAGTAAACCTGGTCTCCTCATCTACTGTATTCGTCTACTTCATGAACCTTATTGTATTGTGTCTACCAAAAGTTACAGCAGGCTGAGACAATATGAGAGGACTTAAGAGGTGCACTTGGCATCCAGACCAGCCTTGCGATCCAAACCCCTTTGTGTCCTTTTGGAGGTTAATAAGACGAGGTTTTACTGACTCCATCCTGGCTTTTATAAGCTTCTTGGGGATTACCGGAATTGGAGATTGCATATGAAAAAGCTGGTTCATCCATTTCCTAGAAGGGACATTCATCCAGTTTGCCCTTCGATCCTTGAAATGTGAGACACGCCTGAGGAGTGTTCTTTGTTATAGTGTCTCACAAATACATGCAGTGATGGTGAGTCCATATGTCTCTGATAAAGGGAAAACCTTATTGTGCATTCCAGCCTTTTCTTTTGTAAACAAACGACACTAGATGAATTTGGCTCTCAAAGAAGAAAGTATTAATTGTGCTGGCTAATAAAACTTTCTGTTGCTGTCCTTCCAATCTGGTCGTCTAAGCATCAACAGACATTAAAACTGGCTCTTGGGAAGCGAAAAGATATTAGAAAGCAGTACAAACCCAAAACCTGTTTGCAAGTTTTCAAGAATTGAGATCTGAATCTCATTCTCAAGTAACAAAAAGTTAAATGCAGCTACTCATTGTACAGTTTTCAGGTTGAATGTACAAACAACTCAGTTCCTCCTACTGTTCATTCTCTGACAGATGCCTCAGCAGCAATACATCTGTGCTCTGCCCAAATCCAGTACTTGCAAGCTTCCATTATTACTTGCATGTGCTTTGCCTCCACTGACAGTTTAAACAGACAAGTAATAATCCTCTTTAAATGCCTGTGTCCAAAGAACCCTTAGGGGCTATTTTCTCCTTTACATATTGCAGCTCTCATAGAGGTTAATAGCAGTTGCACATACAAGCAGTTATACATACAAGAAGTCCAGAACAACATAACTATTTGAAGGTACTTTTGATTTTACATGTGATAGGGAGCTTCAGTCTTCTTTTGATGACTATTTTACGAAGCAAGCAACACCACTATGTATTTCAGCCAGGTACCGTCTTCCCCTATGATTATTACTGTACAAAAAGAGGTGACAGACTGGTCCAGTTGTCAAACACCTACTTCTTGGACAAAGCTAACACTGGAGCTCATTGGGACATATTCAGCTGTGGGAAATCCAATCAGGAAAAAAAAAAAAAAAAATTGTTGCTTACAAGTCTTTGAAGTTATATTAACTGAGTTAAGAGAGTAATTATAAATAATAAGCAAATAAACCACCACAAAGAATCTTCTTTTTCAAATTCTGCTATTAAAAATAAGACTTCGTTGACATGTTGGTATGTTAAATGTGTTTGGCCTCAATTTTCAGTTACTGTAGGGTCTTTGTATCTCATTCTGAAAGTAGAAATAAGACTTCAATGGCAAAGTTGCATATGTGTTACAATACCACAGTGGTGTAAAAAAAGCCTAACAGTCTTTAGTATAGCCAAGAATCATCTGAGCTTCCTTTGTCCATGGAACATGGTCTTTACTTTTCCAAGTCCCATCTGCATGTACAATACACTGAGGAAGGAAAAAAGAAAGGCACCACTTCCTCTTTCTCTCTGTGCCTTGACTGTTCCTGATTAAAAAATGGAAATAAAAATGTTGATCAGCTACTGGAGTTAAGCAAAACTAAATTAACTACTTTTGTTAAATGCTGTAAGATATTTGAATAAGTTTCTTCAGAAATGCAAAGTGCTATTTATTCGTATCAGCAGCTATCTCTGTATAAACTGTCCTGGAACCTTTTGTGAGCATTCCCTTCTCCAGCTGAACTCAGCTGATAACTGCTTTCTGTTTTGAAGTACGTGTGTCACTCCTTTATCTAAAAAAGCCTAGGAAAGACTTAGACAGAACTGGCACCTCTCTTTTCTGGGTAATGAGAACAAAGCAAAACAAAACAAAACAAAAATCACACAAGTTCTCAGGATTAAACCTTTGCAGGTGAGCAACAACCAAAATAGGCACCTTTTTGGATGTTAAATTCTTTGCAGGCTTTACCTGGGCATTATGAGAATAATCACGAACACCTCCTAAAAGCAAGCCTTTTCATCAACTCCATAAGCTCAGATTTCAAGGAGAGCTCTGGTAAGAATCTTATTAATACACCTATGTGTGCTGCCACAGGGAGACAGTATCTAACACAGCAAAAATGAGGTCAAATTCAGCAGCACTGTCCTAAAGAAAACTGTCTCCTGGTCACAAATCACTTGTGGAGTACCATGCATCATCTTTACTGCTTCAGACATATGCCAGCTGCAGACAGTAGGCTAGAAATACAAAGCTAAATTCAGCTCTCGGTTCAATGTTGATTCTTCTAAATTTCATGGAATTGGTCCACTTTTATACAAATGTAACTCAGGGCAAAATGTGACCCATAAATATTTTAGCAGAGACACAGACATTCAGAAATTTCACGTGGAACTTCTTATCCCAAGAGCACAGTCCTCTGAAGATGATTATTGTATGATGATTATTCCAGCTCACTGCTCATGAGGGAAAAGGAAAGGGCTGTGGCTTCGTCCCACCCCACTCTGGTCCTACTCATACAGAATCCTGCTGCTAAAATTTTCTCCCTCTCCTGCCAGTGGGACCAAGTTAGCCCCTCTTTTTGCATGAAGTTCAGACTTTTTGTCCTCATTTTCTTTGAACAGCTCTGCCCCCTGCCTGCGTCTCAGCTTTTATTTCTTCTAGCTGCTCACATTCTTCCCAAACCTCCCTCCTAAATGCTCCATTTGTATCCTTCTACCACATTGAAGCCAATGTTCCATAGTAACATTACTCAACCAGATTTTAATAACTCTTTAAAACAGCATACAGTCAACTAAACTGTGTTCCTGCACAACCGGTCTTAACCAGGAAACTCCAGAAAAGTTCATTTTAGCTCACTTCCTTTTTGTTTTCCACTTTTTTCACCTGAAAAAGATGTGGAATGAAAATTAAATTAATTTTGGTAGCAGATTAAATTATCACGGGGCTGGATACAGATGTGATCCAGACAAGAGGGCTCTCACCCCACCATAGAGACAGATTTAACTGAGCTAGCTCAGTTACTAATAGCAGTTTGGTCAAGACAGCCTAGGGCTGAATGCAGTGAAAATATGTGGCTAAAAACATATGCAAAATTCACCTGAGATCCAACATAATACAGCCTGCATGATCAGGGCAGAACAGTTACTGCTATCTAAACTACCTAAGTAAATGCTAGCTCTTAATCTCCATGAGGTGAAAACTTCCTCCCCCCCCCCCGCCCCCAAAACCCCAAAACCAAGACCTCAGATGTCAGTTCTATTCTGACATGCCAGAGAAAGACCACAAGTATTCAAAAACTTCATTGCGAGGCTAAAGCAAACCCATTAGAGTAAAGAAAGAGGTTGCAATGCACTTTTAGTGTGATTATGAGGCACAAATTTGAAAGGGAAAGATAAAATTAGCCAATATAGCTATAACTAACGCTCTCCCAACTGCTCTCAGAAACTGATAAACGTCATTATCCTTATCTTGAAGACGAGTAACTGAGACATTGAGAAATGAAGTGTCTTGTTGAAAGTCACACAGAAAACTAGAAACAAACTACAAATCCTGCTTCCCTAATCAGTGGGTTATCCTTACCGGTCGGTACCTATGTACTTGCATACATCATGGTAGTGACTGCACTGCAATCTGACTACAACTTCTGATACTGCACCATGGCTTTGTGCTGATGAAAATATTTAAGATCTCTGTACACAGGTTAAAAAAAAAGAAAAATTGTCTAAAGAAGTATTAAGAAATGCTGTGAATGGGATTCGGTCCCCTGTAAAAAGGGACTGAGAGATTAGCAGAAAAAGAAAGTTAATTTCAGAATCCAGAAATGCCCAGCACCAGGGAAAAACACTGAGCTTTCTCTTGTCCAGCACAAAGTACAGCATAGCCGAATGTACTGCAAAAGCACAACTGGCTTTTAAACTCATTCAGGAGCAGCTGCTCTCACAGCAGTGAAATGTTTCAGGCTGAGCCTGACTGACTTAGTGGATAAATGATTTGAAGTTGGTACGGCTCAGAAGGAACCAGCTCATTTAGGAAATGTCACTATCTTAAAAACACACTTTTTCTATCCAATTGGAGCAAGCTTTGAAGCTTTCAAAAGTCGGCCGTGGCTTGGAGAAGAAAATAAAAGCAGCATTTTTATGAAATGCTGGAAATTACAAAACACAGCTTGGACTTCAAACGGTCTGCCCATGAGCCAGGACAGGCTGGGCCTTCGCCGGGAACTCGTGTCGCTTCTAATTACTTGTATTAGTTTAGCACTAGCAATTGGTAGCCCCAGGCGCTGAATTCTCTATTTATCACCAAAGCAGGTACAGCAGGAGGGCAAGCTATCATAGAGATACCAACCCCTGCTACGATTCCTCACGTCCAGGGACCTGGTGACAGGAGGGTGATGTGGTCTCAGTGCTGCACTGGTTTCCTGATGTCTCTGCCATGACTGCCCACACGGGGGCCAGTTCCCTGCACTGTTTCAGGAGGATGGGTTCCTAAACTGCAGGGCCTATGAAAGGGAAGTAATGGAGAATCATCCTACAAGCATCCTCCGAGACTTTGAGAAAGAAGAACCAGGGATTATTTTCTTTGCATTATATTCTAGCCGTCTCAAAATTAACAAATACTAGAGAGAGCGATGAGGCCAGAGAGAGTCAATGTACTGAGTACAAATGAAATTTATATGTGGCTTGAGTCACTCCAGCCAATTAGCTACCCACCAGTCTGTTTGGTTTATTGTGCCTACTGTGTAAAGATTTAATAAGCAGTCACCTAGATGGGAAGCATGAGACTTGCAGAAAGGAAACTTTTCACTACTCTACATGGAAAACTTGAGCCCAGTCCTGCAAGAGCTCTGCAGAGCTGATTCCCACTGATGTGTCAACGGCTGCAAGACGAGGCTCTTTATCAAGACAGTCCACGTAGGTGGAAAATACAGGAAATACAGGACAATCTTTCATTATATAATTACCATGTCAGAAATCATCCACACATTCCAAATATTCTACAGGAATTAATAAAGCTTTCTTCAGTTTTTTCTCCAATACTCAGTCTTATCCATGACTTAAGATATTTTTTCATAGCATGGAAGTACAAAATGCTGGATTTTAAAAACTTATCTACTGGGGAAATGTGCTGTGTAGGGAACATATTAAACAAGTCAGTCTATGTTTGGAAAAGAAATACAGATTCATCACAACGAGGAAGGATGTTCAAGAGTATCCTGAAAAAACAGCTGGTATTCAAGCCAAAGGACAGGCTGAAGTGGGCACAACAGTATAAAGCTGACAAGCAGACTTAACTGACAGTGACAGGAAGAACTGGAAGCTGCCTAAGCTACACTAAGGCTTCTTCAGATACTAGATGCACTAAAACTGAAACTAAAAGCACCAATGAGAACATTTTCTAAAACTCCTTCAGATGGGAAAAATCCTAGAAGCAGTAGCAGCAAAATGGAAAATACAAACTTTGGGAAATGATAGAAAAAGAAACGCCTACCAAATGTAAGTAAGACTGGAAACAAAGCAAAAAAGGCTGAATTACAGGATTAGACATTTCATGACCTTTCTCAGCAGTCATGCCTGGTATATAAGGCTTTAACATACTTCGTCATAAGACTTCTTTTCCTGTTAATACCGCTCGTTGGAAGAGAACTCAAAGCCATTCATTTAGACACAATTTTTGTAAGGCAGTGTCCCAGAGGGTGTGGCCCGGTCTCATGGGAATAGCATTTGTTAGTTTTAGCGAACCAGCAGAGGGAGCACATTAGCAATTAAACATGGTTTTCTTGTGTTTGTGCCTAAACAATGAGATTTTTTGGTTGGGTTTTTTGTTGTTGTTTTGTTTTTATTCTCAGCATTCCTCTCTGTCACTAATGTCTGTGACTCACTTAGCTATCAAATTGCTAGCAGTTTAGGAGCCAAAGCCATGGAGAATAACAGGCTCCACGTCCACCCCCCACAAAATAATAGTGGACGTAAGCTTTTACCTAGTTGTCTTTCTTCACTCTCTCCCCATATCAACCTCATCTTACCTGTTTCTGACATCCTGCCCATGAAATCTTGTATTGCCATATGACAATTGCTCTCAAATTCCTGCACTGTGACCACTAACTTTCTAGCCAGAAAGAAAGGCATATGGATCTCCAGGGAGGAAAGAGAAATCAATAATTAACTTTGTCAGCTGAAAGGACAACTCTGAAGTCCATAAGGCAACTTTCCCAGTCCTACTTTTGTATCCTCAAGGGATTGATCGCACTTCCAGCTATTGATGATTTTAGAAGCAAGATATTAGAAAGCTTGTCTTTTAGTTGGGGAAAAAAAAAAAAACCCCAACACATCAGTAATTTCCATGCTGTATTTACCTCAGAATCAAATGGCACACTATACTTGCCTGCATTTTTAGCTCTACCACAATCCCAAGATAAATTTACTATGGAAGCATAACATTAAGAGGTCATCTACAGGTGTAACTTACAGAATGGCACCACTTCTGTCCTGCAAAGGATTTCCCATAGGTGCTCTGCAGAGGGTCGGAAGCATTGCCCATTCAGGTTTCCTTTCCTCTTCGCTGTAGTTACTAACTGTTTTTAATACAGACTTGTATAACCACCGATTTGATACTAGCTCAAACATTCAGGAAGACCATATGGGTTTTGGTTCACTCTCTGTACTGTCATTTACACTTGTGCAAACTGGACATAAAATGTTACCTAGGGGTCTGTGTCCACCCACTTCAGAAAAGCACAAGGAAAGGCATATGACATGAGGCATTGAAGAATAAAGTCCTAAAGATGCTGCCAGTGTTTGAATTAGGTAGGATTGGTTTCTGTTAGAATACCTGTCTTTCATAAAACATGTTGAGGAACAGTACCTGATAACAAGTCGTACAGCACAGGCTACAAATTTGCCCTCCACGGGGCTGGCAGGGCAGGTTGTCGCTGATGGGAAGAGACCACTTCTTGGCATGAAAGCATTTCAGCCTTTGTGCTCGCATAGTCCATGGCCTTTCTTCCCATAGTGCCACCTAGTGCCAACTCGGTCAGCAGCTCGCTGTTCTGCAAGGTGAACATCTGCCCCATCGGAAACAGGCTGGGACCCTCCACACTCATTTCACCAAAGCCAAGCCCCAGCTGTCAGAGGAACAGTATTTTTTCCTTTAAAGACAGCTTTATCCCATTAGCCCGATTTCCCACTCCTGTATTTTAACTACTGCAAGATACACAGTCTTCACTGTACGTGATAAAAGCTGAACTTATTTCTTCTTGCAAACCTCCGGGATGCGTAGCAACCTGCCCCACGGCACCAGCAGCCCTGGCTGCCCCAGCGGCTATGGAAGAAGGTGGCGGCGCACGTCCCCATGCCTCTGGTGACCATTTTACAAGACCCGTCCACAAACAGAACTCCTGCCAGTGCCAGGCGGTCAAAACGCCATCACAGTACACGATGGCACTGAAGGATTAAGTACAAAAAATGTACGAAAACATGAAAGACATAGGCAGTAATCATTCTGAAATGCCAGTTTCCTGTTAGAGGAGAATTGGATCAGTGCCGTTAGAACTAAATATTAACTTTTAAGATAAATAATAACCAGGAATATAGGCAACACCGTCAAAGCAAAAACCATCCTGGATAAAAGCCTTTGCCTTTATTCACTCCTCACTGAAAGTTTGATATATCTGTGAAAATCTCAAGTTGAAGTTGTACAGGTATTACAGAAGTATCTCAAAATTTGGTGCACGGTCAAACACTACTCTTTACCAAGAGAAACCTGGATTATTGGCATAGATAGATTACTAAAAATCCAAGTTATTTTTCACAGTTGATACTGTTTGTTTACTGTCTGAATTTTCTTGGGCCAAACTAACAAGATCAGTGAAGTCCTTTTCACTTTGATTTGCCATCATTTTCCCTCTGCAGCACAGTTTGAACTGTAGACCCTACAGAGGGAACAAGTTATTCTTTAAAAATAACTATTTCCAGTACATTGTTTCATTTAAAAAAAAAATTTAAAAGCATTTTATAAAGGATTTGGATTTTCTAAAAGTTTTGCTTAAAAAAAAAAAATCTAAGTAAGTTGAAGTTAAATTTCAGTGTTTAATTTTCCATTAACATTTATGAATCTCTTTCAGTAGAAGCTCTTCACCATACAGATCACAGTGTAAAAAAGTCCTATAAAGAGAGACAGGAGTGAAACCAACTGAAATCTATAAGGCCACAGCATGCCATCAATTTCTAAACAGAACTCCTATTCAAATCATTCTGCTTAAAACCTCATATGGTCTGCAAAAACGAACAGGGTTTTCTTGAAATGATTTAAATAACAATTTATCTAAGACTGTAATCTCTCTTGTATGGGATTTGTAAGCCATCCCACAGAATTCTCTAGCAGGGGACACTGTTCCCTATTTACATCAAAGTTTTATATAAATAATACTACAATTTTTTTAATTTTCTGCAGCTGTTTTCCCTTATGAATAAGCTGGGCCTATGAAGAAAATGTGAAAATAGGAAAACTGTGAGTAATATTTATAATAATGATATATCCAACTCAGGAAATTGCTACAACTGTCTTTATCAAAATAAACAAGATTGGTATTTTTTCCTCCTTTAAGAGAAAAGCAAAATCCTCTACTATTAAAATTAATTTGACTTGGTATTTGTTTGGTATTTGGATTTGACTGTCTTATATCCCATTTTTGGTCCTGTTAAACAAAAAAACCCAACAACACAAAAACGTACACATTAAAAAAACCCCAACAGCGTTGCTTTTCGTCTCACAGTAGTGAAAGAGGCACATACACACGCCATTCAGCCCAAAATTACTCTAGCTACAGGGCATGGCAAAGCATGAAATAACTGCTCCAGAGCACTTCCTCATGTGGGTGTGTTAGATAACTGTCTGCTCCAACGCTAAAATAAAGCACACTGTGACCCAATCAACACCGCGAGCTCCGCTCCGCACAGCTGCCCAGGCTGCGAGCACTGGAACTCAGAGCACCCCACACTGCCCCGCACACGCTGCTCCACCAAACTCGGTCCTACCCCCCTGGTCAACAGGTTTGACGCTCCCTGAGTTCCAGCTACAGCATCATATGCTGGATTTAAGTTTACTTAGGCATACTTTACCCTTTGCTGTTGTATCCAGATTGCAAACGGACTTTGTGCTATCGAAAGAGCTAAGATTTTTTTTTTTGCTAGAATATACTTGGAGTTAAAAAAAAAAAAATTAAATCCTCCTAGTGAAAAAGTTTTTAAGATTAAAAAAAGATCTTACTGAATGAAAAATGTTTCTCTTACTCCGACCCTTTTTCTCTGCTTGAATTCTTCTCGCCTGGGGTTTTCATAAAATCAAGAAGTATCTTGTAGTCATTTTTAAAGTTTTTCAAAAAGGTTACGATGAGGCTGGGCTTCTGCTAAATGTACGTGTAAGAATCCTGAGGACAGGTCCATGTGCTTTCCTACAGAAAACCTGGGCTGTTGAGGAACGTACACCTGCACTGCTTCAGGAGAAATTGACAGGTGCCTGAAAACCCAGGCATCCCATGAGGGGGACAGCTGCTAACGCTCCAGCTGCATCACTCCAGGCTGTCCACCATCCAAAGGCATCAGTGACTCCACCTTTAAGACCCCTACATTTTTGGCATAACTTCAGCATCCCCTCTATGCCCAAATCTGATTTTCAAAGCTTGAGATTCAAACTTTAGGAGGGGAGGAAATACCTTGCTACAGTTAACAGGTCATTTGAAGCAATAAACACATTTAAAGTCTATCAACAAAATATTAATTTAGAAGCTTGAATAAAAAGGAGGAGGAAAGAAAAATAGGAAGCAATGAATGTCATTCCCCAGCTAAGAGATGAGCCACCAATTCTTGGCACACTGATATATAAAACCTTGAAAAGTTTCGCTCAGGTTCTGGAAATAAAGCTGCTAATAAAATGGAGCAAGTAGTTTCTGTAGTTGTAGTGCCAGTGAATAGATCTGCTGCTTTGGATTTCAATTAACTTAGTTTGTTCAGCGAGGAGGCACTTCTGTTGAAACTGGGGAGTCGTAAGTTAAAGGACAGCTAAAAAAAGCCCCAAACAACAGCAAAAAAACCTGTTGGCAGCGAAAGTTCCCTCTGGCTGTAAAATAATGCATTTTTAAGAAACATTTCAAAGGATTTGAAGGTTTTGGAGAATCTCCTAGGCAGTCCCAGGTGGGTTAGGAATATTGCATTATGGACTTCTTTGTGCTAAGAGGAAGGCCTAATGCATGTTTTTAAGAAGTCCGCCTCTTGCTATTAAATAAATAATTTTCTATTAAAAAAGGTGATTGTTATTGTTGAGACATCTCCACTGATCAGCGTCCATTTTATATAATTACTTACAATTCTCCAGAACATTTTATGTAACTGACTTCCACTATCTCTTTTTTTTTTTTTTTTTCTGTTTTTGTTACCAGCAGAGCAGCAGTTTTACTCTCCAACAGGAATGACAGGAGCTCAGATAAAAAGACCATTTCAAATGGATCAATTTAAGCAGTCTTTAGAACCCATGATAAATCTGGGCTCCAAAAACTCGACAATGCTAAACGGGCTATGAAATGCATCACAAATCCCTCCCCAGAAAAAAAGAAGGAAAAAAAAAAAAGGGAAAAAAAAAATTAATGCAGAGAAAAGCTTCAATGTTTGAAATTACAAATAAGCAGCATATTTGTGGAATGAAAAATGGTAAATAAATAGTTACTATTTCTGGACAAAATGGCTCGATAGATTTCATAATTTGCCACCACTGTAAAAAATATCTATTCCCTTCCCCCCTCCCTTCCCCAGCAGTATACACGGAAACACAAGCATAACCATGCATAAAGTGGGAGGGTGGGGGGCAGCCAAGGATACAAACTCCCTCTTAGAAAGTTTGAATTCTTATTAACCCAGTGATGCCTCCATAACGTTACATTAGATCAGCAACATAAAAGTTGGAATATACGTCTCCTTTCTTCTTAGTAAAGGAAACTGCAAAAATACTAATAATGAAAAATAGACTTAAAAATATCCAGGAGGAAAAAGTACATGTACAATAACCAAAATTAAGCCCCTCCGCCCCCACACCAAAACAGACAAACAGCAAAATCTCCGAACAAAAATCTGTCAGGAGGAGTGGAACCTGCTTTCTCTTTTTTTGCTTTTATTTACTGTATGCCAAGCATGGACTTTAAACTTACAGTGTGCATATATATAGAAAACAAAGAACGAGAGTCACCGTTAACCCTGGTCACCGGCATTACAGTTAAAAGTCATTGGCAAATACTAATAAACCCCCATTTAGCAGTAAATAAGGAGAACATGATATATGGACGGACAGATGGAACTGCATAAACAGAAAAGAAAAAGCAGAGAGACCCACAAACATACAGAGAGGGCTGTTTTAAAAAAGTGAAAGATATTGATTTACTTGGAACTAGTGTTGGAAAACAAACGTATTTGTTTCCTTCGTGATTAAAAAAAAAGTAATTAAAGTGAATCATAAGGGGGCACACCCTTAAATAAAGTAGAAGGGGGGAAAACATTTGTAGAGGGTAAGGCCTTTTATAGATATTCCGAATTTTAAGCTAGCAAATAGGTCTGGCAAACTTACATCTCTAAATTAAAAATCAAGGCGGGGGGGGAGAATAAAGAAGTGCTGGTGGTTTAAGGAGAGCAGAGGCTTTATTCTTTTATTTTTTATAAAAGTTGACTGGCCTACCTTGTTCCCCAGTCCTCAGTTTGTCTCCTCATAGTCGCTGTCTCCCTGGAAGTACAGTGTGAGTGGTAATGACTGCCTGCCTCCCTAATGAGTCCATTTTCCTGCTCTTGATGTTGTGTATATACACACACTGCAACCTACCTTACAAACCACAGAGACGGGAAAGGGAGAGCGAGCGAGAGAGAGCGAGCGAGAGCGAGCGAGAGTGCGAGAGACAGGGAGAGAGAGAGCGAGGGAGAGGGAGAGAAAGGCGCACACAGACAAAGCCCTCCTACCAGACAGCAGACAACCCTCCTTCCCCTATCTAGCAAAATACAACTCGGCTAATGCAGCAACAGGTTCAATACTGCCAGGCTGAGGCAGCGTAGAAAAGGTAGACGGGGCTGAGCGGGATTGCTGGCAAATAAACAGTTTAGTGCCGGCTGGCTCCACCTTTCTTATTTATGTTACAGGATGTTGGAATGCATTGTTTCAGACAGTCCATATAATTATCATAAATACATTTTTTGGTGCATATTAGCATGAAGTGCCGAAACGTATCAGCCATTCTGCTCCGTAACCTTATAGCTTTAACACATGCAGGGAAGGTGTAAACATATCTCTTTTGACAGCCAGACTACACAAAGCCCACTGATGATTTTAAAGTCATGAGATCTTTCAAGAAAGACGCTCCTGAAGATAGGTTTCCCCAGACAATAGGGGAGCAGGGAAAATTGATCTTGATGAGGAAGAAGTCTTCGTAAGAGACTGCTCAGTAAACAATTGAAAAAGAGAGGGCTATTCTCCCCAGCATTCCCTCCCTTCAAAAATATATATTGGGAAGCTTCTACCCCTACAGCTATAATAATGTGCTGTGCTTATGTCTGAACAGGTGCAATGCATATAGTACATGGTGTTACAAGGACAGAAATAAATCTCTCAAGTAAAAAAACATTTTCCCAGTTGCAAACAGGCCAAGGTTATTTAAAATATAGGTCTAATTTGAAGAATGTTCTCCCCACTCCCTATATTTTTTTGCTGGGGGGGCTAGAGGGAAGGTGTGAAGGGGAGGCAAAGATGGGAAAATCAATACACGTAACCAGTTACTAGATTTTTATTTTTACAATATTCTGTCATATCTGAAGAAGATATACGCTGCTCCTAAAATAATTTTCAGTCAGCCCTGCCTCTCATCACACGTAAACTTACACTGTCACAAAAAATCCGTTGATTTTAATGACAACTACAGGCATGTGAAAGTAGCAAGAGCAGGAAAACAAGATTTTGCACCTGTATTTCATCTTTGGACAAAGGTTCTCCAAGAACTTTATCCACAGGGTATTTTTTAGATGGAGAAACTGGGTCCAAGGAAAAAAAAAAAGGTTAAGTGATATTCCCAAGGTTATGCTGTAAATCAGTGGAAAACAGACAAGAACCCAAATCTCGTGATGCTTAACACAGAATTTGCCTGGAGTAACTCATACCCACCTAAAAGTTAAGTGTCCTATCTAAGCCAGTTGTGTAGGCTCCCTCTATTGTCAGTGGAGAGACAGGCACCTCCCAAAAGCAATTCATCCCAGCTTTCTCTCTCTCTCTCCACTGAGGAGGGAGCCTACACAACTAGATTAGGCTAGGCAGCTAGCTTGTAGTTGGCTAAAATTAAGTAAAATGAATCTCACTTTTGATCTAAAGCTCTATTACAACATCCTGCTTCCAAAAATAAATTTTTATTATCGCATTTATTATTAGGCAATATATGCCTAAATTGTAGTGATCAAAAAGGGATAGCCTGCTGACTAAAAGAGACAGGTAAACTCCCTAGATTCATGGATTTGTACCCTCAGGCTGGCTGGATATTCATGATTCACACAGTCTTTATAATATTAACCAGCTTGGTGACTGGTGAATTTGATTAGTTTTGTTCACTGGTAGATGCTACACATTTTTGTATTTCACTTATAAACATTCTGTTTTCATCCAGATGTACAGTAAATACAGAAGGATTAAATAATTTTTTTTAAAAGGTTAATTTTCATTAGCGTTTTCATCAAAACACAGCCTTTCTTACCTTAGGGTAAAATATAAAGAGTAAAAAGCTCTATTAGGTGACTTAGTTCAACTCCTTCTGTAATATTTAGCTACATACACACCTGGCATATGTAGAGGCAGCTCTACAAGTTACTCCAAATATATATTGCAAAAATTTAGCCCTATTGCATATTTGCTTCTCTGGACTTTATGACCATATTCACCTTATTGAAGGGAATGTAAGGTCAGGAAAGCAGAAGGAGCATTTGGAGACTTTGCTTCTAACTGTGGTAGCTCGATCTGGCTGTGTATGTACCAATTCACCACTCACTGCCTCAGTTTTTCCATCTGTAAAATGGACTCAACTGTAGTTCCATGAGCAGATGGTACCATAAATATATGAAGTGCTTCGTCTTCCTATCTCAGCCTGGCATCTCTCAGAGCTTTATGATGGAGAATATTATGGGATAAATAAATACTTCATCAAGGGGAGCTGTATCAAAGCCAGCTGATGAAAATCACAAGATATTATATACTTCCATTCAGTTCAAATAATAGGAATAGTCTCTGAATTTAAAATTTAAAAACTAGATCTACACCAAAATGAGGATATCAGATGTAAGAAGTTCTTGGTACTCTGGAACATTTGACCCAAACTAACATTCATTCCTCAGTTCTACCTACCCTATACATACAAATCTGAAGAGAGATTCAAAATGTACCAAGTTTGGATAAAATACAGACTTGAACCCTTCAAATTTAACAGACATTCAGGTTGAAATACTAAGTTGAGTACTAAGTCGGAAACACTTAAGTTCAAAAAATGTTCAGATTTGCAATCGATCCAGATCCAAAAAATTTTAAGTTGGGAGGCACCTAGGTCCTTACTTTCTGTAACTTTCTAGAAATGACATATATGTATCTGAACCAGGATCACAGGCCAAGTTTCCTCATATTTTGAGGAAGCCTGAATCTCAGTAAGAACACTAGAACTGAGCCCGATTCCATCCAGTTACGGCAACGCTTAGAACCAGACCCAAACTGGAACCCAAAGCCACCCCTTCCAAAGTTGCATAAGGTTTGTGTACATGCAGAACTATAGAACTAAAACCAAACACTTTCAAACCTCAAGACTCTTTGAAAGCAAATATGAAGTAGATTCCAACTTAAGCTAGTTTTGGCCCTCAATCAGAAATTAATCCAATTAGCCGTAATCTTTATAAAATCCAAATATCTGTCTGACCTGAATGAAAAACCCCACAAGATGTGATCTGCACAACTGGTTCCTTGCCTGCAAGTCTTTCTAAACGGATCCAAACCATCAATGGCCCGATTCTCTGTTGTCTTACAAATCATTCAGTCTACCTAAACCATATAAAAAGAGCGTAAAAAAAAATCCTGAGTGGTGCAACTGAACGGAGAATCTTGATTAAATGTTTTTCCAACATAAAAAACGTTTGCCTGTTTTGCTTGATTCAAAATGCTCAGTGGGAACCTGCTCACCATCACGCCACATTCCTGTGGGCCTGCAATTCCTCCTCTCCATTCCGTGAGCAGGTCGATGGCTATGTACTGGGTTCACTTGCAGGAAGAGGAAAGAGGACATGTAACCGCTGACGGCTTTCAGCTCTGTCACAGGACTGGACACACACCTGCCATGTGACAGTGAGTGCCTGCATGGCAGTCACATGGCTGGCCTACGCTTGGGCATGCAACAGAACAGACAAGCAAACTCTTGTCACGTGCCCAGTAGCGTACCTCTCCCATGGCAGAGACACCAAATTTTGGTTATGCCACACATGGGGTCACCTCACAAGAAAGGGGCTGGAATAGAGGGCTCCCAGCCATCTTAGTAAAAGGCTGCATTATCCATCCTGAATGCGAGAACAGGCAATGCTGGTCTACCCAGTAGAGGATACTCCTGGTTTTCTTTTTCTGTAAACTTGTCTTCTCGGTTCAGAGTTAATATCTAGCAACTGTCATTAGGGAGGCAAAGGAGCCCCAACCCCTCTAGCAAAGCCTTAAAAAGAATGAAAAAATGACTAGCACCATAAGGCAGGTGGAAAATTCTGGTGCTTGGCGCAGCAGGGGCACCCATCTACAGGGTGCCAGGGAGCTGCAGAGCCCTAAGAACACGCTGATCTTCAGTAGTAAGGGGGAGACAGGAAAAATCAAACTGTCCACCAGAACTGTGAAAGTCTTTGTTGCAAATTACAAGATTCTGGATGATGGACTGAGGGGGAAGGAAGGTGCTTCAGTGCCAAATAACATGTTCTATACTGCTCTGGTCTCTCCTCTCCTTTTTATGTTGCCAGGCATACCAACATGCTGAGTTTAGACATATCTTGTTGGCAACCACAACTGGAAAAGGAGTCACGGCATCATATAGCCATGTCTGAGGCTAAGAGCTACTTCCTTTGAAAAAAAATTGGCCTCTTAGCAGTTATCTAAGGGCTGATTTTCAAATTCTAAAGAAATTTAAGTGGGACTGACTCCATGAACTAGTTGGGTATCCTGCCCATTCTTGTGGTGGGTTAACACACTGGTTTTGATGTGCTCCACATACCTGCCCTACAACAGTTCCATCAGTGCCTTCAGGGAGCTCCACTTTACTAGAATCCCAGGAACTGTTCTTAGAAACCAGGCTGGTTTAACACCATACTGCTGTTAAAAATCCCAGGCAAATTTCTGTCACAATTCTCTTTCAGATGGTATAGGCAGGACCTAGAAACACTCACAGTAACATGCCTGAACTTGATTGCTTCCACTTAGTCCCCTTCACCACATACGCAGACCTCCTAGACTCCCCTGGTATATCACACCATGATGTTGCCAGCCCCACAGGATTGGTGATTCAGATGTCTCTACTGGTGTCCTGCAGTGTCTCTGCAACTTTGTTCAAACGTAATGAGAAAGATGCCAATTAAAAAAGCACAAGAGTCCTGCAGCGTGGCAGGCTGATTCAAATTAGATACCTGTATGAAGTGATTAAAAATAGGTTTTCTAAACCTGAAGATAACAGGAAGACAGTACGTTTGATTTACATCAGCAGGGGTCAACAAAAACGTAGAAGAACCACACAAAAGCTCTTTATCCCTGCAGATTTACTGGTGAAGATACTGAGGACAGAGGGAGAGAAATACAGCGTGCTTCTGGTGTCTTTCAATATGCAGAGAATCTCAATTGTTCTCCCATCTCAGCAGTCATTACTTACTGCCAGACCTCCAAATAAGTAATACTTTCCTTTAATTTAGCAACTTTGATCCATCATTCCATAGGTCAGTTGCACATACACATTAACAAATCAAATCTCACAACTTCCTTTGGCAAAAGCTACTGTCATTCCCATTTTACAGATAGTAAAAACAAAATTGAAAGAGTTAATCACTCTGTTGAGAATAGAAGTGAGACTGGGATGTCAGGCTTTCCTGATCAGAAGGTCAGGCTATGCTGCCTTTATAGATCAGGCTCTCAGACAGCCCAATTGATTGGCAAGACTGGGGCGCACTTGCTGAACCAGAACTGGCTTTTCTAATGTTGTTTGTTTGTTTGTTTTTTTTTAAATCCCAGAATGTCCTGAATAATAGATCAGATGCAAAGCTGATACGTCTCCAACAGTTTCAATGGATTTGTGAAAATCTGTCTGCAAGTAATATGCACCAAGTACCATAAATGCTCACTTTCTTTTAGGATGACACTAGCAGCACTTCGGTAAAGGAACACTTTGCACAATGACTGTTCCCTTACAGCCCTTAGGCCACTTTGCACAAATGCTGCAAAATGGTGTTTCCACTGCATAATAATCCCATGTCAGATACAACAGTACTGCATTACTCTAGTACTGTGTTGGGTAAATATTGCTGCTACATCAGTAAATTGTGACTGTGAGATCTAGGCAATATAAGAAATTTTGTCCCAACAAAGCCAATCCCTTGCTTTTATATCCATCAACACTGGTGTGTATCAATCACCACGTACAGGGACTGAGAGTCCTCATAAAACAAACTCGAGAAGGCCAGTACCATACCAACATACCATTTTCCAATTCAAAAACCAAAACCACACAAAAAGTTCTCAGACTCCCACATGCTTTATCCCCATCACACATACATGCACACATACTTGGGATGTTCATGTGTTAGCTTTCTGTCTTGAATGTGTAGATTGTAATTATTTAACACTTAACAACCTGCAGTTACGTATGTGGCCTCGGCTATGTATGTGTTCATCCTCTCCACTTACAGAGTGCTGGGATATTACCTTTATTTGCATCGGCAGGCCATTTGTGACCAATTTAGCTGTTGAGCTAACGTGCAAGGCCCTCATCCAAGCTGTGGAGTTACAATGGAATCGGATCTTGTTACACAGCCTACTGCATCATATGGTGCACCCTCTATTATATAACTATATGGTTCCCAAAGGTTACCTATAATTCGATTATAAAGAGTCATGTTGCCGTTCGGTCAACATTTAAGGACAAGAAATTTGATGATTTACTTATGGAAATCCATACTGAATCCATCCCAAACTGAACAACAAATTGTAAAAAGTAGTTTTACCATCTGAAAGGAGCTATAGTAACAAACAAGTCAGGGTGCACATCCATCACTCTCTTCTACCAGATAACTAGGATGACTATCAAAGATTTCTATTTTTGTCCCAGAAAGTTAGGGACCATGCAGGAGGATTTGATTGCTGTCATAATAATTGCAGACGGTTATGATGTGAACCACAGTGAAAATGCTGAAGCTGTAGGTGGCCATCACTTCACTTTTACCCTCTTTAAATAGTAGGGAAAAAACCAAACCAACCATCCAATGAAAAACAAAACAAACTTCTGCAACTCTAGTGGTTGTCACATCAGTTGAGATGCACTAAGTTTATCATGAATGAAGTTCTGATATAGATGGGAAAAAAAGTGAGTCATCACTAGCATTATTTTGGAAGCTGTTACTTGACCCTCTGGGTGCAACTGAATATTTTCACAAGCTTATGAGCATGAATCCATTCTACCTGTAAAATATTTATGTCAGCATTTTCAAAGATGCTATTCTTTCAAGAGGTAGTTATCTTCCAGTTTAGAATATCACATCTGAGAGTACTGCCCCCCAAACGAATAGCCACTTCTGGAAAAATAAAAACAAAAATGGACTTTAAGTGTATCATATGCACAAAGACAAAAATTCCATATTTTTAACTTTTATTTGATTGACTATACATAAAGTGGAGAAAACCCACCTCTACAGAAAAGAGACAAACAGTATTGAAACCTCAAACATCCAAAAATCTTGAGTAGGCTCTAAAAGTTATGCAATTGTCTTAAAAGCCAGGGAATTTTTTTTTTTAATCTCTATTATGCTCCCAAGTACTTTTCTAAGCTTTTCTATGCAATTATAAAAACTAGAAATGTCTTTATTTTCTGAAAGCTAAGACTATATGACCAACACACACATACAAAAAATATAAATCACAGCATGTACAATAATGCTGTAATATTTGAAAGGAGCAATACTAAGTGCCATTATTCATCTAATACTTCACCATGAAATCCCTTCAGCTGATGGTAGGATTCTTTTCCTCGAACATAGGCATTGTGTGAAAGTTCCTATATACGATCTTTCTCCATGTATTCTAGGCAAGGGGAAACCAATGCATTTAGCAGGCAGACTGGAGTTGTAAGTTACTGAAAAGGCTGGACTTTTTCTCAGAGTTGTGGGGCTCGTATCACACTTTGAAGCACCTCAGCACAAAATTTCTAGGAAAAATCTAGGACCCAGATTCAGATGGCTGAAATTCCTGATAAGTCCCTGTGCTTAGTGTTTCAGGATATATGCCCCTAAAATCCCACAGCCAGCTAATAGAAAATATCAGGCACAGGGACTTGGGGGTGTTTCGGCCAACTGTCTCTGATCTGTCAGTATATAAAAGTGCCTGATTCTGTTTTGGGGCAAACTAACCATTACAGAGACCATGGAGTAAAGAAATAGCAATGAGTAAAACATCAAACAAAGGTTTATCATTGTTAGTCTGAGAAGCCCACTCCAAGAAAAAACTCAACTGCTGACCTTTGTATCAAACGCACAGGAAACACTAGTAAGGATGCAACCATTTTACTAGCACTAACACCACCAAAATTAAGTATAAAAGTTTCACTTTCACAAATCTTGATTAACTATACACCACCTTGGGGATTATTTTTGCGTGTAGGTGTGCAGGATTCATCGTCTTTGAAACTTTTAGTCAAAGACATTTCTGAAGAATATAAAACTAGATGTACTAGATGTAATAAAGAAAAGGAATGTCCTGGTCTGAATATTTTTTTACTTTATATAAAGTAAGTTCTCTTAGAAAAACTAGGCAAGACTGGTTCCAATTAGACCTTTAGTTTTAGCTAAGGAGAATATTTTTGGATAATCTGAACACAGTTTGCTCAGCTGTTTTAAAGGACACATTTAGAGGTGCATTTCTTTTCCTGAAATAGTAATTGAAATTCATTTTGTAAGGAAAAGATGAAAGAGTTTATTATTTAAAGCCAAAGAAATTAAAAGCAAAAAGTTGTATTAACTGAAAATTAAGGCTCAGGTCTTATTTTACACAACAACAGAGATAAGAGCCTTTCTTTCAATCAGACCTATCAAAAACTGGAAGATCTAGTGAGGTTAGTGGTGGTGTAAGCCTGACAGAAATGAGCTTGGGTATCCTATAGACAAACAACTCTTATTTTGCCCGTATTTGAACAAAAGGGTCTTTCATTACAGAACTAGAACATACAGAACAAGGTGACATAATACTTTCAAAATGATATAATGAAAACGAAGTGTACCAACTTCAATGCTACTCTACAGTCAGGTTTTGTAACGAGCCCGAGTTAGATATTATTTTACGGTCAAAGGGCTCCTTTTCTCTAACTTTCTTTGAAATTATTAGCTAGGACTGTAATATTTGGTATTGCTACCAAGATGGTCTATGATTATGTAATGAGAGATCCCCTTTGTAATATCTGTGCAATTAGGCATAATTAAGTTTGTCAGGGGAACTTTAATTTCCTGATTTTTGAGTAAATAAAGAATCAATGTTAATATTGCACTAATCAGTACTAACTAATATTTAATTTGTTTTGTTTCAAAATCAGAGGTCACATTGTTAAACCATTTGATAGTATGCAACAAAAAAACCCAACAAAATAAACAGAAGCTGGAATAAAGATAACTTTATATTAACTGGTACTTTGCTGTCCTACTGTTCCATTTGTTGAGTTGTCCTGAAGCCAACAAAATATCGGTAAGAATCAGGATACAAATATGACTTTAAGTACTCTCTGTTGTGGTCTCAGAATGAATCGACATTTGTTTTTACCACACTGTGATAACATCACAGATGTTAGAATCATAAATGCCAGTATACCTTAAAGCTTTCTGTTTCAGAAACAAAGGTACTATCACTACAGCTAAATGAAAGTCTCGACTAGCTTCAGTAGACCGTTTGTGAGCCAGACACCACGCAAGAGACAAAAATCAAGTCTGATAGAAATCCCACATAAGTGTCAAGCTATACATCACGCATCCATCCAACTGAGTAAGTAAAACTGAGTTTCAATCTGGAATTCTTAGGGATTCATATAATAAAGCTGTAACACACCATAAAAATTTACTGGGGATTATCAGATAGAGGCTTATGGGGGGAAATTGGGAGTGCCCTGTTAACGGCTACCTGGTGCAACACATCTATTCTCAGTCACGAGAGCTGGGACTGGCTGTTCAGGCACCACATCCAGCTCATGCATGCATCTAGTGCCGATAATCATTCACAGTTTAAAAATAGGTATGAGAAAGGTAGTCACAGGGTTATAATGAATAGAATTTATGGGGCATTACTCTCCCAAACTGCTGTTTCAATCTAAACACTACCCTGGGCTGGAGGTATCAAAATGTGACAATGTTCAAGGTCTCCATAACAGGATTATCTCTTTCCTTTCCCTGCCTTATTTCTTCAAAAACAGTAAAACAGTAAATAGTTTCAACATCTAAATTATTGTCAATAGTCTTCAGAGTCAACACTGTGTCAAACATCCAAGACTTCTTGTATTAGGAGGCTGACTGCAAATAACCAAGTGTCAGCTCACATCTAGTGCAATCTTTAATTAGAACCTCACAGTCAAGCAGGCTACAAGCTTTTTACCTCCTAAATTAAAGCTGTAATTTTGGAGCACAATAAGTCAACCGCCAGGGAAAAAAGCACCAGCTTACCATATTGCTAAAACTCAGCTCAGTCTGACCCCCGTCTCAAAATATGAAGGACACAAATTATATCATTTTTTGGAGAAGCCACAACATAACAATTTCTATGAGGTTTTGGTGTTAGGTACTTAATGATGTTGGAAGTTCTTTGGGATTACTTCACAGGCTCCTCCTCTGAGAAAAGAAAAGTTATGTGCAAGACAAATGAAACCAAAAAATTGACTTACAGGCTCTCAGCACTATCCACAGGTCTCAAAGCTCAAGATTATCCATCCCTATCTACAGCAACAGCTCCCTTTCAGAGGAGCAAGAATATTTGTTTCACAATAGCTCAAAGGTGTTCAAATCCCTGCAAGATACTAACACTATATTCCATTCATTTTAATGGAAAATAGATGTCCAAATTCCCAAAGACAGCCCTTTTACCACTTGGCCCAAAGGAGCAGATTACATGAAAATATCTTTTTATCACAAGAGAAGACAGGAAAAAAAATTCCAATTAAAATTGATGGAATTGATCAAAGAATGAAAGCCATCAAGGAACAGACAGGCAAAACGGGGAATAAAATAAGGGAAAAGTGCATAAAGTTACCTCATTCCTCTCAAGGAGTATAAAAAAAACTCCCTACAAGAGTAAAAGAAGATATTTCCAATTTGTTTTCTAACAGCTAAAACAAGTGTAGATTAAAGACTAGGAAGCATGTTGAAAATTGTGGCAAAGGCAGACCATAAAGTTGGAAGTAAAACATTGTAACTTGAATTACTCCGTTGTCACAATTAAATGGCCAGGAAGCACTCCAGTGTTTTAGGAGTAGCCATAAGCACCCCTAACTTCATGGATTTGAGTTTGAACTTTAGTCCCTTCAGCTCCAAGAAAATCCCTAGCCAATACTGCTTCAGCTAAAAAAGAATTTCCTATAGCTGCAGTCTTTCAGCTTATCATAGATATCTGCATATGTCTGGGAAGAGCTGTTGACTGTGGCATGTAATAAAAAAACTACAGTAAAAAAACATGGTTGCTTTGCAGCCTTAACTCCGCTCCTCTTAGCGTACCTTCATACTCCAACTCACTCCATCTAACTTTGCCTTTCAGTACTCAGTTGTCTCATGGGCACTCAAGACTAGATCAAGCCCTGGGAATTTCTGAACGGAGCTCTGGACCTACAACCATCCCTGTGAAGTACTTGGTGGATGAAGAGCAAACCATTCCACACAGTTACCATCCCACACATTCTCCCGCTGTGGCCAGGCTCTCAACCCACAGAAAGCTTCTTGGGACTTCCCAAAGCACCTGATAAGTCCTTCTCACTCTTAAAGCAGTATGTGTACCTCCATCTTTGTGAAAATGTCAATAAACAATTTAAATGAAGTGTTACCTGTGAAACTGATAGCTAGATTTTCACTTAACAGCGCTACATCTAAGACCACACAGAGAGGGTAATACTGGCACACAGATGCATACTACATTGCAGCCACGAGAGAGATTGGGAAAAAAAAAAAAGTGTGGGGGGGGGAGCAATAAGCTATAGAGGACCACTAAATATGCCAATGACAAATATGAACAAAAGCAGTGCAAATTGTATGGTACTGGTAAATTAGCATATTTCTCTCTTTTCAGCAACTGAAAGCATCTAAGGAACACTGGCTTTTAGAGAGGTGCTCCTCATGTCCTCCCCTTTAAACACCAAACCAAAACTCACACAGATGTGACTGATGAGAGAGAGCCCTGAAAGGCAAATCTACAGGTGGCTTCAAAAGCAGAAATACGCTTGACCCAAGACATCAGGTCTGCATCTACTGTAACTCGAGTTACAGTAGAACTCTCCTCAGTCCCTCACAATGGTCTCAGGGAGATGTTTCTACATTTTGCTGCTGTTGCTTATATCTAGTTTGGCCAAGAGTCCGTAAGTTGTGATAGCTATATTTACAATGTCAGATACAGGAACAATCCAGTGGCATTTTTCTATTAGTGCTGACTATTCAGGATCTGCCACTTAGAAACATTTACATGAAAATACACAATAGGAACATGTGATGCTTGAAAAATTAGGCTCTAATTTCAATCTGCAAATGAAAAATTTAAACATTCTAAAACTTAACAGGGAAGTGACAAGAGTACAATGATTTCTGTCCCTCGTAAAAGACAGCAAAAAAATGTACACCTTTGCCTACCTACTTACACAGGGAACAAGCAATGCTTTCAGGGCCTGATGAGAGAGATGCTGCTAGTTGATGGAATCATTTGTCATCAGATACTAAAAAGAAAGTAATAAATGGAACAAGTTTTGAACATGAGCTTACAATATTTTTAGGATCTAAAAACTGCCATTAAGTAGTCTGAGTATTCTATAACAAGGGTCTAACAAAAGCCAGCTATCTCACTCAGGTTTTCAATCCTAACTATTAAATCCAGACAGCAGGTTTCTTGCTCTACTGTTAAAGATACCAGTGTTATAAACTGGAGCTTAATGGTTAACACACATAAGAATATTAATTTATTTGACTTCAAGAGAAGTTGAAAAAAGCAACAAGAAACAAGTGTATGCATGTACCAAAGTAATACAAAACCCAAGATAATTCTTTAACAGTATAGTGTAGGCATTGTCAAAAATTGTTCAAGAAGAAGTTAGGATGAATTCACATCCATCTCAAAAAGTGCAGACAATTCATTTCTGCAGACCCTTCAAGATGAGATGTTCTTTTAAGTGAAACTACTGAAGCAGAACTCTGATGAGTGTGATGATCCTGAAAGTGAGATGTTTTTAGTGCTATCATTATCATTATTAAACGTAGCTGCAATGACAATTTAAATCTGTGTTCCAAACCTCCTAGATGCTCTTCAACATTAGACACCTTTGTGCCTTGAAGACCCAGAAATAAGCTTACTAGCTGATTATGCTATAAAGAAAAGCTCTGCTTAACAAGACAGATGCAACCTTATTTTATCTTAATGATATTGCCTTCAATGGAACACAAAAGGAGCAATTGATAGCAATGATTGAAACATTTATTTTAGAGACTTGTAAATTCAGCTGTCCACTACAAGAATCTCCAAGTGAAGAAACAGGGGGAAAAATAAAAAGTAACAGCCTTGAACAGTGACATCAGTGCAGGTTGGCTAGCTGAACATGACAAATGACCTCCTAATGGCCACAAGCATACAGACAATGAAATGAATATCCTTGTATGCTGCTATTAATTCTGTACCAAAATGAAAACCACAAATATTGGTGCCGTGTTACCAAAGATACCATCCAAGAACAAAGAGAAAAACATGAGAAAGATGTCTTTACTATTTGGTTAGACAACAAAAACAAAATTGAAACAAGAACGTTTAAAACAATTTCTCCTGCTTCTGATATACGGCTGCACAGTGCTGTATTTCAACCACACTGAGTGAAAAAGTAACAACCAAACTTTCCCAAAACTGTGCTGTAGAGCCTAAAGACAAAAATCACTCTGCTATCACCAGTAGCCTGGCTAACTCGAGTGAAAAAAGGAAGACTGATGTCCCTGGTTCCCAGAGACACTTAGTGTTCCTCTCAGGAACACATGCCTCTACGTTTGCATCAACAAGTGTCTTGAAATTTGCACTGAGAACAAGAAGCACTTTGATCAAAAAATAGCACACATTTTACTCTGCAAGGAACTTTACAGAGAGGTACTAAATTTACAAAAGCAGTTGAAGGAGGTTTCAGAGGGACTTGACAGATTACAGGCTGATGACACTACCGTTACAGCCTCAGTGGAAATGTGGTTTGATCTAATTAACAACAAAGAACTAGAACCACTGAAGAACAAAATTAAAAAATTATTCAAAGACACTTGGAAGCTTTCCATTTCATAGCCACCAGGACTGATTCCAAACACAGACGGATGGGATTAAACCCAGGATAGGATGTCAAGGTTGGGACAGGCACAGAACATATTCCAGATATCTCAAATCTTCTAAGATTAAGAACTGAAGATCCATATTTTTGCCCTAAATATGTAATTACAAAATGGATTTGATTGAACACAATTAATTTAATCATGCAGGTGGAAAATACAGATGTTAAATTAGGGCAGACAAGATGGCTGAACTTAGAAATGCTGGATTTTAGAACAGATGCATTGCTGTCCAGCCAACTCAGCATCACTTTTTACACATTTTTAGTTTATTCATATCGCTTTGATTGAAACTGTGTAACAGCGTAGGTGCTAAAATCAAAGAATCTGGTGAAGTGCACTGATATGCAGAGTTAGATATAAAGCCTCATAGACCTAACTTTTTTCAGAGACTATGGAGACCATGAGGATGTTCTTATTTTTTAATTATAAAATCACATGCTTTACATTTTAGATAATGTGTCTTTTTGTGTTTAAGTAATAAATATGCCCGTAAAATAAATCGCATCACATGCATGCACTGTTTCAGTGGATAAAATACTACATTTGAGAGTTTTCTCCGAGAGGCTTTTGCAGAAATAACCAAAAAAGTCATGCTGGGGAGAAAAATTCAACTCTGATACATTGGCTGCTGTTTCCACATACAAATTTTCTCTCCACACCCAACAGAGAACACATACCTTAGCTGAACAATTGTGAGCATATGTTAGCTATGCCAATATCCTGTGGAAAGTAACAAAAGGCTTTAACTTATTTTTAACTGAGAGAAGTGCATAACTAAAAAAGTCTGTCCTTTAGAATTTCAAGTCAGATTTGGGATTACCGTATTTCCCTCTTTGGGAAGTTGTATGATTACTAATCTTATAATTAAAAAAGGAAAAGTTAATGAGGAAACATGTTAACGTCAGATGATTTACGTGCCTATTAATATTACAAGTGTATTGGGAAAAAAAAGGGGGAAAAGGAAAAACCCATTGTGTAATCCAGTTCTGATGAAATGCCGGACAATTTTGAGACTGATAAAGTGAGTCACTGCCAACTGACTCAGCATGACAACAGGAGTTCATTGTTGCCTTCGGACCGAAGGAAGCAAGCAGACAGTTGGTTCAAACTGGATTTGTTCTTTCACTAAAATGTGATATTTCCACCATCTTCTTGTTCTCCTTCCGCGTCTTCCATCAGACCCTCTAGTGTCTCCAGTACATACTGCATTTATTAAGCCCTGCACTATTCAGTTAGCATGGGATACAACACACATTAAGCCCTCAGATGCAGCATGTTACAAAATTAACTTAAAAGGCTGGAATACAGCTCCATTTTTAAGTCCCAGTATATTTATATTTCACATATGGTTTTCGCTAGGCTATTCACAGGGGGGACTATAAAGCATCTCAACATGTGAGGTACTCTTGTAAACTCCACTATGTCCTCAGTTGCACTTACTGTCCTCAGGCATGGGGGATGTTGTACTGCAAGTATTAATACGGATATACGTGCCGCTTGTTACATCCACATCTCCCCCTCCCTGCTTGTAGGTTTGGCAACAGCAGGATGGCTGAATTCAGCTCAAAAACTGGAATTCCTGTTTGTCTCCAAGGCTTTCCAAAGATTGCCTTCTGCCAGTCACTGCAACTTCCCCCGGCACCCTCTGAAGTTAACAAAACAAGGAGAGCTCAGCAGCTCCCGTGGGACTCGGGACCCTTCAGAGTCTGGGCAATGGAACTAAACAAAATACACTGCCTCCATCCTCGAGATCTCTCAGGACTGGAGCTATATGAGAAGGGTTTTTTTTAATATTGTAATAAGGTGGATTTATATTGTTAATACACCGGACTGACCAAGAGGAAGGTTCACCTGTTGCATAACATTGTATAAAGTGGACAGAGTAATGTTACAAAATCTGGTTTGTGGCTCTTTTCCTTCAATACGCTCAAATCTCAGTCTCATCATTCATTATTTTCTGCTTTTCTCGTTAAAGCTGCTTCTCCTGAAGTCTGTCAGAAATGTGAAAATCCCCTTTTTTTCAAAAGAGATTATTAGAGTCTTAAAAGTCTACTGATTTAACTGCAGCTTATGAGAGAATCCTGGAAATAAAATTAAATTATTTTTGAGAAGAAACAAGCGACGAGAAAGGTCCATACTTGTTCAAGCAGCTAAAGCATCCTCAGCCATTTTAACTTTTTAAAAAGTGTATTTTGTCAAAAGGAACTATGCCACATCAAAAATTTTCATGCCAGTAGAAAGAAACTCCTCACAACTGAAGGACAAGATTGGTAATCAACAAATCTGGGTTATATTCATGGTAACTTGGCAGGTGACTTTGACTAAGTCAGTCAACATCTCTAAATCTGAGTTTATCCATCAGTGCAAGAGGCTACTAATGCTTCCCTATTTCAGGAGGGTGTCTTAAAGCTTAATTAATTGATGTTCATAAAGAACTCAGATTCTCAGACGAGAGGCATCAGAGAACACCAAAGTATTATTAATCTCAGGTGCCAAAAAATTATCCCTGCTCTTGCATGAAACAGCTCTGAAATATTTGTAATTTCTATGGTAGCAATATCCCCACTTCAGTTCGCAAATGATGAGAGTTATCCAAGTAAAATAAATGTCTGGTCATCAGAGTAAACAAAGACATCATTTTACAAGTCCAATTTAAATTGTAGAGATAATCAATATGAGAATAGCAGTGCCCACAATGAAACCTGTATTAATTATGAAGAGAGTTTATGAAAGAAATTAATCATTATTATGGAGTTCGCTGTAGGAATTTAATAGCATGAGCCAATTCTACATGACTCTTATGATGCTTGAGGTCAAATATGCTGAGTTTGAAATAAACTTTAATCTACTCTGAACTAACTTTGTATAAAAAAAGAAAGCTTCTCATAAGTTCCACAGTACTGCCCAAAATAACAAGTCTACTCTACCCCATAAGTGCGTGTGGTCTGATATGCCATCCTGAAAATAGATTCTAATGTCTCTCTTCCCTCTCCCTTCTTTTTGTTTAAATTGGTGCTATAGGAAAATTACGTACACTGATTACAAGAGAAAATTAGATATGGGAGATAACCAATACATTTTAAAGCTTTTTTTTTCCTTAAGTAACCACCCTTCCAAAATAAACACAGCAATGTTTATGGGAATAAAGAAACAAATTATAACAATTTTAGGTAGCATACCGCAGTCAAATAAATACCATTTTCTAATAAAACAAACTGGGAGAAACCCTAATAGAACTTAACCCATAGTAACCAAAACAAAAACTCAAGAGACTTTCTGTTCCAAAATCAGAGCTGTTCTTGAGAGCTAAAGATTCATATCCATTGGTCAACTTCACTATTAATCAATTAATCCTTTTTGTAAGATTATAAATTCTCTGGGGAGAGGCTATGACTGGAAGTGTTGAAAATGCTCAATGTTGGCTTAGTTCCATCTCCAGTCAAGTCAAGTCCCGGTTGTCTTCAAAGGGAGAAGAGCTAGACTGATGCTGAGAGCTTTTGAAAAGCCTATTCTTTGTATTTATTTGCTTTTGTGAAGTACTTCTTAAAACAAATAAAAGCAGGAAGACGTAAGTAATGAGCCCATCATACCTCTGAGGTCCACGCATGGCAAGAACTCCATGCGTCAGAAGTGGATAGAGAATTCTTGAGGGGGGGGCCTTGTTTGGGGTACTTCTGAGCATGTGTGTTCATGAGAGAAGGAAGGTAAGCCATTGGGATACAGCCAAGTCAAAAAGGTTGGCTAGCCCTACAAGTGCACAAAGAGGCGCAGCAGAAATAGTATCTTCTCGCTTTTGCAAAATATGGGATTAGCCATTTTGGAGACTACTAATAATGTATGCAAAGCTTACAATACTGTCAGTAACAATTAGGTGTGCAAAAGGAAGAATGAACCCCTAAAATTTTACAAGAACAAACAGTCTCCAATTAAAATAGTCCAAAAGAGCTCAGTGTGACTATTTCGCTGAGCTTCCTTTGTTGATGCCATAGGATTTCTTTGTAGTTGTACAATTCTGCAAGCTAAAATTCTCTTGGCAACTACAGACTTCCTTACTTCTGATCTCACCACACACAGATGGCTCAGGCTTGTAAAATATTATTAGGGGACGTGTTGGAGTGGCCTGAACATGGGTCACTCCAGCAGCGTAATCTGACTCTAACAATTTCTCTGGACTTGTATAACCTTGATTTCTGCCATTGTTTCCCAAACTGCAAAATAGGAAGAGAGTCTACCTCCTCATGAAGTGATGAGAACGTGTGAGTTAATATACATACAACTCTATAAAAAAGGAAAAGCGTTACTGCTATTTGGGGAGAGTAAGACAGGGTCATGTGGGCTTCAGTTTTATTCTCTTCTCTGAAACAAACACCGACACAGATATAAATAGTGCCTGCAGAAAAGCAAGGGGTGAACTTCTGCTTGTTTTTTTAAAACAATTTGTAGCTTTTGCATGTAAAGTCTGTTTAGAGGAGATCCGAATAGTTTAATAATTAAACAAAAAATCTTTCGTTCTAAAAGTATTAACATTTACCAGAGTAGATTTTTTTTCAGTGGTGTCATAAATTCACAGTATTTACCCACCAGTTCTGGTTTTCATAACAAGACTGTGGTTTTTATTTTGATCACTGGTTAATTTATTGCTGCAGCACATCATTTTGCTTTTCTTTTGGAGGTTCTGAGGAAAAGTAATTCTTTACAGACACTGTTCAGATGGTATTTTTCAATTAAAAACACTTAAAGCAGAAAGGAACGGTTGTCTGGTGGGGGACTGAAGATCAGAGTTCAATGCTTGGCTCTACAATAGACTCCCTGGGGAAATTTTCAAAGGCACAAATGGCAGGTTGGCACATCACTCCCATGCCTGCTTTAGTGGGAGTGAGTTGCCTCTGAAAACCTCTCTTTCCTTTCCCTGGATTATTCCGATCAAGTCACTAAATCTTTCTGTGTCTTAGTCTGCAACCACTTTAGTGGGAATTCTGATATTTTGTTTCCCTCACCTTTTCCCTGACTTGCCTATTTAACTATAAGCTTCCTGAGACAGTGCCTCTGTTTTACAGTATGTAAAATACCCTGCACCAGTGGATGGGGCACTGATCTCATCTGGGACTCCTAGTTTCTGTTAGAATACATACATGCAAATAACGTTAATACTAATTGGGAATCTGGAGAGTATTCATTTAAACTGTTTTCCCAAAGCCCGGGTTATCATGCTTTGCAGGAGCAGTAGTGCATTGGTAAAAGGCACCAGATTACCAGCCCAAGAGAATGGCATCCACAGAACAGGTGCAGGAGAGCAAGATGGGGTAAATGTCTCCCACATGGCACCAAGAAGATGACACATTCATTGAAAAGGGGGATTATTAACCCTCTCCATCTCAATCTCTGATTTCTGGTAACTT
The DNA here is from genome assembly GCF_018139145.2 of Gymnogyps californianus. Lineage (NCBI taxonomy): Eukaryota > Metazoa > Chordata > Aves > Accipitriformes > Cathartidae > Gymnogyps > Gymnogyps californianus. Next base: position 127,283,312 of record NC_059471.1, read on the forward strand.
CACTTTAGGCCAACCTGTTCCGTTTAAGCCTACATTCTTTCACTGAAATGTTACATTTTACTGGAACAAAAAGCAAAGCCTAAAGAAATGTCCATGAGGCCTTTCAGAAAACAAATCGTGAACCTGAGTATGCATTTGCACCATGAGAGTACAAATACTCAGCCACTGTGGTAACAAAAACAGTTCTGTCTTATTTATCTTTCAAGTCAGGACTAGGCAAGACAATTTTTATTTTCAAACCACAAATGTAAAATTCTCAAAAATGTGACGTGTAGAACCACGTAAAGGGTGAGAATGACAATATAGTGAATAAATGTGCATGACAAGTAAATTCAAGGAAGTATTGATCCGTATTTGTTTATTCAAAAAGTGGAGTGCCCCACAGAATTATTCAAATAAAACTGATAATTATTTTTTCTACTCTACTGAACTTAAATGCGGTGTGACCACGAGCAAAGATAAAAAACAATTCATATTCCACGTGCACTCATTAATTACCTACTACCCTACCAGGAATTACCAAGTTCGACAAATGAGATGAGGATAGGCCTCATTATATTCCAGAACACCACCACTGAGCGATGATGTCTTTCAGATACCCACTAATAGTTAAACTAGGCTTTTTACTTTTGTCCTATTGGATAAATTATTCTCTAAGCCATTCATCTTTCTCAACGATCTCTTTATGGCTATAACCAAGATCCTAAGTTTTGTGGGTGAATTTTTTTCCTCAAGTTAACTCAGCTAAAGCCAGCAACATTACAGTAGGAATTATCTTTTATATAATATACTAATAAGGTTAATGCATATCTTTATGTGCTAGGCACATCTTGTGTTTCTTTCTGCATCATCCAGTTTGTATCATCTATGCAATGAGCCCAGTATGCAATACAAGACAGAATTCCTACAGTAGATGTAAATAATTCAAGAAAGTTTGTAATTCCTCAGGGAGATTTACTCATAGATCACCTGTTCACAGAGTTTAAAGAGATCTCAGAAGAGTTCCAGGATTATTATAGACCAAGGATGGGAAGGTTGTAACAAAATATCACTATTATTACAGCATAGAACTGAAACTGGCTTTGATTTTGGATAAATTAACAAACTTCAAAGGGATTGGTCTAAATCTGCCAGTGGAGGAATGTTGTTTGATTGCATCATGTACTGGGATGCTGCTGCAGTCGGATCCAGAAAGAATGACGCATCACAGTCTGACATAGCTCTGATAATAGATAAGTAAACCGTAGGATTGCCAAATGAAGAGGTCAAAAAAAAAAAAAAACCAACCCAACAAAAACAAAAAAAGCTGATAAAGCAAATTACACCAACAGAATTTGCAGTGCAACATGAACAAAAGAAACCCAAACAAACCTCATTCCTATTACTGATGGGATGCCCCTGTGTCCCACATGGCATCATTGCAAATGGATTCCGCAGAGTGAGAAAGACACACGCACGCAGTTCTGCAGTAACAGCAGCCCACACAGAATACCACCATTTGCCAACTGAGAAACCTTGACCTACTGGCCATGTGCCTCCATTTCTATTCTACTGATCCACTAAATCAGTCACACCTTAAGGCAGGTTCACAATCATGGGTGACAAATCCCCAACCTTTTCTGTTTACGACAATCCTTATATTTTCCTCCCAAAGGCAAAGTATGCTAGGATATTCTTTATATGTCCGGAGGCCAACAGACTGTCACTTTCTTTACACAGTGTACCACATATATCTAGGACATAGAAAGGATTATTTAAAACTCTAAAGGAGACATTTATACCCAGTACATTTCCAAAATAAGGATGGCAACTTGCTGAAATAACTTATTTAAAACTTTTTCTCAAGTACAGAGTGATAGAATTAGAGTAAAATCATCTAGAAGGGATTGGAAACGCTTTCTCATGAAGTCTTAAACATCACTTCTAGTGACATTAACTTGAGCTACACATCCCATCGGAGAGCAAGTGTCAGCAAAGTAAATGCATTAGTTAAAGCTTAATAGTAGTTTGGTGTTCAATATCCTGAAATATTTAATATGTTTTTTCCCAAAGTAAACTGTTATTCAGTTTTAATGAAGACATTAACCTGCTTGATTTGTAAGCTCCTGTGGGAAGTCAGTCTAAAACACTGTCACAAGAGGTAGGCAGAAGTAACAAGAGCTGTGACAGGAAATCAAGCACATTTTAAATGTTAAAAAAGCAGCCAGAAAATGAGTCTCAATATGCTCTTGTTTTCTTTTAGTTTTGTTTATTTTTTGGTAATATGATTTCTGCCCTTTAAAAGATGCCAATTAAGGCTGGTTATAACGTAGTCTGCACGTAACTGTGGGTACTGAAATCTATGTGAGTTTTCACCAACTATTTTGTAAACAAGAAGTGGTAGAATACAGACTCAAAAAAAAAAGTTTGGGTCAGATTCTGAACTTCAAGACACTTTTCGGCTTCCAGCATTGTAGGATGACAGCTTTAAACTGGAATCCACTGTTACAGTTTTAGTCACAGTTTGAATTTTCCGGACTGACTTTGGATACAGTCTACATTTCACGGGAACAGCCGGTTTTGTGAGTTTTCAGCTTGAAATGATAGTGATATAACAAGATGAGCAAAAATGGTGGGACCCCAAGCAATTAAGGTGGGTGTGTACTCTTCCTGAAATGCATATTGGTGGTTTGACAAGGGAGACAAGCTGGCTGCTTTGTTTCACAGTAGCTGCGTTTAGTTCATGCTGTCAAGCGTGGATTCTGACACTTAACAGTATTAATATTGCTATTTCTATTGATATAATTAGCACGTCTATAAATAATAGCTAAAGCTGCCATAGCTAAGTATATTACTGCAATCAGCACCATCAGGCCCTTCTTCGTTACACACCCTCCTGGAAACACAAGCTGATTGATCTCAACAAGACAGCCACTGAGCAACGCTGTTGATTCTAGCAGCCCAGCTAAGAGCAGCTACCACCATGTAGAAGACTCTCCTAAACAACTAGTTTGTATGTGTGAGACTAAAGTTTCTCACCAGTCTTGCACCTGCCAATGTTTGAATGCTATAAATAGGGACTCTTCTTTTCAGCCACATGATAAAAAAAAAAAAAAACAAACCCTTGCATTGAGTTCAGTGGGGGTTATTCATACACTACAATGGGGGAGAAGTCCTACGAATGTTTTGGAGAGAAACTGGACCCAACCTTTAAATTCCAACTAAATAGCACAAAGATTTTTTTATTTACTTTACAGCTATGAAACAGGAAATTGCTTCACAAAACAGATACTGCCTCTTCTACAGAAGAATAGCAGCACCTGCTATTTCAATCCCTAATTTCATTCTGTTACACTTAAAAATACTGAAGAATGACAACTCTTCTAGTGGGCCAAACACCAAACTTCAGGCAGTCCCAATCTGTTTCAAAGAACTTTGCCCTTGTTTCACTATGCCTAAAAGCCGTAACTTCGACATGAGTTTCGAGGGTGTTCGGTATCTAACTTGAGGTAGTTATGCTTAACGACTGCAATTTATAAGTAGCGTCAGTGGGAGAGGGAAATGTACAGAATTAGTAGTGCTGGTGGTGGAAATAAAGCCTCAGGGTCTCAAAAGATGCATGCAAAAATATAAGCAGTTAAAAATTATCACCAGTTTTTGAAACAGTGGGTATTTTCTGCTTTCTTCATCTTCCACAAACTGATGTGGGTAAACACCACACAAAGATTTTCTGAAGGCCAATATTTACAGTGTCTGGAAATAGAAAGTGTTACGTATAAGAAAAGCAGCCTAGATTTCTGACCGTAGTTTGTCACAAAAATGCTTTAAAAGTTTTAAGTTCTTAAGCTTTAGTTAAATGGATGTGCTAAAGGTCGTATGGGGAATTAAGTCATTTGTGTGTATAATTAGTATTGGGTGTGAGACATGCACATTTTTGAATCCTGTAAGTTCTTGCAGAAACACTACTTGCTAGCTGCAGTACTTGAAAACTTAAAATGGCAAAGAGGATACTGCAATTCCAAAGAAGCTTTGAACTCCTGTACTACTAATACAGCTCACTTTGTATGAGGCCAAAGCACTCGCACAGCACTCTGTCTTTCAGTAGTATCAATGCCAAAATCATTCCTGTATAATTCCACTGATGTCACTTCAGTTATTTCAAAGAGGAAATTCACGTCTAAGCCACGTTCTGTTTTCTGATGCAAACCCAGAATAACTACACCGAAGTTTATAAAGCTACTGACATTGGCATTTATTGTCAAACCAAACAGCCAATGGAATAACTGGCACCTAGCATTTGAAATTAGTACTTGAGATATTATATATAACCATAACAGCAGCATTTCGGAATTCTCCATGTACATACCTTTGCAAATATTTGTGATGACAGCACGTGGTATTATTCCCATTATACAGATAGGAAACAAAGACTAAGCAATTTTCCCTAAAGTCAAATATGCTATTCGTGGCAGAGCAGAGAGCTTCATGAGTCCCAACTCTTAAGCCAGGAAACAAAACCAGTAAACAAGTACTCAGTCTTCAGTATGTTTTCATGAAAATATAAGAAGAAGTAACTGGGTTGGACTCCATATTTGATGAAAAAAAACAAGGAAAGCTGAATAATTATTTCTTTGAATAAGTAGTAAAATAATCAGACTCAGAACTTTCCCTGCTATTATGAGAAAATTTGATTAAAAAGTGTTGTATTTTGGTATTCCTTGAGGCACCTTTCATGAATACCTGGGAAAATCAGAGTAGAGTCTGAGATCCACTGATATCGGTAAGTGCAACATAATCTACATCCTGAAATCTTTTTTTGCTCTGCTGACCCTGCTCAAGCCACAAAGTATGGGACTTCACAAAGCAATACAGACCTTCCAAAATCACCTCTGGTTGTGAAAATCTGTCAATGGCAACTATTTTCTTTTGCTTCAGAAATTACAATGATTCATCTCAGTATATACTGCTCATGAAAACTAAAGAACTGAATTTTGTTTTGTTTGTGTTGTTCTGATACCCAAGATCAAGGGTCAGAATGACTATGGAAGGGTAAACAAACAAAGTTTACTAAAAGCTGCCAATTTGGGACACTATACAGTTTTTGGTTTGTTTTTCGATACCGTAATGATTTGTGCACACTTTCTGCAATAGCTGGGCTCTTAAGAGAGCTTAAACTGCTGGTAAGATTTCTTGGGCTACTATGTATGCAATTACAGATGAATTCTGCTTACTTAACATTAATTTGGTACTTTGAACAAATTAAAAATAATTATTTTTCCCCATAGCATCTTCTACATTAATATCTGCAGTCACTCTGGAATCTTAATGAGCTAAACTTCGTAAGTTCTGTCCATACTTGGCTAGAGGACAGCCTTTTCCTTCATGATACACATGCGATCATTTGGGAACAGTTTGCAAATCTAAAATCCCACCTCACTTGAAGGGATTTACAGCCTCACATGAGAAACTATACTGAACAATACCGAGGCCCTGTGAAAAATAAACAAAAAGAACACATTCATTTTCTAATACCAAGATGGAAGTAGTAAGTCTTGAGGGCCACCTGGAATTTGACCAAGGTTACCCGGCAAGGATCAAATCCTATTTGTCTTAGGCAGGCAGTCCTGCTGAAATCAAATAAGCCTACAGCACAGATCAGTATACTAGGGCTATGGTTTAACCTCTAAGGCATGCTATAAATCCTGTGCCATAAAATAGGTGCTATGGATTAATTTCTAATCCCAAATTATAACTCCTCATTGAAGAGCTGAAAACCCAATTCCCCTCACAGATTTAAATAACAAGGCTAGAATCATGCTGAGATCTTTTAAGACTTTACTTTTAAAATATCAAACAAAATATTTTCCAGGATACTCATTTAGTGCAGTGACAATTAAACCACACTGTTTGAGGTAACAGAACAAATCACACACTATGACACAGCATCTTTTTTTTTTTTTAAATCTGCCTGCCTATCTAGTCACTAATTTACCCAATAAATTAAATCCACAAGTGGCTCTCCGAGTCATCAGTTTGAATTACCAAGTTTCTGCTGTATTTCCAAAACAATGCCAGGCATGCATGTGCGTAGGAGGGATGGGACAATGAAGCCAATAGGTGCAGCTGTGGCCTGGGAGGCAGAAGATCTGTTCAAACTCTGTCACTGACTGCTCTTTGACGTTGGGAAGTCATTTCAGTGCTGTTTAATTCAGGGTCTTTCTAGCATATAATATTTTAGCAATGAAGTCACTCCCCAAACATTTGGAAGGCAAAGACAAGCCCTCATGAACTTTATGAAATCTTCTTTTCCCCTCAAAATCAGAAACACTGGGGGGCGGGGGGGGGGGAAGGTGCATGCTGGTCTGTTTGGATTTCTTGCCTTTGTATCTTCCCCACGTGTAAAACAGAAAAAAATTCAACCTTCACAAAGCATCTTTATGCAAGTACAGGTGAAAGACAACCTCTGTGAATTCAGACTATTGAATGAGCTAGCTGGTATCTTGCACATCTGGCATCGCCGCCGCACAGGATCTGAACTGCTCTCCTCTCTAGTCTGAATGCTAGCGACCCTGATTTTAAAGCAGGGGGCTTAGGATTCCATTCCTAACATTACAACGTAGTAACAGCAACCATGAAATCCTTGGCCAGAAGGATTTTTTTTTTTTTTTGTGCTAACACAACAAACAAGCTACGTTTTAAGACTTATAAACCATTTCATTTTGGAAGATGCAAGGCATCCGTATCTTTAACAACTGACTAATCTCAGATTCTACATGCTATCAGAAAGTCATCTTCTGCTAGAAATGAGGATTTTTTAAAAACACCTACAGATTAAGTGATGAGATTTAAAATAATGCTAAAATCTTCTGTAATGTTCTTCCTGCATTACAAATGGACTATTAAATCAGTGAAGTGCCAATCAAATGCTTTTGTACTTTGAAAGAAAGGTTTAAATAACAAAAGCAGTTTTTCAGGCCTCTCTCTCCCTCGGTAGTCAGTGTCACCTATGCACTAATTACAACATATTTACTCTCTTTTCTAGTAAGATCACAATTGAATAGATTTTTCAGAACATGATTTTTAAGAAAAGTTGCAATCAGAGCCTCGTGGATTCTGGCTCTTATTAATCCAGCTTGTCTAAGAAAAATACAACGTTGTGCAGTAAACTTCAAGATATATGACAAGATTGAATAATAACAGCTTTGGATTCAGTCTCCAGCTTTAAAAATCAACTCACTGCATGACCTCGGGTGAACCATTAATTAACTAGGGCCAAATCCTCTGTGGACTGAACACAATGGAACTAGCCAGTTTGTACAAGCCAAAGATCTGGCCCCAAGTTTCCAGAATTTTTGATTTGGGCTGGCCAAATACTGGAATTTTCGTCCTATGAAAAAATGTTCAGTTGTATTTCAGGGTAAGAAGTAAAGCTCTCACATCCTTTGTGGAATAAAAATTCCAAGCAATTCCTTTAAAGGGGAGAAAAGGAGAGGAAAGGAAAAAAAAAAAAAAAAAAAAGAGTGGAGGTCTCTCAGGGGAAGATTTTGTTCACTGTGCTTTCTCCCTGTAAGCAGAAAGTGGAATTGACAGAAGTCTTCAAGGCAGGTAGCCATGAACCATCACTTTAATTTTCTGGTCAGAAAAATCTAACTTTTTTTTCCAGTAAAACTGGAACTTCCCTGCAGAAAACTGCAACTTCACAAATACCACATTTTCCACTGGGGTGGGAAGGAACCTCCCAGTCAGCTCTAATATTGAGTAGTCACAGCATCTACTGAAGACAGCCTAGGTGCTAAGAGAGCTCTTGCCTCTGAGGGTTTCTTTCATGAAAGAGAAGGATGACACTACTTTCCTATCACAGATTTATTTTTGTCTTCAGTTACTTTCTTGCAAAGCACCCTAAGATTCACAGATGCAAAATGATTCTGCATTTCTACAACATGAGCCCCATTAATTTCAAATACATCATTTCTATACGAGAGTACATCCCACGCATTCAGAAAGACCCAAGGTGTTCGGATTTCAGGACTGTTATACAGTTGTAAATAATCACAGGTTTTATAGAGATACTTGTTCCTCCTAAATAATTACTTTGATCTGAGAACCTAGCTTCAGACTTTGTATATTAGTTCATTTTACTAGACCGTGACTCTTACTACTTTCTTACAATTTCTCGTTTCCCATTCAGCAAAGAGGACTACAAGACTGACAAGAGAGCATTTAACCTGAAAAATAAAGACTTACTCGGCTACAAATGGAATCAAAGTCTGGATAACATGATTGGCAGTAAGGCAGCCCGATTTCTAGTTCTCTCGTTGCAACGACTAGCAAAGTCATTTTATCTCTGTACTCCGATTTTTATAAATGTGAGAACACACCCTATTGACAGGGCTAAAGAAACCTGGGTACGAGACCCTGCCATCTTGGCATAAACAGACGTCTGGCACTGGAAGGACAAGCGACCGATTGCTTTTAAAGCCGCTGCTGGACCCGCGATATAAAGTATCCCGATGGCTCGCTCAGGTAGAAACGCGCTGCCAACCACAGCGAGGATCAACGTGCATATTTTCTCCATGAGCCCGAAGGGACAGCATAAAAAAGCAGCTGAGCTCATCGGTGTCGGAGGCCGATCAACTCCTCCCAAGCCCGGTTCTCCCCCGCCGCCCAACAACCCCGCCGCCCCCTCATCCCGCCGCCGACGGACGGCGCGGTACCCGCCGCCCCGCAGCCGGCACCGCCGCGGCCGCGCCAGGCACCTTGCGCACCCCGCGCCGAGCTGCCCCCCGCCCCCGTCCCGGCGGACGCGGCCCTCGCCTTGCCGTCGCGCCGTTCGCAAAAGGGCGCTGGCAACTTTTCCCGGCGGCCCGGCCAGCGGCCCTTCCGCGGGGGGAGGAGGACGAGCGGGGGGGGGGGTGTGGGGGATGCGTTGGTGCCAACTCTCCCTCCGGCCGCACGCACCCTCAAGGGACCGGCGCTGCAGCTACGCGGGGTGACCCCGCCGGCTCGGAAACTTTTTCGGGACGGGCAGAAGCTCCGCGAAGCCGCGGGAGGTGCGGGTGGGAGGGAGGCGGTGGGTACGGGCTCTCCCCTCCCCGCCCGGCCCCGGCGGGACGCGTGAGGAGCGGGGCGCGGCAGCCCCCTGGTGCGCGCCCAGCGCCTCCGGACGGCGGTTGGAACCCAACGGCTCGCGCGCGCCGGGCAAGCCGCTGCGCCCGGCCCCGCGCCGCCGGGCGCCCCGAGAAACCCGGCTCGCGCCCCCCTCACGCCCCCACCCCCGTCGCCAGCACGCCCGCCTCACGGTGCGGACCGGCCGGCCCACCCCCTGGTAGGCGGTGCGGCCGGCGGCCCCGCCCCTAACCCCCCGCTGACCCCGGAAACGCGGTACCTCTCTCATCTTCTCCCTTCCCTTCGCGCAGTAGCTCGACACTTTCACAGGCAGCCGCCGCCGCCTCGCCGGCCCCCTCATTGGCCCCCGGCCCCCCCGCCCCGCCGGCCTGCCCCCATTGGCTCACAGTCCCGCCACTCCCGGGCGAGCCTCGCCCCCCCGCCGCTGCCTGGGCCCGCCCCCTCCTCGCGACTCATTGCTAATTTTCTATAGGCGAAGCCGCGCTCCCCGGCCCGCTACGCGCCCCTCCTATTGGAAGGCGCAAGTGCTGGTCAAACGGATGGCGCCTCTCATTGGCCGGAGTTTAGAACTATAGCGGCCGCCTTCGCCGGTCTAGAGCTCTGACTGGTTCTACGGAGACGTCACTCTCTCCGGCAGCTGGGTATCGATTGGCCGCCGCGAGCGCCTCCGCCCTCCAGCAGCAGGTTAGGTTGCGCGCCCCGTCCCGTCCCGCCCCGCCCCCCCGCCTTCTACGCATTTCTATTTCCCGCTTTATTTATTTATTTTCCCCATAAACTTAAATGACCCCGGAGGGGCGGAGGCAAGGCGGGGCCCGGTGGGCCCAGGCGACCAATGGGAAAGAAGGAGCGGGGCGGAGCCATCAAACGCCTGGGCCAACGGGAGCCCCGCAGACGGGCCGCTCTTGGCTCGCCGCCGGCCAATCGAGCGGTGCCCTCCGCCCCCGCCCGGTGCCGGCGGTGGATCCCTGCCCGCGGCCGCGCGCGGGGCCGGGCCAACGGCCGCGGGGGGTGGCGGTGCCCCGGCGGGGCGGGGCCGCGCCGCTCCCGCTGGGTCGGCAAGGTGTCCGGTAACGGCCGCCCGGCCAGGCGGGGGCAGGGAGGGCGGGCAGGAGGCCGCTGCTCGCTCGCCTCACGCAGCGGCGCCGGCCGGCCCGACCCCGGGTGTGGGAGGAAGGGACACATAATCGTTTCCTTCCTCACGACGGGGCGAGCGGCACGCAGGGGCCGGGGGGGGTGCGGGGGGGGTGCGGTGTGAGCTCATCTCCCTCGTACCGCGCTTTCTGTGGCGTTTCTCAGCCTCGCGCGCCCGAGGGAAGCTTTCCCCCCGCCGCGGCGGATTTTCTCGGCTTGCCCGGGCTTTGTAACATCGACGGTCCTCGTTGCGTAGTCTTTCTGAGGCGGATCTCGGCTTTTCAGCCCGGGAAGCGAAGTGAAGTAATTTTCCCAAGAGCACTCTAGTCTCTGCCCTGGACCAGGGACTCCTCGCCTCGGTGCTGGGCGCTATGGAACCTCTGTCTTTAGGACTGGGGCAAAGACCCCCCTCTGACAGAAGCAACGGTTATTTTTACAGTGAAGGCGTCATTTGTACGTGCTGGTTTTGCAACCAGGTCCAAAGCGAGCTGACAATAAGCACCGTTGCCACAAGCGCCACGAGGATTCTCCGAGAGTCCCAAGATCAGCTTGCGTCACTCGTTCCTCCAGAAAGGACCTGAGGGCAGTTGGCTATCTCAGTCTCCATCCCCTCCCATCAAAGTGAAGGCCAAGACCTTCCTTAGTTGCCTTACCATGAATTTAAACTTTTTACCATCTGTAACACCTCTTCTGCTTTTTTCTTTTCTTTTGTCAGTGTTTCTGATTGATTGTAATCCTGCGTGCTTGTGCTGTTCTTTCAGAACTCCGTTCATCTGACCTACCTTCCACTTTCTGCCTGCTTTCTTTTTGTTTCAGGTCAAATAAAACTCATGCTTTATCCAAATTCGTCTCTTTCTGTACTTCCTTTTCTTCCTGTACAACTAGGTTAGTTAGATTTGGTGGTTATCATTCTTTTGAAGAGCCCTGAGCTTCCTACCTCCTTTTTCTCCGACGGACTACTCCTTTGTGATTCAACGTAACAATTCTCCTATCCCCTCATCCTAGCAGTCGGTTATGTTTGCTATTCTCTGTCCTTCCCTTCGCATGGATCAGCCAATCTAAAGAAGTTATCACTCTAACCCAAGTTGCCTCCCACATTCCTATCACAAGTATTTATATCTGTCTGTCGGAGCCACGTGGGGAAGAGCTCCCATTCCAGTTGGTTTCTTCATCTTCCACGTCAAAGCTTGTCACCGGTGTTTTCCAGGAAGTGCCCCCCCTTCTTGTTGGGGTCCTTCCTGAACAACCGAGTCTCCCATTGCCATCGGCTTGGGTGATTCTGCTAGCTGTTTACAGAAAGCTCCTTCTGTCTCGTGAGTTGGGTTTTGTAGCAGATCCTTACCAGGAGAGTGCCCAGCTTCTTTCCTCTTGTCATTCCCAGGGGCTCCTAGCAGCTCTCGCTCCCTTAGCACATTGGATTTCAGAACTGGTGTGTAATAAACAAGGCCATCTCTCTTCCTGCCCTTATTGTCCTCCCTGAACAAGGGATTACCTTTATGTTTGTATTCCAGTCATGTGGGTTACCCCACTGCACCTCCGTTGCCCCAGTTAGAACACATCCTTTATTTTTTAGTCTATATAGCCCTTTTTTGTTTTGGAGGGATTTTTGGTTTTGTTTTTTAATGTAACAACGGGAGTAATTAGTAAGCAAATTACAACTGGTAGTAAAAGAAGGTAAGGACCCCCATCAGACTCAGCTCAGTGTTGTAGTGAAACACTTGGATTTTAAGCACTGGAGTAATCCGCCTGCATAGCTGCTTAAATGTAAGTGTATGCTGAGGTTCTTTGACGAATCAAAGCTTTAATTTTCTTTTCATTTTCTTGTGGCCTGTTCTGCATTTTTAAGCTGAGACAGAGTGTGAAGTAAAACACTCAGAAAAATAATTTCTCTAGGGCATATTCTGTTTGATAATGTCATACCTGGAACTTCATCGGGGCTGTCAAAACAATGGCGCATGACAGTAAAACTGAGCACACTTCATATACATAAATCTTTCACAGTCTGTAACTAAGTATCGAGAATGAGCTGAAGGCTCCTCCAGCTGGGTTATTTTACTGAATGAGAAATTACGTGACCGTTGTTAGAGAGCAGATACCTCCCAGCTAGTAACTCCAGGTAACAACAGGTAGAGGTGGCAATGAATATATGACAATGAATGATTAAAAGGCATACTGCAGAAGGGCAGGGGATTTTAAAGAGATGCGGAGGAGGAGATTCCTCTCCCCGAACAGCATTTGTTGTCCACCACAGATCATGAGGCTGCATCGCTGCTGGGAATTGCAGCTGTATCAGAGATGCCCAGCAATTATTGGCGATTTGCTGACACAACAGGGAAAAGTATTTCCAGTGATGACATGGGTCTGCTTCTATTTAATGTCATCATTAATAATTGTGGGATAGAGAGCACGCTTTTAAAATTTATGGTTAGAAATCATGCTCAAAAATGTGACGAACTTCTCAGAGGATGCGATTAGAACATGAACCGATTGTGTTAACTTGAGGAAGTGATCCAACCAACAACCTGGTATTTAATAGAATTGCTAAGCATGGTATAGAAATAGAAATAGAAATCAACTGTAGAAATAGTTAAGGAATTTCCTCCTGAAAGAGGAATAACTAAGGAGGCAGAAAGATGACAGGAGAGGATCCGAGACGTCAGGCTAGATCACAAGTGAAATACAAAGCAAAGGTGAAAAGGGCAAATCTCATTCTAGGGTGTACAAACAGGAGAGTTGTACTTAAAGTAAGCCCAGGGAGAAATAGTTCCTCTATACCCAGTGCCAAGGAGGCCTCAGCTGGAATACTGTGTTTGGTTTTGGAGACTGCATTTAGAAGAGGTTCTGAAGATCAGACACTGAAAGCTTTGAAGTGGCAATGGTAAGAGTCTTAGAAAACATGGCCTACAAAAAAAGGGCAAAGGAACTGGATTTGTTTAGTCTAGAAGAGGGAAGAGGGAAGAAAGAGGGGAACAGTACAAAGTTCTTGCATTAAGTAGAATTACTGTGGAGGAAGATAAATAAATTGTTCTCCAAATCCACGGGGTCAAGACAAAAGGTAACAGCAGCGTTTCAGTTCAGATATTGGGAAAACCTTTTGTGGGTTCAGCAGAGCAAGAGAGTCCTCGGAGGCCATAGGATCCCGGATACTGAATGCTTTTAAAGTTACAACAGATTGGGGCCAACCACCCTCTGGACAGTTGCCCAAGGCAGCAAAGCAGGAAGATGTTGAGTGGCACACTGCCTTGCTGGAACGGGCTGGGAACTGCAACACTGGGAGCAAAGCGCCTGTGAGAAACAACCCAAAACTCCCCAGGTCTTTCAGCAGCAGCCAGCAGCTCCTGCTTTTCCTGAAGACACGATACCACCAGTCAGCTCAATGGTAGCATATTGCCTCTCTAAGCAGCAGCAATTTCCAGCTTCTGCTCAGTTTTGTTGTCAGGCTTAACGTCAAATTGGGGATTGCAAATGTAGTGAGGACAGCAGTGCTGGGAGGCTACCAGGCACTGGGTGTCAGATACTGTCAAGCGTTGTCTACACTTGTCCCTGCAAGATCTTTCAGGTCTGTCCTAGCATTACATTTTTATGAGCAGGGGTTTGACTAGAGGAGTGTTATAACAAAAGGCCACTTTGTAGCTCCACACTTCTGTGCTGCTCGAGCTAAAACCCTACAGAGTACAATTCCTTTCAAGCCAATAGAGTTGCAAGCAAATGCCTCTATTTGTGGAGTCATTTAAAACAGATCTTAAAAATAAGGTGTCTGGTCACACAGTAGAAGGACTGGTAAGCTTGGAATCTTGTAAACAGCAACATTGAAATGCGTTGCATTTTCATAGTAACTTTATGCATGTGAATATCAAATTCCATGTAGTTGCTTACTGAATTCAAATTTTGGGCCTGAATTTCCTACCTTAATTGGCAGGAGTGAAGAAGTAATCCCTCATCAGGCAGAGCTCATAGTAAAAGCATAAAAAGTCTAATTTATTGCATTCTTTCAATATGACTTCATTTTTGAGCATTTTGTGACAATATCTGACCTAATATTGCACTGATTCAGACAATAGAGCTGTTCTATTGTACTTTAATGACTGGAAAAGTAATTTGCTTCCTGTTTAATATTTAAGCCAGCAATAATACCAAAAAGGCTTATTGCTCCTAAGAAAAGATGAAAGGGGCATAACTCTTAAGGTTTGTGTTCAAAATTTGACCTACTTTAAAAATACTAGAAACTCATGGGAATGGTCCTCAGAATTAAAAATACCAATATAAGATTGTTGCCTGGGAATTTTAAGATACATCACTTCCAGCTCATTGAAAAGCAGAATTTCCCTCCCAAGGGAAATCCAGATAATTCAAAATTAATTTTTGTCCCGAAATACTGAATTAGCAGAGTTTTTCACAGAAAGGGAAGTTTTAAAAGAAAAAAAATATTCTGAACTTTAAAAATAGTTAATTTGGGCTTGATGACTGTCTTGAAATTTTGCAGTCTGGCTCAGTTGAAGATCAGTCTGTGCCTGCCCTAGCTGCCTCTAGTGACCCTTAGATCACCAGTGCTCTGCAGGCTTGCTCCATTATTCTCCTTGGAGAGACCAGCTCCACGGCTAGCCCACATTGCCCATAAAGCTCTTCCGTGGTGAGCAAGGAAGACAAATTTTGATGTAATGTGTGGGGAAGACAACTTGCAAAGGCTGGTCTGAAGAGGATAATAGGAACACGCGTTATCTGAACTGCCACAACAGTGAGGTATGTGGCGGCTCAGATAGGGATGCAGAGCCATAGAAATAAAGCAACCTGAACAGAGAACAACGCAACTAAAACATAATCTTCACATGAGGTGCAGCTGTGGGCCTGCCCTACCGCTTCCCCCACAAAGGCCCGTTACCTTTTCATTTGGTATTACTGCACATCCCATTACACTGTTGGATGATATTCTCTCCTTTTCCCCTGCCCCTTGCCTCCTGCATTAGACCCTTTGGAGACCATATTCCTCCTTGTTGGTCTCTTATTAGGGCTGTCTCCATTGCAGGGCTCAGTGAGTTGAGTCCCACACCTACATGGAGAGGAAACCTGAGATCCAAGGCTTCATGAAATCCCTTAGGGACAGAGCCATTTCTAATACTTTAGAAATTACAAGTAGTTAGATGTACACTGTTAAGCCACTGTCATACTTGCACTTGACAGTTGGATATGCTGGTCTTTGTGTAATGTTTTTTTTAAACCACCCACTTGGGATGAGCATTGGTAAATATATATAAAAGAACCCCGAACTATCATAAGTAATTCTACGCAAATACCTGTATTTTGTTGGGCTCCACTAAAGCACTGCTAAAACTCACTTCTCTAGAAGCACACACGAAAATGCCAGGTATCACTGGAAGGAAGACAGAAAGGAGACAAATACTTTTGAATGTTTTGTTTCACTTGGTTTTATAAATAAGAGTGTGGCATCTCTTTTTAAACCATGACATTTTGACAAACAATGATGCTTTGTGTTACCCTTTAGTGAGAAGAAATGTGAACAGAATAGTTTCGGGCAGTCCGAAAAGCAGCTTGGGAAGGAAGACTGCTGTGTAGTGTTCCCAGATCAGTCATTTACTTGCTCCATATATTTGGATAAGATACTTAGTCCTTATCTATATGCCAAGGTTGCACTGCTTTAACTGTACCAGTTCAGTAAAGCTATACAAACTCTCCAGTATTAACTATATTGGTATTCAAGTACTTTTATCAGAATAATATGTTCATGTTGGGCAAAGGGAATAATCTTACCACTATAACGTACCTTTGTACCATTACAACTGCTGGCACAGTGGGGATTGTACTATTAAAGAGGTAAAAAGATCTCATCCCTCACCAAAATATTTATACCTAGTACTAAATCTTGTGTAGACCACCTTGGGTGCCTCACTTTCCCCCATCTATAAAAGCCTTTTAGATCTTACCTTGCGGGGCTGTTGAGCCTTAACTCCTGTCTGTAACAGGGCTTCTCAAAGTCTGCATAAAAGGTGCCAAGGCTTATTTTTAGCCTGTCACAGAGCTTTTTTGAGTCTCTAAAAAGTGTTTGCAAGAGGCAGCTGTGCCCCAAAACATGCCATAGTGGAGGAGTTCAGCTGGGCTTCCTTCCTTTTTCTGTGAACATTTCAGATTACATTTGACTCATTTTTCTGACAGCTATTTCAT
This sequence comes from Gymnogyps californianus, assembly GCF_018139145.2. Lineage (NCBI taxonomy): Eukaryota > Metazoa > Chordata > Aves > Accipitriformes > Cathartidae > Gymnogyps > Gymnogyps californianus. The sequence continues at coordinate 127,299,725 of NC_059471.1, forward strand.
GACATATTGACTGTGAAGTCGTCCCTGTTATTTCATGTATTAATGTGAAATCCACTCCTCTTTCTCTGGGCTTCGGGGATTGGCTTCTTTCCCCCACCACCATTGGTCTGACAAGCAAAGGTTAAATCAAGAAGGACAAAAATCTTTCTTGTTCAAGGCAAAAATACGAGGGTGTTTTCCCTGCTGCCTTTTACCTAAAATCTGAGATGGAAAAAGAAAAATCAAGAGACTGCCATCTGTCGGGAGAAACTAGGGAGGACACCAGAGCCTCAAACCCTGGCAGACCTGACGAGAGTTGAGCAATGTTGGGCTAATTGTTGGTGTAAATGACATCAGCATTTGGCCTACGATCAGTAGCTTCTATCCGAATAATTTAGTAAGTACAAATATTAAAAATACTTGAAGTTAGACATTAACCAGATGAAATGTTTAGACAGCAATAGTAAAATGCATTTGATCAAACTTTATGGACTGAAACTCAAACAGAGTTTTATTTAGGAATAATAATGGGGATGCTGATGCAATTCCTAGTTAATCAAAAGGGAAAAATTCAGAAGCAGCAGTCTTGAAATTAAAGAAATATCATTTCAAGGGCAACTTTGAATGTGTTCACAAAAGATTTCCTAATCCAGAAATCCATTCTGATGGCTCTTTTCCCACAGGCATTCACTCTGAGTGCCAAGGCCACTGATGTTTTCTCCAGGTTCACTGTTCATTTTGAAGCCATGGAGCAGGATGCTTTGCAGCAGACTTTCTGCTCTATCTTGCAAGCCACGCAGGAGTTCCAGCTGCTCAGCCCTGCATTAACTCAGTTGTCTGCTACATTGGATATGAGATTCAGATCCAACATTAGCAGGAAAAGTCTGGATCTACAAAGGCCCCAAAAGATGCCTACACAGAATAGGATGCATAGGAATGGGATCCTCTAGATTGTCAAACTCTAAATGTTTACATACCTTTGTTTTCCAAACATCGAAGTAGCATATATCCTGACACACATCATGGACATGCCCCCCCCCCCCCCCCCCCCCCCCTTCTTCCAAGAAGTAAGGTGTTTCAGCAAAGTTCAAGGACATCAGCACAGCCACTCTCCCTGTTGGACGATAGCCTGGGTCCAGGAAGTCCATTAAGCTGTAGAAAAGGTGTGGGCCTCTCTAAGGTCTCTGGATTTTAAGTGTTGGAGCCTTCCCATCAGGCCGGCTTTCCAAGTCACCTCCAACAGCATGGAACTCCAGCCCGAAGCTGCTTGCTGGTGTCTAGGGAGTGGGTCACATCTGGCTTGAATTTAGCATTTGCTATTTGTTAGCACTCTAAAGACTGTTTAATTTATGTGCAGCCTGCGTGTATGTGCATGTGTGTATGTATGTATTAAGTAAGAGACAGCTGGTCCTATGCAGGCAAGGTTGACTGTTACCCCTGAGGCAAGAGGCCCATGGAAAGCAGGGTGGCTGGTGTTACATTATTGACCTTTACTATTCTTTGACCTCTGCTTGATATATTTTTCCATAAACCTAGGCAGTGAGCTCTCTGTGGGTGGGAACTATCTGTGTGTTATTGTCTGTTAAATGAGGACCTCACTGTGGAATACAGCTTCTGAACTTCACTGCTAGACAAATAATACCAACAGGCAAGGTGGCCAGCATCTGTCTTAACTGGTCCACCACCACAGGCAAGGTGGATATTGCCTGACCCAGGGGAAGCCTGCAATGGGAGTAAAAAGCTGTTCCCTTAGAAGTGTGCCAACACTAGCAAAACATGAAAGCCACAATTGCTAAAAGCATGAATAATACACACACATCACAAGAAGCAATAACTAGGATAGCAGCACACAAAGGTGACCTGTGAACCTCCTGAGAAGGACAGTGGGGAGACAACAGCAAGTATAGTCTAAAGTAATAGTGTGAGAAAATGCTGCTTCAAGGCATAGCAGAGGCACATACTAGTCATTGGAGTTGCCCTTTCAGTTGTGTTTGTTGCTGAAAACTGAGTGATGCCAGCACATCAAGGGGATGTCCAGGAGACTTGTACCTACATCTCTGACCCTCTAATATTTCTTTGTCATCCGGGGATGGGAACGTCTTTTTTTACACACTGAGAAAACTCCGTGTTTTCCAGTGCAATTTACACTGTGGGGCAAAAAGTAACCACAGAACAAGGGAGATTTTGCCTTGCCCACAGTATCTGATACATGGCAATGCTCTCAGGATATTTATACCCAGGTGCTACTGTTGTTCAAAGGAGCAACAGTTAGAGTGGTTGCCATGTGCGCCATTAAGGACAAACGAAACACAAAGCTGTACCAGAATGAAGTTGAGAGAGGCCCTTAGCTCAAAGTAAATATGACATGAAGGGCCCAGCGTATTCCCTGATTCCCTGGGAACAGCATTCATCTTTTGCCATGAAACTGTGCTTGAGAATGCGAGTCCTTCAGGTTACTAAGGAAGCACTGAAAGCATTAGCTGAACACACCTGATGCAGTATTGCCTGACTGCTTCTGTGGCCTCTGAGGCTTTAGCTTGGGGGAAATTACAAGTGTTCAGTTCCTCTCCAGGGGACATTAACTCTGGAACATAATGCTATGCATTAAATTACAAAGCATATAATCATTTCACTGCTAATCAACTCATGCTCATACTAGAATCCTTACTTATTCCTCACGCCTTCCCAGATCCCACAAGCTCCTGTTGCCTTCTACTCAACTGTCCAGTTTGGATTGACAGTACATGAACCCTGTCTGAGTGGTGTCAGGACAAAGATGTTTGGCATTCTGAAAACTGGAAGTAAAAAGATTAAACAAACCTGAATATAAAAATATAACACACAACCTAGTGTCCTCAAGGTTGTATTTATTTTCACATTTAATTTCAGTAAAAATGTACCTTTAAGATTAGAGTCAACACAATCAATGTCTAGTCTGCTGCACTGTCAAGATAAAAATCCAAGAGGTTTTCTAAAGGGACTGTGTCTAGGTTCCTGTGAAGTTCATGGTGATGATGGGCCCTGATAATGCAGAATATTGTTCAAGAGGCTGGGAATCAGGACATGCAGGTACTGCTTGTTTGTGCTGTACACTTGCTGAGAGTTCTTGGGCAACTTCTTTATTCTCTTTGTGTCTCTTTTTCCTCAGAGAGAAAGTAGTAATAACAACATTCCTAACTTCTACACACAAAATTAAAAGCATAAAGCAAGAGGAGTAGAGGTATTACTCATATACAATCTGCTATCATTACTCTGGGATAATAAATGAGAAGTGCCATTAGGGGCATAGTGGACATTACTGTACTAGCAATAATGCAGTGAGATTGTACTGAGTATTAAGGTTAGAGATCTATAAAAATGTTAACTTTCTTACTGCTTCCAAAAACAAGCTTGTCTCTCCTTTCTCTGGACAGCTAACAGCACTTGCTGCATCTAGTGACAATGCTGAAGTGACAACACTCAGCCTCCGCTTGCTCCCTCGTTTCTGTTCACATTAGGATATGACCTAGAGGGCTGCAGGGGCACCATGTTGCCCGATTGCTGGATGATGTCAGTCTGATTCATCTATGTATCATGTCTCTGGGGCACTGAATCATTTCCTTTTTTGTGCCCTTTCTAATGAAGAGGAACTGGAACGAAGCACTTTTGCCTTTCATAGCCTCTGGCTAGTAGTATCTGGCATAGGAACAAGTTATATTGAGCAGGCTGTGCTGGAACTTCACATTTTAACCATGAGCGCTTAGAAATTATGGTGCTTGCATCCCATCTAGTGGAGGGATCAGATTAATTCATCAGCTGGTTGTTGCTAAGTAAGCACATACTTCTGCTGTGACTGTAGGAGCAGAGCTATCAGCCTTGTCAGGATGCAAGCAGTCTGCACAATGTGCTCACACATTGATTCACCCCGTGCAGAATGAATTGGGTGCATTTCCTGACATAAAAAAAAAGTCTGAAAGTTTACACTGATGTCAGACAGCAGTAGTTGTATCCGAAGACCAAGTCAGAAAGACAATCTAATGGCCAGTTTGGGAGAGCTCACCAAGGGATAAAACCAGCTCTGCAGCAATGCTTCACTGAGAGTAACAGGGAAGTGAACAATTTATTACTTGATCTACAATTTTTTAGGTCCCCCTTGCACCACTCCCCCAACCCCTCATGCAGCTGTTTTGACCTTATGTCTTTCTGTCAGCCCACCAAACCGGTCAGCCCCCCTTTTCCATGGCTGTGTAACCACTGGCTGAAGACATTTGCACTAGGAAGGAACAACTGGCTACCTTTAACTGCAGGCAACAGCTTTGCTGCTCCAGGGCATGAACATGAGAACCAGCTGTAATTTCTGAGTTGCTGCAAAGGATTAAAACTAATTAGCCGTTTCGAGGCTAACGTAAACACTTTGCAATTCTCTCTGAATCCTCCTACAACCCCATAAGGGTCATGATCCACCTTGGAAGAATGTTCATCTACTTCGCAGGCAGGATGGAGAGGGAGATATCCCTTCTTCCTACATGGAAGAGCTGCAGAGCCAAAACCTGTTAGGCTATCCTTCCCTGAAAGAAGGAACTGTTCACTAACAGGTCAGATGAGCAGGGCACATCACAAAAACCCCTAGCGCCAGTAGAATTAACCATCTTTGTATGTACAGATCATTTTGACTTGCACTGAGAAAATGGGGGGGGATTTCTAATAGGTCTGAAAATGAACTTGAGTGGCTCCTTCTTGAGGACAGTTTGTTCTGCCAGCCCTAAGCCTCGTTCCCCACTGACCCCCAGCAGCTACATAGTGCAGAGCTCTGTCTGCTGCCACTGGGCAGACAGCTGCTATATGGTGCCACATGCAGGCGTTTCCCACCCTGTGCCTCAGCCTCTGGGAAGCTCATGTGCTAGCACAAAAGAAAGTTAGTCCTGAACAGGGAGAGGGCTGCAGACACTTTCTGCTCTGTTATTGGCTTGAATAGAGCCCATCAAGCCATCTCTGTAAGAAAAGAGTGTGATCCATCTCAGTTTCACAGAGAAGAGTTTTCCTTACAACCATCAGTCTTGCTGGCACGCAGAGAGAGTCTGCGGGCATGGAACAGTCCAGGTGCAAGTGGACACACAAGATAGATAGGCGAATGTGCCCCCATCCTGACAGGTTATCCACTGCTAGTAAGGAATCAGACACTGCTAAGGCAATGTGTAGGACAAGCTTGCATCCAGAGAGCTTGTGGAAACCCATTTTGTAGATCAAACACAGATTCAGCTAAAAGGATTACTCATGCATAATGGCAGTGTTAGAAGGGGGTCGTTCATTCCACCTCCTCTTCTTCATACTTAGAGATCACCTGCAAGCTAAAACACTGTTTCTTTACACAACATAGAAATACAATGCCTTCTCCTATCTGGCAGCGCCTCCAGCCTTTGCACACACAGACCCAAATCACACTATTTTCAAAGTAGTATGAAATGCTCTGTTCGAAGTGCACTAGATGGCAGTGTTCCTTTTGCATCATTGCTGAGCCACTGCTCCACCATGATCACCACATTCAGAAAGCAAGGCCCTAATGAGTGTTGACATTGTCAGTCCCAGGGTATTCTTCCAAATTTTGGATTTCCAACCTTTGTGTCTTTCTGAGATGGAAAACTGCATCCTGCCTCCTTGAGTCCCTTCTGCCATCACCTCTAGGGAAGCCTTCCTCATATTCAGTTGTCCACAATTGCTTCGTGCTGTTGAGCCCTCAGAGCTAGTGCTGAACCCAAAGACTAGTTGTGTTTCTGCAGCAGAGGGGCTACGGCTCATATGTCACTTAATCTTATTCAGACTGACCTTAACAATACATTTTACAGCCATTTCCCCAGTACAAGCTTTGATCTGTTGTCTGTATCGTTCTTTGGGATTCTTTAGAAGAGAAAGTGCTTCCTTGATGTATTAATATGAATTTGGAACTTTCAAGTAACATATATGGCTTTCCAGTATGAAGCCAAGGATATTTTTACTCTGTGAGATGCTGGGGATGCTCAGAATCAGCACACCTTACCAAGGCAAAACTGCATCTAACTGCAAGTTGGGGGAGAGGGGTAAGTAATTTTGATAGTCTTGTCTCATATTTGAGCTTGCTCTGTGCACTCACAGGGGGTTCCTCACAGATTCATTAGCACTGCTCACATCTAGTGAGAAATTTAACTTTAGCCAGCTCTCTCAACTGTGCAGGTCTGCCCCCTTTTGTCCCCAAAGTAAGGCTTCAACTCATTTAGCAACTGTGCTTTTAGGCGAGAAAGCAACTCTAAAGGGAACTGCAGTCTTCATCTGATGTTGAAGGGATGATGAGGGTTGAGAGCAGCTCAGAGGAAGAAAAGAAGGAAAGAGCAAAGCAGTGCTTAAACTGTCTTGATTGACTTGTACTCCTCATAAGGCAGGAAAGTTGTAGAAGGTAATCATTTAGGAGGGAAATCTGATGGTGGTGTTAAACAGATCCCAAATGGCTGAATGACAGAAGTCCTGTCACCATAGACTCTGCTGAAAAGTGGAAGATAGAACTGCTTCCCTGGTAATAAATCCCTGAGAAGCCCCAACACTGCACTTGCATGCATGGCAGAGCAACATCTCCCGTTCAGTGTAATGCCTGCACTCAGCCCATTCTTGCAGACACGGAGGAAGACATAGGAAATAAACCCAGCCCTCACACTGCACAATCAGTCTATAAAGACAACACAAGCATTTCCAGTAGAACTGAGCTAAGTCCCAGCCCCAGTGCCCACCTATAGGAAGAAAACTGGGCTGGTGTAGCCTACACCCTGGCTCTGGGCTCAGATTTCAGCCCAGGCATTTATGTATAAGTGGAGGATACAGAGACTTCCCCCCCCCAAAAAAAAACAAAACCCAAACAAATTATAGTGTTTCCTGTTTAAATGCATCTACACTGACCACTTTGGATGCAAACACACCAAAGGTTGTTGGGTACCATACCCTGCCAGCAGCCCTACAGAACGTGCCAGATGACCTGCCTAGACCACAACACTCAGAAGCCTGGAATCCACATCCTGATGCTACACCTCAGGCTTCCTGCAAATCACCATCTCCTGCAGCCGGATGCTACGGTGTCCTTTCAGTGGCCAGAAATACTAGCCCCTGTGGGGTAGTTTCTGGTGGCAAACATCACTTGTCTCCGTAGCCAAGAGAGGGCAGCATTCTCCCTCAGGTGGGAAGGCAGAGGAGGCAGGAGCTGCCTGGCCACACATCTCTTTCTAGGAAAAGGCGTGCCTTATCAGATGACATTTTAGAACAGACACTCATTTTAAGACTTTGTGCATCTATTTATAGAGGTATCAACTGCTTTACACCTTGGAGTTGCTGGGGACAATTTATCACAGACCTATAAATAAAATCCAAGCCAGGTCTTGGTGTGCCATCCCCAGCTGCCCATGCCTGCCATTATCCCAGCAAGAAGGCGTGGCAGTCTCCTGGTACCCAGCGTCCCTCCCCAGGTGGTGGCACAGCAGGAAAGGCAACGGCATCTCTATTTCGGACTATATCGCTTTAGAGTACAAGGTGCTGGAGGGGAAGCAGAAGAGAAGAACAAGTGGGCAGGTGCTCTACATTTTTGTTACTCTTCTATATTCATGCA